>NC_089250.1:253237616-253537616 GCF_963930625.1 Muntiacus reevesi | reverse complement strand
GGAATGACCCAGCCCAGAGAGCAGCCCACATGCTTCTCCTGCACAACTGCCCCTCTTACCAGGAGCTCTTCTGAGGCCAGTTTCGCTGTGCACCTTACGTTTGTTTTTATTTTCTTCTCAAACAGTAACTGGCCTCGGCTCAGATGCCGTGATCTGCTATCTCACAGCCATTTTTCTGAACATAAGCAGCCTGCATTTAAAACTCTCCAGCTCATCTGTCTTCATTTGAAGACCGAGTTAAAAAATAAAATTAATGATTGCTATCAGGGGGAAGACGAGGAGCATCTTTGGTGAAAAGTAGATCTGCCACGTTTGGCCAAGGCTGACATCTTTCACTGGCTGGAAATGGCTGGATATACTTGTAAACATTATTAAAAATAATAACTTAATGTTTCCTTCCTGTGACTCGCTAGCATTAGCAAGGTAGTTCCAATTAGTATTTCCTCTGAGTGAGGTGGGCCTCTGACTCCATTTCATTTAAGAGGGGATTTGTTTTCTAATTTTTACTTCTGCTGTTGTCAATAATAGACCAGAACAGAATGACGGCTGCCTTCCTCCCATCACTTACATTTTACAGAGCCCCAGCGAAGGAATATGCATCTTTGATTTTATTTGTTTTAGCTGTGCTTGTTCGGTGAGAGAGAGGACACATTTATGTCTCTGTGATCTGGATGGTGTGGCGTGGAGTTTCAAAATACAAGTAAATCACATCACAAGACTAAATCATTTTGTAGGATTTTGAGAGTGA
Source organism: Muntiacus reevesi (assembly GCF_963930625.1). Lineage (NCBI taxonomy): Eukaryota > Metazoa > Chordata > Mammalia > Artiodactyla > Cervidae > Muntiacus > Muntiacus reevesi. The sequence goes on along the minus strand of NC_089250.1, from coordinate 253,536,868 downwards.
AGGCAAATAATTCAATGATAAATTAATGTGAATGGCCTGTAATAGATACTGGGTTGTTTTTTTTTTTTTTTTTTTTTAATTTAGCCTCTAGTCCCCACTGACAGTGTGAAGTGTGGCTAGAAGGAAAGAAGGAAGGGAGAGAGGGAGGGAGAGGAGAGAGAAGGGGGTGACAGGCGCCTCTCTGCCCAGGTGCCTCACCTCTGGGTGGTTCATCCCTGCTTCTTGTATCTTCCTTCCATTCTAACGAGTATCTCTTTAATAGACTCATCTTGCTTTATTAAAGTCAAAAATATGTTTTTAAATGCTAAATGAGACATGCATTATTGCAAATGCAAAGCTACAAAATGTGTTTGGCAGCCTCAAGGTAATAATTTCTTCCAATTTCAACACAAAGTTGGTGAATATTTCAATTGATTATGTTGGGTGATCCAGTAGTCATTTAATCATATTAACATATAACTTGCATATTCAACATCATCTCACATGCTAGCTTATCTTATACCCCCAGAAAGTCTCACAAGGCGTCAGGTATGCACATGCACACATGCTCGCACACATACACACACACACACACACACTCTCTCATTTCCTGGGGTAGGCTTTTAACCAAAGTTCTATTTAATGTCTAGGCTGTGCAAATGACTGTCTTTGTGAACTGACGTAACGGAACTTTTTAATAGCATAACAGAGCAAATCATTATGCAGAAGATAGGAGGCATTATTTACAACATTAATTAAGTCCAGGGGAAAAAAGAACCATATAAATCCACTTCACTTTATTTTAAGTGCTTTTGCCTGGGAACCCATGTCCTGTTCTACTTATTTTAAAATTCAAGTAGAGTGTAGGAGGCTGAACTTTTTTAACTTTTTCGTGTGGTATGATGCTTTGGGTCTCTCTGGTTTTTGTAATGTGGTGACATGCCCAAGGTGCCAGGAGTTACCAAGGCTCATAGCAAGCAGAGAGTTGAAACCCACCTAAGAAGAAGAAGGCTTCCTGTGTGTGTGGTGGGAAGTAAGGCCAATGAATCCCAGGCCCTGAGAGGGAGGGGTCTCTGTGGGAAGGAGTGTGCTCTCCACTCTGGAGAGTCCATCACACACCTTCCTCTGACCCTGCCATCCACCCGCTCTTCCCACCCACTTTGTGCTCAAGTTAAACAGTGCCTGACATATCGACGGGTGAATGCTGAAAAAGCGTGTACACAGGATGGCAGAGGATTCTGAAGGAGGAAAGGAAAATCTCTGTTTTATTCCGTTTCTGACACCATTCATACATTAGACACCAGATAAGGAGTTCAGTTTGTGCTTTATTGGTTGACATGAACCATGTAGCACAGAGGCCCTGTTGTGCTCCATCAGAGCAGGGCTGGAGTGAGCTGCAGCAGCACGAGGGGAGCTGGGGGGCTGACCAGGCTCCTTACAGAGGAGACAGAGGCCATTCGACGTAAGCAAGAGCAGGCAAGATAAAGAGAAGAAACCAACTGTGTTCTATTTGGAATAAAAATGCAATTTAGCATGACCCTAGGCTTATCTCATTCCGGCCAAGTAATATTTTCCTGACAAAAGAGTGGCTAGAAGGTTCATAAAGTTCTGAACAATTTTTGTAGGAAAGATGATAATGGGGTTTGAATTTGAGGTTCACGGCTGACTCCAGCAAAGCTCCCAGGAAACCAGATTCACGTGAATTCCAGAAGTTCACAAACAACGTTAAGTGAAAAAAGTTTTTCTTCCTGGTCTTTGTGAGGGGCCAGCAGGATATGGGTGAGACAAAAATTGAGAGAGCCATATTCTTGAGCAACCCCAAATATGCCAAAAGTGTCCATAACTTACAACTGACTACCCAGCTAATTCTTATAAATTAAAGAATTAAACTGGAACACTGAGGAGCGGAGCTTAGTAGACTAAATTGGGATCTTTATATTCCTCCGGAATTAATATATTAACATGGCTTAAACACACACAATTTTCTAGTTCAGATCTGGTCCAAATTCTAGTCCAAATTTGAACATCCGGGAATCCCCACCTAGACCTTCTTGCTGAACTGAGATAGGGACATTTGATCCATGCAGGCTGGCTGATGGGCCAGGATTATTCCATGGGAGGAAGGAGGTTGTTGAGAGCTCTAAGGGCTCAAAGTCACAATAGACAGAAAGCGACAGAGAGACAAGATTGTGTGAGAGCAAGTCCTGCTGTGGCTGGTGATTTGTTGGGCATCTCAGTGTTTGTTCTGTGACAAGTTGGACTTTGGTACAAGGTCAGCTCCTGAATCTTGATTATGTTTTTTTCCCCCTTGAGCCAAGAGACATTGATCTGTACATCTAGTTTACCTTGTTTTCTTAGCCATTTGTGACACAGTACAACAGTTCCCATCGAAAAAAGTGTCATGTAAATAAATTACAACTTACGACGTATACATTAAATAATTTTATAAATGAACTTTAAAAATGAAGGGATAAAAAATGCCAGGCCTGGCTTGTAGAGCAATAGTGATTATTCTGATCATGTTGTCATGTGTAATGAAGCACAGGCCCATCATTAATCAAAAGAACCAATCAGATAACTAATTTAGGCAATATTCTTTACCGCAGGACACGTCGGTCAGTAAAAATGCATTAAAATAGCAAAAGATCAATAGCAGACACCGGGGACTGTGTTTACAAACCGGTCTTAAACTTTAGGGTATTAAATTCTCAGTCATATTGGGTATCTGTTTGGTAAAGATAAAGGAAAACTTGAGAGAAATGAAAGTTTTTTTAAGTTAATAGTGCAGTTGTAATGTATACCGTAATAAATGTACAGAATGTTGCATTATTTTGTGATGAATGGCAAAAGTGTCCCCAGCTCCCTTCAGAAGCATTATTGAAGTTCAAAAAAAAGGACCATGGAATGAGCTGGGATTGACGAATTGGTCCAAAGATGGCAGTGGGAGGCAGGCAGGTCCTGGGTGTTTAAAGACGATTTATGTTCTGAGCAGTCCGGGTTGAGCACAGTGGTCAGGCCCAGCAAGTGGCAGGTGGGGACTGTTATCTCTCTGGAAGGTGGGCTCACTTCCCTGCAGCCTGACCCTTTGCCAGAAGCCTCAGTTTGTTCACTTTCTATAATGAAAAGTTTCACTCACACTCTAACCACATCAAAAAGTTCAAAATGGCCACCTCCTTTTTCTTTTCTAACAAGTAAATGTATTTTTGAAATCAATCCTGATGTTGATTCTACAAACCTAGTACAGCTACTGAAGAAATACGCTTCTTCAACAGAGAGCAGGAGTGGCGGTCACATAGTGGACCAGAAGCTGCAGGAATGTCCATTCTTCGGCTGGTGTTGGCTCAGAATAGGTGTCACAACTTTAGGCAAAAGGCCACCATGGAAAGCCAGGTGGCTCCTCTGGCCCCGAGGTCTGATGTCTCCATAACTTTTTTTGTGAGTCACAGGAAGGCGGTGCGTGGGGTAGGGACAGTCGCTGAAATGTTTCTCTCCCGTGGTGATCACTGTCCTGAGTACTAGGCGATCCCACACTCTTTTAAGAACTTTTCACACATTTTCCCATTAGGAAACAACTCTGCCAGGAAGATACACTTTGTTCCTTGATTCATTCAATCCTTATCTCTAGAGTGCCTGACATGTGCCACTGTGCAGACATTGTCATTATTCCAATTGGCTGGCAACCAGAAATAGACACTTGGACGTTTTGATTTGACTAATGTCACACATAAAGTGGTATCTCCCAACAGGAGGGAAGAAGAAGAAAGAATAATAGAGGAAGGGGAGAGAAGGAAAGGAAGGAAGAAAGAATGAAAGATGACTTCTCCCCTGACCCCACCTCCTTCCATAGCTATACTGTTATTTTCCTGCTTATTTTCACAGCAAACTTTTTAGAAAGACAAAAAGATGACTACATTTGCTAAGTACTTCCTCTCCTAGTCACCCTTCAACCTATTCTTCCTTGCCTTTCATGCTTACTGTCCCAGGGAGATAGCTTTGACAAATCACCTGTGAGTTCCATGTTTCCAAAGCCAATGGATATTTTTAGATCTTAAACTTGAACCTCTCAGCAGTGTTCTAATTCCCCAATACTCTTGCTCCTTGGCACCTTCCTCTTTGTCCTCCTCTTCAGTATACTCTATCTCAGGATACTTTGGTGGTCCTTCATAACCTCATGACCTCTACACAACCTCTATATGCATATGCTGGCATGCAACAGAACACAATTATAAACAACCTAAATACCCATTGATAAGGAAAATGTTAAGTAAACAATGACACAATAATTCTATGGAACCTAAGAGCTGTTAAAAAAAAAACACAACAGATTAAATATACACACATATGTGAGGAAGGTGTAAAAGTATTAGTCACTGAGTCGTATCCGACTCTTTGTGACCCCATGGACTGTAGCCGGTTGGGCTCCTCTGTCCATGGGATTCTCCAGGCAAGAATACTGGAGTGGGTTGTTATTTCCTTCTCCAGGGGATCTTCCTGACCCAGGGATCAAACCCAGGTCTCCCATATCACAGGCAGATTCTTTACTGTCTTCTTTACTGTCTGAGCTGCCAGAGAAGTCTATACACATGTATACCTGTGAAGATCTCTGAGACATATACTAAGTGAAAATAAAAGACAACACTGCAGAGAATGATGCTATTTAAGTATGACATATTTCTGTGTGCACATGTAAATGTATGTGATGCATTTTAAGAGATCTGAAAGACGAGTGTACACAATGCTGGGTATGAGAAATAAATTGGAGAAAGCAACAGAGATTCACGGTGGTCAGAGGAAGCATACATTTTATCTCTACTGATTAACATTTTGAAAATGAATCATGTCTCCTGTAATTAAAGACTAAAAAATCATTTTAAATAGCTATTATGCACATTTAAACTTACTCAGCCCTCCACCCTCTTGCCACTCTCTCCAGAGGTGCTTTCAGACAGTTCAAGGACTTAAATCGCATCTGTTTGAAAGTGTCTCTGGACCTAGAGATCCAGTCTTTCTCCTAAGCTCCAGATGTGCTTCTATAAATACCTGTTAGCACTCTCTACCAAAAGTATCATTGTCAGCTGCGCAAATTTTCTTTGGCCAACTGGAACGCTAATTTTCCCCCTAAACCCACACTTGCCCAGTTTCCCAATCTCAGTAAATGACTTTATCATTCACTCTGTTGGTCGAGTTGAAAGTACAAGCCACACTTGATATATATAGAATCTATTCTATATACCCCTTATATCTCCAACATCAGTCTTGAATCATCCTTCTCTTTCTCTCCAAAATCCTCCTATTGTGCTGAATTAAGCCCCTGCACAACTGCCACAGCTTCTTGGCTGACTTCTCTGCTTCTTCTCTTTCTTCTGTCCACTTGGTTATCCACCCAGCCATCAGAGCGACCTTTTCCAGCATAGGTGGGATCAGTCACTCCCAGCCCAGATCCCTACTCCTCACAGCACCCTGCTTGTCCTTCTAGAGAGGGGCAAGTTAGAGCTGTGCTGGGGACCTGACTACTCTTCAGAAGAGCCCACCTGGTGAGCACAGGGAGAGAAGAGGAAAAACGCAGATGCAGCCTTAGCTTCTCAAGTGAAAACATGGGATGAGAGCTTCTTCTATGGCTGCCTGCACTGCTCTCAGCATGGCCATTGGCATCAGACCATGCGCTTCCAAGTCTCAGCCCCACGTGGCCAGAGTTGCCCATCTTCCAAGTCAAACCCTCAGGGTGCTCTGTTTTCATTCCAAAACTGCAGCGGCACTGGGGGGAAAATACTGTAGAATTTTGAAACTATTATATTTTTTTTGCAATTCTTACTCTGGAATGAGATTCAAAACTAAATAGCAAGAAACCAAACTTGAGTTAGTTTTCCAGAATGCAATAGCTAGGTAATTGACTTGGTTTTCAGAATTACAATTTTAGCAGTTTTCTTGGAGAAGAATTGATAAGACAAACCCTGAAAAGAAATTAGGGTAAGGTTTTGTGAAAATAATATGACAATTACATCAAGCTAACTATAAATGAGAAATGAATGTATTTCATCACAGGATTTTTGTAAATGTTCTTGTAAGAAGAATCTATTAAGCTTTATGTAGGTGAGAAGTTGGTGATTGAAAATTTAAAATTCTAACAGAAAGATGTGTGTGGATACTACTGAGTCACTGTATTTCTTATTTAAGTTTCAGTCAGTATTAATATTGGGCCATATGTGTTGTATGAGCTCCAAACGAAAAGAAAAAAATACCAAGGAGAAAAACATCCTTTAACACTCTGAAATTAACATTCTGGGATATTTAAATACTGTGATTTCTGACAGGCTAGCCAGATACCATGCGTCCTTCAACCAACAACATTTAAGCCATATGAAATATGTGATAGTATGAACCAAAGGCCAACCAAAAGCCCACAGTCAGAATCTCTTAGGAAGCCAGAAGTCATTTATTAATAAAGCTATTGACATGTTTTAATATTTATAGTTATTTACCTTGCAAAAGAACTGAATCAGGGAGTACAGAGATCAAGTCACTGCTCAGGGGAGCGAGTATTTACCTAGGCTAATAGCTTCTCTTTGGAGAACGGGCAAAGAAGAGTAGGGGCTGAGGGGGGCCTGGAAGCTGTTTTCAAGGACTTGGTGGAAACTCTGAGAGCAGATGTGGGCACAGCACTTCTAGCAGTGATGCCATCGTACCCTGGTCTTCCCCTACCTCCCATCATCAGCCCCCAGTGAAGGGTGACAGGGAGTCATCATGAAGTGCACTGTCTCCTGGATTGGGCACCCCTGTGATTGACAGTTGGACTAACTCTTAATTTTGCGCCTTCTTCCAGCACCTTTTCCACAGTATCCATCTTCAAAGGCCACCAAACATGGAAGACCAGAGAAAGAATGACTACCAGCTCAGCTAGGAAAGACAGAGGAAGCAGGACCTTGGGGGAGGAGTCGGGAGTAGGGAGCACAGGGAGTCTTTGGAAACAGACAGGGGTACAGAAGACGCCCCCCAAGACTCTCCGCAAGGGTCTACTCTGCAACCTCTGGCTAAGTCTAGTTAGGATAAGTTATGTTGCAATACAACCACAACCACAGAAATATGTGTCTTGCCTTTAGGATGTAGATGTATCCATGCCCATTGGCAGGGGACTCTGCCCTCACCAAGGACCCTGACCGATGGGGTTCTATCTCCATGTGTGTTTTCATGAGTATCTGGATGTGGAAGCACTCCTACTGGAAATACAGTGCTCTAGGGTTAGAGCCTACTGTTCAGTAACACACAGCCACCCCTAAATTCAAGGGGGAAGAAAAGTAAAATTCTCCCATGAGCCCAGCAGGAGAGAATGGGGGATCCCTGAGCAGGAGAAATGTCTGCTCCATGCACAGAGCTCTGAGATGATTTAGATCAATGACAGAATTTACTTTATCTCTATCTTCATCTGGACTTGAAATAGTTTGAAATACTTGGCTAATAACACTAATAAACCTTCTCTAGGACTCCATGGAGATCACCTGGAGAGCAGTGAGGCCATTTTGTTATAGACTGGGTAACTCTCTCTTTCACCAGAGTTGACAAAGGCATGTTGGCATATTCCTGTCATTTATTGTCATTTGTTTAACAGGCCTCTCTTAAGACACTTTAGCAAAAATAAGTTTTGTGATATAGTAGCCACTAAAGCTGGCTAGTCAAATATAATAGGATATCAAGGAGTGAGGGTGGGGGACGGCTGTTTACCATACTGCATGTGTTATTATGAGACTCCATCCCATTTTGTGACTTTTCCCTGCAGAACTCAGCTGCTCTTTTAAGACAGAGAAACACTAACATTTGGGTTCTTCTGGTATAACGGCTTTTCAGATAAAGGGGGTAAAGAGCTGAAGGGACAAAGGAGCTGAAGGCAATTCAAATATCTGGTGGTCCAGTGGTTAAGACTTCACCTCCAATGTAGGAGGTGTGGGTTTGATCCCTGGTCCTGGAGCTAAGTTCCCACGTGCTTTGGGGTCAATTAAAAAAACAAAAACCTGAAAACATTTTTTAAAAAAAAGAAGAAGAAGAAGAAGCAATACTGTAATAAATGCAATAAAGACTTTAAAATAAAGAAAACGATGAAATGATAAGCTCTGAGATTGAAGTTGGGGTGGGTGAGAGAGAACTGGAGGGGATAGGGTTATGGAAAGAGGAAGGAGCCAGTGGATTGGAGACCCTTCTAAGAACTGATCACAATAAAGGTGGGAAGAGTGAAGCAGATCAATTAAGAAATCAAGAGACTGTGGTTGGAACCGCAGGTAAGGACTTGGGTGTGGGAATCGGTGACTGCAGAGTGTGTGGAAGAAATGGCCACCGTTTAAGGTACCAAGGAATTGAAAGCCCCAAGTGGTACTGAACTGAGCATCCATTGAGAATGCCAGATTCTCGTGGATCCAGGAAGAAATGGGGTGACAAAGATAACAGAGAACCAAGAGCTGAAATCTACAATGACAGAGGACATAGAAACAATGACAAGCAGGGGTCAGGGAGGTACTCCTAGAAGGCAGAACTGTCAGTGGGGCAGGGTTTTGGCTTTGTTTTATAAACAAAGGAAGGGGGTTGCAATTTTCTGGACGTGGTGATGGGAACCAACAAGGTCTCCAGCTTTGGGAGATGCCCAAAGCTGAGATTGACAGGGAGTGAAAGAACAACACAGCCAGCATTAGAAAGGGCTGCAAAAGAAGTAGTGTCTTCCCAGAAGATCCTGGTCTCTCAGTCCTCAGGGAAAACCTCGGGAAGAGAGGCTGGCTGAGCTGGGCTCCTGGAAGATGGCTTGCTGATCACCGAGCCCATCAGTCCGTCATCTGGTGGGTTGGCATGATGGAAAATATAGGGCAACAAGGAGAACACAAACTATAGGACACAATCCAGGGAGATGACTCAGAAATTAGTGTGTCTAAAGTGTTATCTCCATATGATTTTTGTGTTCCACGCGGTCCCTAATGGGGTACGGCTGCAGGGCAGACAGCACTTTAGAGACAGGCTCCCTTCTCACACTTAGGGGCACCCAAGGCCCTCATCCAGTATGTATCGGCTGTGTGGGAGGGAGACTGGAATAGCTGTGGACTTTTGAACAAGATAGATGGAGAGAAAGAGATATACAACTGGGGCAGTTTCCCCAAGTCTAAGGAAGGTTGGCCCCTAGCCTGTTACCTTGCAACAGTTTCTGGAAAGGTCCCCAAAGCCCACTTGGAGAGTGGAGACCATGGAGTTGTCAGACCTGACAACTGGGTTAACCTGGGTGAGCAGCACAGCAGTGCAAACCAGGGGAGATCAGGGACGGACTGGACACTCTCAGGACAGAGCATCAGGGCTCCTCTCCCCCACGGGTCTGCAGGACATGAAGCTTGGCAGCTCCTCCTATGACCCTTGGTTCAGGCCTCACCTTTCTGTGCAAATCAAGAAGCCAGAACCTAAAAGAGAATAGATACGTGTATATGTATAACTAAATCACCTTGCTCTACAACTGAAACTAACACATCATAAATCAATCAGTGTGGAGATTTCTTAAAAACCTGGAAATAGAACTGCCATATGACCCAGCAATCCCACTCCTGGGCATACACACCGAGGAAACCAGATCTGAAAGAGACACGTGCACCCCAATGTTCATCGTAGCCCTGTTTATAATAGCCAGGACATGGAAGCAACCTAGATGCCCATCAGCAGATGAATGGATAAGGAAGCTGTGGTACATATACACCATGGAATATTACTCAGCCGTTAAAAAGAATTCATTTGAATCAGTTCTAATGAGATGGATAAAACTGGAGCCAATTATACAGAGTGAAGTAAACCAGAAAGATAAAGAACATTACAGTATACTAACACATATATATGGAATTTAGAAAGATGGTAATGATAACCCTATATGCAAAACAGAAAAAGACACAGATGTATAGAACAGACTTTTGAACTCTGTGGGAGAAGGCGAGGGTGGGATGTTTCGAGAGAACAGCATCAAAACATGTTTATTATCTAGAGTGAAACAGATCACTAGCCCAGGTTGGATGCATGAGACTAGTGCTCGGGCCTGGTGCACTGGGAAGACCCAGAGGAATCGGGTGGAGAGGGAGGTGGGAGGAGGGATCGGGATGGGGAATACATGTAAATCCATGGCTGATTCATGTCAATGTATGACAAAAACCACTACAATATTGTAAAGTAATTAGCCTCCAACTAATAAAAATAAATGGAAAAAAAAATAAATCAATCCAAAATTTTTTTTTAAAGAAAACAAAAAAATTCACTCCAGTCCCTTCTTACTGATGGAAATCATCAGGGAGTATGAATTTGATTCCCCAGGCACAGCCTCACGTATGCTGATGGAGTAAAGAAGCCGGCTATGCGATGAGGCTCAGGAAGAGCAGCCCTTCATACAGCTTCTTACTTTGATTATAACTAAAACTTTGGCAATTGTATTGTCAACTGGAGTACTTCTCACTAACACCCTCCCCAGGAGCCTGTTCTGTTCTGTTTTGTTTTTATCATGGCCTCTGTTTTGTTTTGTTCAGTTTTAATAATTTATTTTTAATTATGTGCAGAAATAATCTAAGAAGGGGAAGGGCAAAATTATCAAAACATTTAATCACAAAAGACCCATGATTACACATGCATGACAAATATTGAGTTAAATTCTGCCTTGTCTGTTACATATATTGATCTTTTATTTTGACTGATGTTGAAAGCTTTTTCCTGGTGGCTCACCCGATAAAGAATCCTCTTGCAATCCAGGACACCTGGGTTCAATCCTAGGTCTGGAAGATCCCCTGGAGAAGGGAATGGCTACCCACTCCAGTATTCTTGCCTGGAGAATTCCAGGGACAGAGAAGCCTGGTGAGTTACAGTCCATGGAGTCACTAAAAGTCGGACTTGACGGAGCAACTAACAATTTCACTTCACTTCTGAAAGCTCTTTGGTTAAGAATGAAAGCTTCTGAGGAACTTGAACTTTTTATTTTCTTTTTTAAATTTTCATTTATTTATTGAAGTACGGTTGATTTATAATTTTGTGCTAATATCTTCTGTATAGCAAAGTGACTCAGCTATACATAAAGATAGCCTTTTTTATATTCTTTCCCACTATGGTTTATCACAGGATATTGAGTATAGCTCCTTGAGCTATGTAGCAGCACCTTGTTGTTTTTCCATCCTATATATAATAGTTTGAATCCACTTACCCCAAACTCTCAGTCCATCCCTCTCCCACCCCACCTCCCCTTGGCAATCATGAGTCTGTTCTCTATGTCTATGAATCTGTTTCTGTTTTGTAGGTAAGTCCATCTGTGTCGTACTTTAGATTCCACATATATGTGATATCATACAGCATTTGACTTTCTCTTTCTGACATAAATATGCATCTTCACTCAGCTTGACAATCTCTAGGCCCATCCTTGTTGCTGCAAATGGCAGGCCTCTTCCTGCCCTCCTAGACATGATCTACCTGCCCTTCAAGTCCCCTTTCTGCAAACTCTCCCAGCAGGAACCCTCCTCCCTAGAATCCATTTTCTCCCTCCCAGTCATTGGATGAACCCTCCCAGATGGCTCTGGCTCAGAAAGGCTTTGAAATCCCTTTGTTCTTTGTGTTGTTAAAAGAGTTTGCTCCCAGACACACTTCATCTTCTTATGTTGCCTGTAAGCTCCAAGAAGGAAGTCTTTACTCCTTGCCACTGTGATTTCCCAGCCCCCAGAACAGGGCCTTAACCCAGTCAAAGCTCTCAGCCAATACTCGTTTTATTGTTAAAGGCTTTGACCATAGATTATGGCAAAATTAGAGAAAGTGTAGCCAGTGATGGTGAGGGTTCAATCTCTTGCTGGAGGGAGCGCTGGTGCACAGGCAGCCCTCACATCCCAAAAGTAAAGCGATCTCTCTGTCATCTTCTGTGCATGTATTCTCCCAGTTAGCTGAAATGGAAAGAAGGGAGATTAAAGTTTGACAGATGGGTTAGAACCATTGTTGTTGTTCAGTCACTAAGTTGTATCCAATTCTTTGTGACCCCGATGGACTGCAGCATGCCAGACTCCTCTGTCCTCCACCATCTCCTGCAGTTTGCTCAAATTCATGGCCATTGAGTCAGTGATGCTATCCTACCATCTTATCCTCTGCTGACCCCTTCTCTAACTAGGGTTAGAGCTTAGTTCTTGAGAAATATGCAGCACCCACTATGCACAATCTCAAGAAATAGATTTTACCAGTTATCACCTGGATCAGATCAGGGGGTCATGAATTTTGCTATGTAGGCTAAAGTCAAAGCAATGAATATCTCTATTTCTAACCAGACACAATGAATATCTCTATTTCTAACTTGTCTATATTTTTTTTCTCAAAGAATGTGGGACTTTATCATTGTTGGATTCAATTCAATTACTTTTTCTACCCTATTAAAAAATAGCTCATTCAAATCAAACCAGCACTCCTTTCCAATTCGGCCTGTTGACAGTATCTTTTGTACCCAGCTAAGCAGTCTTTGCAGCATTTGGCACTGCTCTTACTCTGAGGGCAGGATTTAGAACAGATGCTGACTTCCTTGAGCCAGGATGCTACTGAGTGCTCTGCTGACTAGTGGGCTGCAAATTGAGATGTGACAGCCTCGAGATTCCTGGCCACAAACCATTCCTAATGGGAGAAGTCGCTCAGCTTTTCTTGCAAGGCACCCCTGTGTAGAAGTTCCACAAGTTGGAATAGGGTTTCCTCCATTAACCCTATAATTCCTCCAGGGCACCTGGCCCCAGGTCTGGGGGGTCAGGAAAGCTGACCCAAGATTGGTAGCCTGAAGATGCTAAGCGCAGGGCCTCAGCATCCAGTGGTGGATGCTGGATGTCTTTGTGAGAACCCACTTTTGCCGCCCTGAGCTCAGTAAAATAGATGGGAGCTGTTGATACAGCAGAGCTGGGTGGGTCAATGTGGCGGGCCCACTGGGCCATGCTCAGACTATACACAGCTGGTGGGTCCCGGGTAGCATGGCTCTGTTATAGAAGCACTGTCCCCTCCATGAATACCACTGGCTATAAAGCCAGCTAGGGCAGCAGAGAGGGTGGGGAATATGTTCTTGCTCCCAGAGAGGAGCCTGTTGTACCGAACAGGGAGCCCATAACTTTATAGCTTCAACAATCCTCAAGCCACACTGAAGTCACCAGATGCAGCCCAGGTGTAGAGGGGAAGCCAGCAGGCTCAGGGGATTGGAGAAAAGTCACAGGATTTCACCCCTGCGGGGAACTCAAGGGTCAGCTTGGAGAGCACCACCTCCCCTAAGCCAAACCAAGGGAGCAGAGATTGCCCAAAGGCAACAATTACATAACTCACATCTCTTCTTAAAGCACAAAGAAGGAGTCTTTTTGAAACAGCAGGTGCTGCAGAGTCAACTATTTACTTATTTATCTAGAAATTTCAAGGGAGAAAAGAAGCCTGTGTGGATAGCATCACCCAGATAATCACTCGGCTGTAGGGTGAAATGCTCAGAAGAGGAGCAAGTATCTGCTGCCTCTTGATGCCAAATTTCAAAGGCAGATTATTTGTCCACTACAGGGCAGTGTCTCTTCACCTGTCTTTTCTTGGACAGACATTTCCTCCTCAACCCCAAGTTTTCACAGGGAAACGACCCCTGGCCTCCCTTGGTCTGGACGCAGCCAGTTGCCAGGTGCCCACTTCTTCCCAGGGAGCCCAGTGGAAGCCTCCAAACAACATATTGTGCTGCCTTGTTAGAACAGGCACACTTCTTTTTTAAATCAAAAAGTAATAAAATACTTAATTAGCAATGTGCAGCAGCATTATTTTTATTCATCTATACATTTCTAATTAAAATTGTGCCATTCTTAAAAATTGCAACAAAATACACTCAAGCCTTTCATTTCATATGCAAAACGTTTTGAAAGTCGGCAGTCCCCGTGAGGTGGTAATTGCAAAAGGAAAAAGGAATGGTAAGTTAACAAAAGAAAAAAAAAAGTGAAGCCATAAGTAGTTTCTTTTAAGAAAATGTATAGGATACACTAATTTGAAAGAAAAGCGATTTTGAAATATAAAAGGAAATCTGGAAAAACGAAGCATTCAGCCCTTTTATTGCATGGTGTTGCCAATAATATTGTATATGTGATTAAAGATTCTCTCCCCAGCCGCTTAAGCCAATAGAAATTGAACTTGCCTGAGTATAGCCTCCCTCCTGCATCACCCCCTGCCTCAGCTACTGGCGGGGGTGGGAAGGCCTCGGTGGTTATTGGTATTCAAATCCCATCATCTTTAAAGAGGTGACTACAAACGAAATATTTCAGGGCTGCATGGTCGGCTTGCATATTGAAGGCTGGCTGTCTCCAAAATGGTTACATCACAAAGGAAAAGTGTAAGGCGCCTCTGCCCTGGGCTCCAGCTGCAAGAAGAGCGGAGGGTCCAGTAGGAACAGATGTTTCCTGCAAGTCGCTGCCTCCATCCCACGCATAGTTTATACAATATTCAAATTCACTTGGCACTTATCCTCAAGCTTTTATCCGCACCCCCACCCCCTTTCTCTTTTAATAGTTGTAAGAAAATTGGTCTCTTATCTCAAAGCAGTAAAGGCAGGAGTGGTTTTGACTGTGCTCTCATCCCACGTCTGAGGGCCAAAGAGCACAGCCCTGCTTTCTGCAAATGCTTTCTAAATCCTGGTGCCCTGGGAGAATGCCCCTGCCTGGATGAGCCTGGGATCTGGTGAGCAAGGGAATGAAATCCTCTGGGCTTTGATCAGCACTGCCTGGGGTCTACCCCTAAGACCTTCCCCTGGACATGACTTTGCGAGAAACTTCTCCAACTTGAAACTTTCGTTAAACTCTTCTGGATGACGTTAGCCATCATATGGTTTTGATAATGTAAAGCAACATGCTAATTTTCAGCCCAGTGAAAGCTATGTCGGAAACCAAGTTGGGGAAGGCAGATGACCTTGGTATAACCTGCACTGTCTGTTCAGCTTTGGTTGGACAGCCACAATGCCCCTGGGTCTGGCCAGGCAACACGGGGCACCAAACACCAAGGACATACAGAGATGGGTACCCCAGCAGGGCCACTCCTTCACGTTTGAGGCGCTGGGGTGCAGCTTCCAAGACAGAGAGTCAAGGGTAGACAGACATTCTCGGCTCAAAGCAGAAGAAGCATGTGCCTCCTGTCCTCACTCAGAGCATGCATGTACAACGTATGTTCCCCAACACATGTATGACCGCATGTGTGCTTATGCACGGAATGCACACAAAATTTAATAACCCTGCTCTAGCTACAAATTAATTCAAATCTTGTACTCACATTAAAAATGAACTCTATTTTATGTTGATCATTAACTAAGAATATTTCACACTGGAGATTTGTCATATTAAGGAGAATTGAAACCACTTATATCAATTAAATGTACAGCATTATACTTAATCTCAGCAGAGATTACCAAAATACTCTAAGCATGATTTTACAGAAATGTAAAATATAAATTAGACAAGGGAATATTGGCCTCCTCACACGCACGCCCCCTGCCCACCTCTGGCTCCCCTCGAAATATGGCTGCCTGCAAGTTGATGGGGTGGGGATGGTGAGCAATATTTCAGCAAGAAACTCCTGCTGTCCCCGCCGGCACCATAAAAATCAAGGCCACAGTAAGTGCTGGTGCAGATGGGAGAAAGACGCTCTGTTTTAGCTTTAGGGGATTGAAGTACACACTGGCTGGGAAAAGATATAGCAATGAAGAAACGAGGAGTTTTCTAAAAGGCTTTGCAGAAGCACCAGAGAGGCCTCAAGCAAGAAATGCTGGTGCAGAGTGCTTTGTCTCACCTGCTGCTGACAATGTACAGTAACACAGACCAAAATCTCTACTGTCTGAGAATAAAACTTCACACGCAAGGGCCAAGCCATTCCCAGCAGCACAGTGCAGGCTCCCAGGGATTCTACCAGCCCTGAGAGACAACACAGAAATGACAAAGACACATGCTCCATTAGTATTTGCTGAGCCAGGGAGACCTAACTTTGTATTCATCTCTTTTTCAGTCTAAATTCTAGTTTCAGCTCAAGTGTCACCTCCTCCAGAAAGTCTTCCATGCTGCTCCAGGCTGTGTGTGATCTCTACCTCGTTACTTCCCCCACCTTTATTACTACCTAACTTCACTGCATCCTCTCACCTTCCTTAAACTATGGTCTGCTGAAGGCAGGAGTGGAGACTTACTCCAGGGCCGCAGTGCAGGCCTTAGAGCAAAGTGGACGGTAACTGTCATGGGATGAAGCAATGGACAGCTGCCTGTGGGTCCTTGACCCTCTTCTGAAAAATCCCTTCTCCAGGAATCTGAAAGGAGGACAGCAGTGGGCATTAAGGGGATGTATGCTCCCAGAGGCTTGAGTACTGGGGCCCATGCGGTGGTGAAGGCTGCTCAAGGCGGGGGGTCTGGGGACACACTCCGCCCCAATGTCACAAAAAACAAGGTGCTGTTGGCTTCTTCTTGGGGTGGGAAGCTCCCCACATGTCACCAGCTTGCAAGAACACCCTGTACCTTCAGCCCCCAATTTCACACCAGGGCGGAAGTGGTCCAGTTACCTTTCTAGCACCCACTCCCCTCCAGGCACTGCTGTGAGCGCCTCCTGGTCACTGTCGGCTACACTTCTGCGCTCCATCACCGTGAGAAAAACAGCAAACAAGGACGCAAACTCAGGAGTGGAAACATGTCAGAGCTTGGTAAGTGCAGAGAGAAAATGTGAAAGGGCAACTGAAACAACGACAACAACAAAAATGGCTGGTGTGCCAGGCAGAGTGGATGCAGGGGAGAACAGAGGAGGCCCAGGCCAGCACTCACAGCTTAGCCAGGGCAAGGCAGTCCGTTGTCCCGAGACCTCACGGCCGCCCTCTGCAGTCCCCTGAGTGGGCACTGTTACCCGCCTTCATTGAGCCAAGGCAGCTAGGACACAGACAGGCTGGACAGGGCTCAGAAAAAACCTGGGATAAGTTTCCAGAGACCATCTCTTTACCTAGCAAGACTATCTTCCTGTGTGCAAATAAGTCTGTGTGTACTCAACAAAGTGATTCAGTCAGCTATATTAATATGCATATATATAATATATATTTGTATCTTTTCTATACATACATACATATTATATATTCTTTTTCAGATTCTTTTCCATTATAGGTTATTACAAAATATTGAATATAATTTTGTCTGCTATGCAGTAGGACCTTGCTGTTTATCTATTTTATACAAAGTTGTGTGTGTCTGTTAATCCCAAACTCCTAGTTTATCTCTCACTCCCCTCTTTCCGCTTTGTAACTGTAAGTGTGTTTTCTATGTCTTTGAGTTTATTTCTGGTTGACATATAAGTTCATTTGTATCACTCGCTTAGATTGCCCATGTAAGTGATATCATGCAGTGTTTGTCTTTCTTTTTCTGATTTGCTTCACTTGGTATAACAAACTCTGGGTCCATCCATGTTGCTGCAAATGGCATTACTTCATTCTTTTTATGGCTGAGTAGTATCCCACTGCATGTATACACCATATCTTCTTCATCTTTCATCTGTTGGTGGACACTTAGGTTGCTTCCTTGTCTTGGTTATCATAAATAGTGTTGCTGCTATGAACATAGGGTGCAGGGATGAATTTCTTTTTTGGCTTTCTTATTTTTTACTTTTTTATTTACTTTTAATTGAAGGATAACTGCTTTACAACATTGGTTTGATTTCTGCCATACATCAATATGAGTTAGCAGGCATGTATCTTTTCGAATTAGAGTTTTCGAATCTGCCTGCAACGTAGAAGACATGGGTTCGATCCCTGGATTAGGAAGATCCCCTGGAGAAGAAAATGGTTACCCACTCCATCATTCTTGCCTGGAGAATTCCATGGGCAGAGGTCCCTGGTGGGCTACAGGCCACAGGGTCTTAAAGAGTTGGACACGACTGAATGACTAACACTTTCATTTTTCGTCTTTTCTAGATATATGCTCAGGAGTGGGATTGCTGGGTCTTGCAGTGGCTCTATTTTCAATTTTCCGAGGCATCTCCATACTGTTTGACATCGTGACTACACCAATTTTCATTCCCACCAACAATGGAGAAGAGTTCCCTTCCCTTCACATGCTCTCCAGCGTTTGTTATTTGTAGACTGTTTGATGATGGTCATTCTGACCAGTGTGAGGTGATACCTCATTGTGATTTTGATTTGCAGGTCTCCAATAATTAGCAAGGTTGAACATCTTTCCGTGTGCCTGTTGACCATCATGCTTAAATCTTGACATGCATGATCTAACAATCACGCCTCTTCATGGAGGGTGAAGGCTAGATGCTGAGCTGGGTGTGGAAAGAGGGGAAGAGGAAAGATACCCATGTCAAGATTCTGGGTTCCCCTGGGGCCCTGCCTCTAGGCCTTGAGTACTCTAGGGTGGTCTTAAGTCCATGGTGTCCCCTTCCTCTCCACACACTGGTTGGCCTGTGTCAGCTTCACTTAGATTTGGGTAAAGGTAGATAACTGGCCACCCTTCTCAGGCCAGGGCTGCCTCACACGCATCCCTGCAAAAGCGACCCACGTATGGATGGGGAATGGCTGTGCGTCTGAGCTTCTGTGCGTCTCCAGTGTGAGATACTTATTTATCTGTGTTACTGGAAGGATGCAACAGGGGTGAATCTGTGTCACTTTATTGGCATTGTCCAGTTTACACTTCTGAAAATTTATTTTTACTGGAGAAAAAAACTCTTTCACCAAGATGCTATTAGATATTATAAAACAGCATGTATTTCTCTTAAGCAAAATTACAAAATAATATCCCACAAAATACAAAAATCTGCATTTTCAATGCATGACATCAGGCTATTATTTCATTCCGGGGTGTGTGCTTCAAGCCCACAGAACCAGTGGTAAGTGACGTTTGGGAACAAACAGGTGATTTGGGTAAGAGGCTTCGACAGCGTGTGTGTGAAGGCAGCAGTTTCTGTAGAAACCTTTCCTCCTTTTGTCCTCTCCTATCTGCAGGGTATTGACAGCCCTGACAAGACTTTGATTATCTAGTCAGCATGAGCCTGAGACTTGTCACTTGTCAGGTTTGAGCTGACAGTCCCAACACTGATGAAACAATTGGAGGGAGATTGGCTGTGTGTGAGGAGGGTTGGGGTCAGCCGCCCAAAGTTTTCTCTGCGTGGCGAGGAGGGGGGTCTCACAGAAGTCAGCTGAAGGAGGCAGGCGGGGCTCCAGCCATCTGGGCATGGGGACATGGGTTGGGGGCTAACAGCCCTTCCTCTCCCACCCGCTCTTCCAGCAGGGATGGCGGGAGTCAGGCCCCCTCCACTGTTGCTCCGTCCCCTCCCCGTATCAGAGGAACTGGATTATTTCCACATCCAGCCTAAAGCTGATATTAGATTTCCCCTCATTAGGAGGAGAAAATGAGGCAGAGAGCTAACAGCTGGCTGCGACTGATAGAAGGCAGAGGAATGAGGCTACTGAAGAACACGGTGTTTACTGGTCCCAAGTAAAGTGCAGTGTTATCAATTATTATTATGCATCATACATTAAGCCTCTTATTAGTGCGAGGCACCTTACATCCATCACCTGTGCATGATGGTTCATTGTGACGATGCCACATGGGTTCTACTACTGTTGCATTTTGCAGATGAAAAAACTGAGGCTCCTCCAGGAGGCTAAGTGCTTGTCAATGACACAAAGGACATCAGCAATCAAGCCTGAATTTTCTGAACCAAGTTCTGCATCCTTCACTGGCTCTCAGCACCCCGAGAAGTTAGGCTCATGACTTGCATTTGTGGATCACGATGGTTGGTGATTGCCACATGTGTTTACTGAGATGTTATGTATGCACACCTATTTGATACAGTCTCTGCCACTCTCCAAGGTGCTTCACTTGCTAGCATCAGTTGTCTGTCCCAAATGCCTTTGTGTTAGTGACACGGACATAAAGCAGGACACTAGGAGGTCACGACCCCATTTCCAGGTCCACCAGCACAAGAACCACTCCCAAGGATTTTGCTCCAGGAAAGAGCGTTTTGCTCAATGATGGAGGGGCCGTGAGGTCTCCCATGGAGCAGATACACGGATCTGTTACAAAGCAGAGTCTCCAACTGGTGGAAATGATGTCTGCCTTAGCCAAAAGGAGAGCTGCCACTCCATCCCTGGATGCGCCGGGATCACACCCTATATCCCCACCTCTCCACTCATCTAAAGTCTTGATGCCATCTCCCCTGTAGGAGCTCTTCTGGCAACTCCTACCTTACATAACCCACCATCTCGATGAATTCATGCTTTAAAGGGAGAGATGCTCTGAGGAGGACACCAGGAGCAGCTCCCAATCACAAAGAGATGCAAGACAACTCTTGCCCTGGGGAGTTGGCAAAGCAGCAGAGAGGGGACTGGTGCTTGGGCTGCCGAGAAGCACCCAGCCCTCCCACCTGGGCACCTGCTCTGACTCTCTGCTGTGTCCCTACCGTCTGGGTCTGAATCTCGGCCCCTTCGTCCAACTGTTTGCTCCCGCAGAGCAATGGCTGGACATACCCTCTGTCTCCTAAGCAAGTCCATTCACAGCTTGGTGCTACAGTCACTGTTACCCACGGTTCTCTGTAGGGTTGGAGGCTCACCACGTGTAAAGAAAACAAATAATCTGTTTTTTTTATTATTATTAAAAACAAATTCTCACAGAATGCTGGGTTTCCCAAAGAGGGAGGCATACTTCTTGTTTTCAGAAAGGGATGCTGGGGTCTAAAATCCCTTTGTCCATCTCCGCAATCTGTTCCTCTTCTTCTTAAAATAGTGTCTGTTGGGATGAGGTTGATATGTATTCTCCCAGGACTTTATGCAATCATTCACATGTGTGTTCTTATAGAAATTTTTGAAGTCTTTAACATAAGCTTGATCAAACCAATACAGCTTTCCATAGCAAACTGCAAACTTCTTTTATTCAACATATATCTTGGAGCCTTACCCATGTGAGAATATATATCCCTATCTCAGTCTTGTTAATTGCTGCTTCAGACACTTCAGTATGGCCTCGTTCAAGTTTATTTGTCTCTTCCTATATTGATGGACATGTAGATTGCTTTCAATTTTTCACTACTGCAAATATGTTGCAATAAATATTCTTGCACTTCCCTTCATATGCCCAAAAAGGTTTATGAGAGATGCCAAAAAGTGAATCTGCTGGGTCACAAACTCATGTATATTTTCAATTTTAAATCCACTCCTACATCCTCCTCCAACAGACCCCAAGCAGCCTCCACACCCACCAGCAGGTGTTGGAGCATCTTTTCACCAAGCCCAATGGGCTGGCTCTGGAGATGAAGTTGGAGAAAGCCACACCCCACTCCCACAGAGATAGCCTAGGTGATGCTGCGTGTGAACAAAGGAGGAACTTCTGTGACTGGAGGGATTGTCTCTGGTTAATGCAAGGCTGAGGTCAAGAGTGGGCAGCTTCATTAAGATGTCCAGGCGTAGATGCACAGCTCTCTTCTACAGGTTGGTGATGTGTCTGAGGCCAGAGCCAGAGGCATAGGAATCCCTCTTGGACCGTCTTCTCTGACCCCCAGGGAGTGGCACACTCTGAAGGGAACTGTGGATGCAGGGAGGACTTCACAAAAGGCATCTATCCCAGCTAAGACTTGGACGTATCCTCATAAAAGGGGGACTATTCATCTCGCAAATACTTGTAAGGTGTACCTTCATGGAATGGACATTGAGTGGGGAAGACTGGAGATAGAAAGTAGGCAGTAGGTAGTGATTCCCATTAGCTCCTTTTCTGTCTGGGCTGGTTCTAGCTCTTTCTATCTCTTTGATGTAGATTAAGGACTGTCATGGAAAAGAGGTTGTGCTGCACCAAGGACATGGCATCCAGCTACGAAGCTGTGGCCAAGGGTCCTGAGTTCAGATCCCACCCTAGTATAAAGACAGATGAAAAGCCAGGCATGGGCACACAGAGCCCTACTCTCAGTGATTCTCACATGCTGCCACTGCGGAGATTACTACTGATCAAGGCCCCCTCCAGACACGCCCAGCCTCCTCCCCATGAGCGGCTCTGTGCTCAAGAACACCCTCTGTACCCTGAGTTCCCAAGTCACCTGGCCCTTTGGGAGGATTGGTAATCAGAATTTCCTTAATCCAGACTTATCCCAGGCATCTGACCAGCAGGTGTCCCAAAGATTAACTATGTCTGACTATGCATATCAATGAGGGAAAAAATTAATGCTTCATTAAGATCCAAAGCAATGAAAATCCACAGCACCTAGACTTTGAAAATTGGGCCAAAAGACAGTGTCCACTTTTCAGCACAGCCGTCCATGTGGCTTAGCGTATGCTGACACAACTCTCGCAGTAAGACACAATGTACTTGCTGCATAGAAGTAGTTGTGAGCAAAAAGGTGAGCAGCAGTTTGTTGTGTGTGTGTTCACACTCACATACATACACCACATGCATATATGATATGCATGTTATGTTTATAATATATATCTATATATACACATACATACTTGGTTAAAATAAAAGCTGGAGAAGCAGATGTGTGCTGGTTGAGGAGTGAGCAGACGGCCACTTCCACTTCCAGAAGGCACATTGGAAGGCCCCCCCAGAGGCACATCGAAGCCCCAGAATCAGAGAACAGAGACCACTGGCTCTGGTAATGGGTTCGACTTACTGACCTTTCTAGATGACCCCTCTAAGGATGGCCGGCTCATGGCCTCTGAGGCATGAAGAATGAGCTGAAAAGGCCCCAAGGCTATGGCGAACCAGACCTCTTAAAGCCGTGACGCTTCCCCAAGCAATCCTCATTCCCTCAGTCACCTCAACCCTTCAGATTCACCCAGGCTTCAGCCCTCAAAAGTTTCAGGTTCTCTGTCTGTGTAGGGCTTACTGCCAACTGACCCAGTTTTCCTCTAGAGAGAAAGAGAGGGAAGAGGTCTTCCCAGTCTTAATACAGAAGATCATAGGACAAGCCAGTCTGTTCATACTCTAAGACCACACCCAAAGTTGGACCCAGAGACCTCTACACTAGGGCGTAAGACAATGCAAGTGCAGAAATGTGACTGTGGTTGCAGTATGGTACCTTGTATCCCCCCAAATCAAGGTGGTATTTGAGGCCTCCAGGTGGGAACTAGGCATAAATTGGAGAGAAAATCATGGTCTCAAAATGATGGTAAGGAAAGTAGGCCATTAACCAATGAGGGAGTGGTGGAGCCAGGTGGAATCAGAGCTGATGTTCTGAGATGTAACTAGGAGGATGAGACATTTCTAGAAGGCTTCCAGGAAGAAGTAAAGTCTAAGCTGATACCTGAAAGATGAGTAGGAATCAGAAAGGTGAAAGGATGGTTGGCACGGGGAGAAGAAGAGAACAAAGTCAGATAGATGTTCCCGCCGATTGGGAGTCTGATTTTACAGTCACCAGTCAAGCCTCGACCAGACACATATGGGATATATGCAGTGTGCCTGGCACTTCACAGGGGCATGGAGGCACAAGACTGACCCACAGGGAGCTCCCCACCACCTAAGAAAGGCACTCCCTCTAAAAACAAGTAGAAGAGAGAGGGCAGATTTCTTGCTGCCTTCAGAATTCTTAAAAGCATGAGTGACGGTTTCTGTTCCATTGTCTCCAACTCAAAACCACAGTCACTGCCACCACCATCCAACCCAGCCTTTGCTCCACTTTTCTGGTCCCATTGCTGCTACCTCACAAATATCACCTCTGTCCCAGAAGGAGCCAAATGAGGTGCCAGCTTTCCAGTGAGAAATCCACTCACTTCCTGCCCACCACACTCATTGTTCCTCCTCCCTGCCCAGACCTCCTCCAAACCAACTTGAGGATGGCGAGCAAACAGACGGAGGACCCAAGAGTGACACTCGAAAGGGGCTGGCACCCCATGCTTTCAAACTGAGGTCCCCTGTTCTCTAGAATTGAGATTCTCCAGATAATGCACAATGATTGTGGAAAGAGCTGGCAAATTAAAGATGGTTGGTATTGATTCCAAAAATACTTTTGCTTTCAGCAAAATACATCTTTAATTACTTTCCTACTGGCTGTCATTTCTCATAAAGCAGTCTAGACGACTCGTGCCAAATCATGCAAAGACTGTTTTCAATGAAATGCCTTTTCTTAATATCAAAGATCATACAGGGTTTAAAAAAAATCTCTTCATATGTGACGTTTAGCAAATGTCTAGCAAACATGTCACATGTGCAGAATGGATAAACTCTCAAGCTCCATTTGTAATAACAGGTGGTGAAGACACTACCTGTGGTCCCCTTGGCCTCATCTCTGTAAGCTCTTCCATGCCATGGTCTGGACAAAATATACATATCTATGCAAATAGCATGCACATTATTCCTTCTTTTTTGCCTCTGTTGGTAATTTATTATCCACAGAATCAAACTCTCTTTTCCCCAAAGCAGTTTAATACAGAGATCAAGAGAGCACCTGTACACCTAGTGTAGTAGAAAATATATATTACTGAGAGGGATCTTCTTATCTTTATTTATCTGAAGCCAGCTGCAACCGAGCAAGGGAAAGGAAATAATTTGAGCATGTTCCCTCTTATAAGTTTGATTGGAAATGACGAAGACAAGTTGAAAATCGGAGAAAGGAACTGCGGCAAAAATGCAGATTTAGCTTTCAGCATCAGAATCAATGTCCAAATCTAAAATTGATATAATTGACTGTTAATTAATTCCCTTGATATTTTCATTAACACTAGGGAGCAGCAAGTATTCTATGTAGCACATCTGAATTATTCAGGAGGCTCTTGGATTCCCTGGCAAAGGCATCAAATGATTGATGCCACTGGAGGATGGAGATAAACCCAACTTTCCCTTCCTTGGGACTGCAAGTCAATGGGCAGAGAACTGGTGGGAGGAGGGGCCTCAGCAGGCTGGGGGCGGGCGGTGTCAGAACACAGAAATGCAGAGGCGCCTCCAATGAGCTGCACCTCCCCACCCAGAGCTGTCTCCCCAGTGCACAGCACTCTGGGGCAGGCCCCGGCCACCACTTTCAGGTTTCTCCAATGATGATGAAGATTAGCAAGAAATCCTTACCAAATTATGGGTGCGAAACATATCAAAATCATTATAACTTGGACACTTTAAAAGTTTACAACCCAAAGCTTTGGCGAGGAAGCAATAAGATAAAGTGGAGTGCTACAAAAGCTTGCAGAAGGACAGCCCCGAGCACACAATCAGCATTGCCACAGTCTGTCCAAAGCTCTCCCAGAAGCCATCTCCCCTGTCCTCTGGGCCTCCACTTGTCTTCCTCAGGAGCAAGCGGGGAAGACCCGCACTTGCTCAGCCTCTTCTTCCATCTTCCCCGCACGTTATCCACTTCCACTTTTTACTTCCCACTGCCTGGGATCTCCTAGAGAGAGGGTCTCATGCCTGACTTGTAGAATGAGCAACAAGATGCAAAACCGTGATTTGTGTGTAGCTCTCACTGGGTCAGTCCACTTCCATGAGCGTGTTCTAGCTCTTGCCAAGGGAGTTTGTTATTCCTTACCATTAGGAGCAGTAAAGAGATGAGTGACCAGCAGACAGAGCTGGCCCTCCCGCCCTAAATGAGGCCTTCAAAGGACAGTTTATGGGCCAATGAGTGCTCACTGAAGGATCACTTTTCCCCACTTCTGAGCCACCGCTCTCTGCCTGCGACTACAGAGAGCACCGAATCTCAGCAGACAATATCTAACTAAGGCACAGCAAGTCTTCCTGGCTCTGTCCTGCCACAGGTTCCAAGGACCAAAGTTTCCACTCAAACTGACTCCAGCTCCTGGAAACACATGAGCCACACCAGGCAAGACTTCCACTAGCACCTGCCCTTTACCTGTTGGTGAGACAAGGACTGTAATTTGTGTTGAGGAACAGGAGAAACAACCCCCAGTGTTTTACCATTTAAATCCTGAAGGTGCATGAGTCTCTTCACTATTAAAAAATACAAAAAAAAAAAAAATTTTTTTAAGATAAAGAAAGTCCATGAGGATGTGAAAGCAATTAATAGGGCCATGACTCTGAGAGTGCTGCTTTTCCTGCAAAAAACTTCCCATTTAGGACAGAGCCCTGGTGTGTGCTCCCAATGCCTAAGCAAAACAGGGGCTATAGAGTCTACCCTGCCTACAACCTCCTCTGAGCTTCTAGACGGGTGTAAGCCCTCAGACAGGGCTCTTGCCTCTCCTCCTCTGGTGGTGTCTACCAGGCAGCGGTGCCCGAGAAAGAAGGCAGAAAGGCAGACGTGTTTTGCTAGAGAAAAAAAAAAATCACATTTTCTGATCCCAATTGTTTATTGGAACTTAAAAAATAAGTTTAAGAAGCGGACTCAACAAAACAAATTGAATAAAGTAAAACCAAATTCAGTTCAAGCCAGGGAAGTGCTTGTGAGTTAACGTCATAAACACTCCTTTGACAAGTGACTTTCCATCACCCAGCAGCTCCATCGATGGCCTCGAGACGGCGGCCTGATTGTCAGCTGGCAGATGAGGGACGATCTGCTTGTCAGGTGCCAGTGGATTGCCCTCAAGTTGTTTGTAATGACAGGAGACGAAGAATGGTGGCCCAGAGTGATCTCTTGTTTTACAAGCTCGGCATCAGGACAGGCCCTGCATCGGGGAATGCACTCAGCAGGTCCCCCCGCCCCCCCCCCCCGCCGCCACCCCGAGACGGACCACTCTCCTTAGGGCATGCTCCACCTTTGGCCCTTTATGCACCAGGCCAGTTGGTTCACTGTCATCTGGGTTCCAATAGATACCATCGTAAAAATGATGAATATTTTTTCCTTATGACTCACCACGCTCCCTGCTCTGAGATTTCTGTCTTTTATTGTCGCACTGAAACCGTTTCCAATCATTTTTTGCATTTGATCTTGATTGTCTTAAAAAATTAATCAGACACATGTTCACTATGTTTTTTATCCAACTGTCTCCAGAATGTTTTTTGACAATTTAGAAAAATGTTTTGAAAAATAGTAAAGGGAAATATTTAAGTAATTATGATCCTCACATTACGAGGCCAAGTGAAGTAAACTAATGCAATGGAAACATGCTTTACAGATTTGTTTAATTATTTTGAAGTACAATGAAATTGCATCTCTCTGAGAGGGAGACTTAGAATCTGGACCTCTCCATTCATCCCTTTTTGGGGCTCTACTTCTTACCAGAAGGACAATGGTCAGGCTGAGGAACAGCTTGGGTTGGCCTGGACTTGAGCACCCCCCACCCCAGAACTTGCAACAGCGCCCTCCCCAAGCCTCATCAAAGAAATATACAGTCAAAGTCAAAACCATATGCCTGCTATGCAAAAGCAGCTTGAAGATGCCTCAGAACCAGACTGTGGTCCCAAGGACCTCCCAAACAGAAGCCCTGGTGCTGTCTTTGCAAAAGTGGAGCCGTGTTTATAGTTCACATATGCCCTTCTGAAGAACCATCAACTCAGAGCAGGTGGCCCGGCCAAGAGTCCACACCACGGTCGTCTTTGGTTAGGACATACAGCAAGGACAGAGGACAGCAGGCCATATAAACAAGACGGAGTTCCATCGGGCTACAGGGCCAACGAGAGGGACAGCGGATTGTTTCCTTCTGGGTTGTAATCTGAGTGTTTACCGAGCGGTGTGACCGAGCCGATGTGCTACAGCCCCATTTCTGGAGTTAGCAGAAGCCCCACAGGTCAGAGGCACAGACCCCATCCATAGGTCCAGGGGTCCCCAGATCGCCTGCATCTTTGACAAACTGGCCACAAGTTTCAGGGAGCCCCTTGACCTCCTCAGCTTTGAGAATTCCTTAGAACAACTTGTTAAACTCAAAAAAAGCACTATACTTATGATTACACTTTTATTATGAAAGATACAAACCAGAACCAGCCAAATGAAGACACATTGGATGCAGTCTGGGATTGTTCCCAACAGAGAGATTCTGTGCCTTCTCCCTGGTAGCGCGTCATGTGTTCACCAACCAGGAAAGCCACTGAACTTTGGTGGGCAGAGTTTCTACTGGGGTTTCCATCCACAGGCATGACTGATTGAGTCATTGGCCAATTGACTGGACCCAGCACTCCCTCTAGGTAAGGCAGGCTCAAAGACCATGGTTGCTGTTTCTGGACCAGCCCCCATCCTGAGTCATCTCAGTAGCATAAACTCAGGGGCTCCTGATGAACAGAGACACTCATTACTTGGGAAATTCCAAGGATATAGAGTTTCTCTTCCAGGAACCAATGACAAAGGCCAGCCAACTTCGTCATTATATAACAATATCAAACCCAGAAACCCTTGGGGGTGTTCCTGTCCCCTGGAGATCTACCCCTCCTTGACTCATATCTTCACCCCACTTCCACAATCTCTGAAAGCCCAAAACACATCCCATGGCTTGTGAGCTTAGGGGCTTATGCTGTCAGAGCAATCTGTATTTCTGGATGCTGGCCTGTGTAAACTGCCCCTGCTTCCTTCTGAGTCAAATCTGAGTTAGGGCATGACTTAATCTATAACTTCCTCCACTCCACTTACACCAGGCATTTTATGGGTTCAGTCATCTTTGCTGAAGACCTACAGTCATGGTGAAGGGGTATTTTGAGCAGTACCTCACCTTTGCCAACCATTCCGTTGCATTTTGCTGCATTTTCTCTGGGGACCACAGCACATCCCTTCACTTATCTCACTCAGAGCAAGCCTAGCACCATCTGCTTCTCAGTGGACACTTGGGGGCCCACCTTTAAGGTCACATGACCAATTAGTATTTTCCCTCTAATACATATAGAGCGCTCCCCTTCAGAAATAATTCTGTGACCCCTTTCACCCCATTTCAAATGCTTCTCAAGATACAGGTCTTAGACCACCTGGGACATATAAAAAATTTGCATTGGGGCCCATCACCAGAGATGTAGCAAAAAGCAGGTATGTTACCCATTCAAATGTTCTGCCACTGCCCCGGTGTGAGCTGGGATGTGAGGGACCCTGCCCCAGCCCTGGGTGAAGCCTGTCCCAAAATAAGACTCCTGGGATAGCTCTTGGAGCAGTTGCCATGTAGGCTGCAGGCATGCAGCGTTATCAGGAGAGAAGCCCTGGGGATGAGAGGAAGCAGCCAAGGAGGCCATGTTCTAGTTCAGTGCTGGTCCAGCGAGCCTGGCCAGGGCCAGGGAAGTTCTCCCATGGGCTTTCTCGGCACCTTTAATGCCACAGATCTCTGCAAGGGCCTGAAAAATACTGACACATCCTCTCTGTCCTTTCCTGCTTTTCTCCCCCAAGGGGGCCCTCAGCCAGGCACACGGCTCCCCAGGCACTGCAAGGGGCAGGTCAGGGCAGGACCTCCCTTCCCAGGCCCAGGCTACTGTCCCAAGGGGCCTCCAACTTGCTTTCCTGCTCCCTGAGGACAGCCCAGAGCAGTGTGACCTCCAGAGATTCAGCCAACTTACATGGGGAAAAAAACACAGCCTGACACTTTAACAAATGTACTCCAGAGCCCCGGACTTTTAATTTTTTATTACTATTTCTGCCATTTCAACAGGTTTTTAGCTGTAGATCTAGAACAAGTTGCCTTAGCAGTTCTTTCACTGATGCTGCTGCTGCTGCTAAGTCACTTCAGTCTTATCTGACTCTGTGTGATCCCACAGCCAGCAGCCCACCAGGCTCCTCCATCCCTGGGATTTTCCAGGCAAGAACACTGGAGTGGGTTGCCATTTCCTTCTCCAATGCATGCATGCATGCTAAGTTGCTTCAGTTGTATCCGATTCTGTGCAATCCTATGGACAGCAGCCCACCAGGCTCCTCTATCCACGGGAGTCTCTAGGCAAGAATACTGGAGTGGGTTGCCATTTCCTTCTTCATCTTTCACTGAGAGCAGTAGTCAAAACGGCTCCTCACTTGGAGCCCCAGCTCTGCTGCTGGATACAAAGCACCATGCCAGGCCCTTTCCCTCTGCTCCATCATTTAATCCTTGCAGTTGACCTCTAAGGTCTGAGGAAGAGGGAGAGAGGGGGAGCCCACTCAGGATGGAGAAACTGAGGCTCAGTTCAGGATTTTTCCACAGGCCACAGCCAGCCAATGGGAAGGCGATCTCCAAATCCCTCGGGATTTCTCTTTAACCTCCTTGACCAGCTCACGGACTGGGAGAGCGGCAGCGAGGCTCCTGGCAACTGTGTCCTCAGACAGGGAGCCGGGCCTGTACTGGTGCTAACAAAGGTGATTTTCCTCATCAGCAGAAGAGCAGCCCCAGTGGTGCCCCACTTGAAGGAATGAGTTCGTCCCAGGGCAGCGTTTCATCTCCTAGGCCATCCAGAATGAGCTTCCCCCACGAACAATTTGTGCGCAGCAGGACATAGGCCAGCCAGTGTGAAGAGGAACCGGGGTCGGCATTGCCCAGCAGCTGGTCTTATTGAATGGGGTCACAAATGGCTCTGGCCAGAGGGGTGTTTTCACATTTTTCCCTCCTCAGGTCTTGATTTGATAGGAGAGAAACAGCTCTCTACAGATCCCCTAGCACCATTCCCCGGGGCACCAGGGAGACGGCACTCAGGAACTGAAGCCCACAGTCCACAGAGGGAAATCTCAGAGGGTAGGTGGAGACCCCAGAGGGCAGGTGGAGTGGTCACTGAGAGCTGGAGGCCTCTGTAGTCATCCCCACCCTTCTCCCAGGTCCCCAGGGATACACTTAGCCTCTTGGTGCTCCTCAGAGATTCTTGTGCCTCACAAAGGGGATCAAGGGTCTGGAGAAGAGCATTTGTCCCACTTCAGCCCCAAAGGAAGAGGCATTGCACAGGAGGTCCCTGTATGGCCATCAGGTAACACAGGCACTAACGATCTCAGCCATCGAGGAGTCCACAGTCTCTTAGAGAAGGCAGGCTCCCACCCCACCTCCACATCTACACTTTAAATAAACAAGCTTCAAATCATGGTATGTTCTCTGAAGGAAATAACCAGCATCACCAGGTTGAGCGGAAGAGGATATGAAATGAGTTTATAAAAACAGGCAGGAACCAGCCTATGGAGAATTTTATAGGATGCAGTGAGAAGCTCAGATGTTCTTTGATGGGTAGCAGGAAGCTGCTGATGGATTTTAATCAGGGACTGGCATGAGTCAATGGATGCTTCAGAAGAGCACTCTAGCCGCTCTAGGTATGGAAATAGAGTGAAAGCCCTTGGGAATCAAGGGGGGAAGTGTTCTAGGGCTTGGAGCAGGGTGACAGAAGCAAAGCAGGAACAGGTGGAGAGATTCAAGGCATATTTTTAAAGTAAGAGAGAAGACCCACTGATGTGTTGGATGTGAACATAAGGGAAAGGAAGGACTTGAGGATTTCAGGCTTAGTCCAATCAGTGGTTAGATGATGGTGAGCTGGAAAGACTATGAAGAGGGTATCAGTTTTGTATCACAGACTTTATGGCTTAAAGCAACACAGAGTTACCATTTCATAGGTTCTATAGGTCAGTCATCGGGGAACAGAGCTGGCTTCTCAGCAAGAGATCTCATGGAGCCTTAATCAAGGTGAAACAGAGCCAGAGTTCTCGTCTGGAGCTCAGGGTTATCTTGCAAGCACACTGGTCCAGTTTCTGGTGGTTGTTGGACCAAAGTCCCAATGTGATCGCTGCTCATAGCCAGAGATCATTCTCCGCTCTAGAGGCTGAGCTCAATTCTCAGGACTTTGACTGGTGGCCCCATCCACCTCCAAGCTAGAACAGAGAACCTGCTTCACGTAGAATCCCTCTGAATGTCTCTTCTGCCCCAAGCTGGAGAAATCTTTCTGCTTTTAAAGGGCTCATATTAATAAGTTAGTCCCACCTGAAAAGTCTCCCTTCCATTGGAGCTGTATTATTGTAATCTAAACGTGGAAATGAAGTCCATTACATTCACAGCCTTAGGAGTTTCACAAGCATGGGAGGAAGCTGTGGGCAGGATCTTAGAACTCTGCCCATCACATGGGTTGGTTGGGGCTGGGTTAAGAATTCAGATTTGGATATAGTCATTTTGATATAACTGTGGAGCAGTGAACAGTCAAGATGTGAGAAGTCAAGTTTGGGTGCGTGAGTGAGGTCTGGGCTGAAGACATCCATTTGGGAGCAATTATTATCTTAAGACGAGGAGCTTCCCTGATGGTTCAGTGGTAAAGAATCTGCTGCCTGCAATGCAGGAGACACAGGTTTCATCCCTAGGTCAGAAAAATCCCCTGGAGGAGGAAATGACAATCCACCAAGCATTCCTGCTGGGAAAATCTCAGGGACAGAGGAGCCTGGTGGACTACAGTCCACAGGGTCACAAAGAGTCAAATACAACTAAGCACGCGCATGCACATGCACTCTCACACACACACACACACACACACACACACACACACACACACATATTATGTTAAGACTATAAGACTGTGTAGGATCACCTGAGAATGAATGTGGGCAGAAAAGAGAAGCTGTTTGTTGAGTGAACCCTTAAGACTCAACACTTGAGGGTGAGAGTGGGGATCTGGGCCTGAGTCAATTGGCTAAGAAGGAGCAGCAGTGAGACAGGAGGAAAATCAGAAAAGCGAGAGGGCGCAGAAGCTGGCAGTGTGTGTGCGGGTGTGTGTATGTGTGCGTATGTGTATGTGTGCATGTGTGTGTTAAGGTGGAGCAGACATCTCCATCTGAAGCTGTTGGGCCTTCTAGTAAGATAACAAATGAAAAACATGCATTGCATTTGGCTATTTCTTAGAGGTCACTGGTGACCCTGACAGGATAAATTTTGACAGTGTTGGGGGATGGAAACTGGCTTAGAGTAGGCTGGAGGGTGAAGGCTTTTATAGGTGGGTAGGAGTGTTCCAAGAGGGAGGAAAACAGCAATGCAAGGTAAGAGGGAGATCCACTGATGAGGCAATGACCTTGAGAAAGTGAGAAGGGGCGGGGTCAAAGGCACATGGAAGGGATTGACCTTCGATGGAACGAAGGCCAACACGGATGCTGAGACAGGGTCCTCACCATTTGGTGGCGGGGAGAAAAATGTGATCCACACATCGCCTTCACTTCTCCCGGCTGGGTGCGGGAGACACCTTCATCGGCTGTGAAGGGTGGGGTGGGGTTGGGGACGGGAGTGTGTGAGAAGTAGAGCTGTGGACACGGGAAGCAGGTCTTCCTAGGAGCTGAGGCAGGGCTGAAGCCTCTTTT
Organism: Muntiacus reevesi; assembly: GCF_963930625.1. Classification (NCBI taxonomy): domain Eukaryota; kingdom Metazoa; phylum Chordata; class Mammalia; order Artiodactyla; family Cervidae; genus Muntiacus; species Muntiacus reevesi. Next base: position 253,503,826 of record NC_089250.1, on the reverse strand, counting down.
GAGGAAGACTTCCCGACTTTGACCAGAGGGGCTGGATGGTACAGGGAGGCCTGCTTCAACACACAGCCTTACGCACCATGGCAGAGCTACCACATGCCGCGGTTAGCCCAAAAGTCTTTCTCCTCTCCTCACATGATGGGACCTTCTAGAACATGAAGCTGCATTTTTCACCCTGGGCAGAGCATCAGGTCTGACCATAAGAGTTGCTCAGTCAGTGTCTCCTGACCTGAACTGAGGAGGACCCAAGGGAAGAGCAGACACTGACAACCGCAGACAGGTCTAAAGGTTGCTGATAACAAACACGGCCCCATCGTGGATTTGCTCTGGACAGGACACTAGATGCCAGTTTCTTCAAAAGGAACCTAGTTCTGTTACAGGGAGGCTCGGCTGTAATCCTAATTTTTAGATCCCCACATTCTGTGCTTAGATCCACGGTTTTGTACTAAACCCAAATGAACAGAAACACCTGGGGAGGAATACCTAAAATATGAGCTCTTATTAACAGTAAATAAACCCACACAAACCCCCCACCAAATGGCTGTCTCTCCAAAGTCAGTGGGAAGCAGGACGTGATGGGAAGGACCAGCTGAGCCTGCTCCGTGGAGCTGGGCCATGGAATTCTCTCAGCTCCCAGTGCTGGGGAGCCATCTGTAGGCCCTGCCGCCGGATGGCCATTCACGCAGCGCCCAGCCTGCTTTCCTTAGCACAGCTTCCCCCAGAGCTCCCGCAGTCTCCAATAGAGCTAGCCCACCGAGCTCCAAGTAATGGGGTCCATTGATCTTGGCCAGAGGAGAGGAAGGGGGAAGGAGGCCTTCGGAGATACATGGATGAGACAAAGAACTAAACTTTAGGAGAGAGCTCAGAATGGGCATCAGAGAACCTGGATTCTCATCCTGGCTCTGCCCTTTCTGTGCCCCCTGAGAAAGTCACCCCCTCCCTCTGTACTTCGCTTACCCAGCCGGAGAGTCGGGGTAAAATGAGATGAAGGTGAAGGCTCCTCCTGGCTCCATTAGCTCATCACTCTGAGGAGAGGAAGACAGTCACATGAGAGGCATAAAGAGCAATTCTTGCAGTGATTGCCCTGCCCTGTGATATGGGAAAAAAGCAGATAGATGGTTACTTACCTGGACCCCTACTGGGAGGAACCAGTCAGAGAAATTCAAGTATCAAGTCAGAGGAACCCAATTCCGATGAGCTTAAACAATATTTGTGTCATGTGTGATGAGAAGTCCAGAAACAATGAGAATCCTGGGGTTGGATGATTTAGTAACTCACCATCATCACGATCCTTGGGACCCTTCATCTCACCCACCTGTCTTCTCAGCAGTCTTTGATTCAAGATGGTTGACCCCAAGTAGCAAAATGCCACTAGTAATAACAAGGTCTAGAAGAAGGAAAGACTTGGCCCCTCCATTTAAGAGTGGGACAATCTCATTTAAATGCTCCCTACCCTCCACTCCACTCCTGGCAAGACTCAGTTATACATCACTGGCCGGAAGCAAAGCCTTGCTTTCATTTCTAAGGTAACCGGTGACTGGTGAGCTGAGGTTATTACCATGATTGGAGTAGATAAATCAGATCAAGGGGATAAATGATGAAAATTCACCATCCAGACCACTACAGAAGAGAACCATGTTTGCAGTGAAGTAGTTTTTGAACAAAGAAAGTATGATTTGATGAGATCTGTGTGGCTTGTTAGCAGCAGCAGCCCATGGATGAGGCAATACCCTGAGCTTATCCTGCCTTTAGAAATCTTCTTCCACTGTGGGCCTTCCACATGATGCTGAGAAACTCCCATCCACTTTCTAGACCTCCGTTTCTCCTCTAACAACAAGGACAAGAGCAAGTCTATGTCTAAGGCCAATAACATCCAATATGAAATTGCTTGTGACTGAAATACCCATCTTTTTCATTCAAGCTCATCAGAATAGCCAGAAAGAGGAACAGATTTTTCATGTGTTGAGTGGCTCAGTGATTAATTTCCCCCTCTTTAAAGACTTTGGGGAAAAGAAGTGAGGTGGGAAAAGAAGTGAGGTAATAAAAGAAAGGACCCATCCCCCCTCATTCTTCCTTACTAGAGTTACTCACACACAGGAATGATGGGGAAGTGTAGACTGTGTTAAGGGGTGAAGGTTTCAAACAATCAAGGCTTGGTCAATCCAGGCTCTTGACTAGAATAGACAAAAGAGTAAGAGAGAGTTCAATGCAGTTCAGTTCAGTCGCTCAGTTAAGTCTGACTCTTTGCGACCCCATGGACTGCAGCACGCCAGGCTTCCCTGTCCATCACCAACTCCCGGAGTTTAGTCAAACTCATGTCCATTGAGTCGGTGATGCCATCCAGCCATCTCATCCTCTGTCATCCCCTTCTCCTCCTGCCCTCAATCTTTCCCAGCATCGGGGTCTTTTCCAATGAGTCAGCTCTTTGCATCACGTGACCAACGTATTGGAGTTTCAGCTTCAACATCAGTCCTTCCAATGAATAATCAGGACTGATTTGCTTTAGGGTGGACTGGTTGGATCTCCCTGCAGTCCAAGGGATTCTCGAGAGTCTTCTCTAACACCACAGTTCAAAAGCATCAATTCCTCAGCACTCAGCTTTCTTTATAGTCCAATTCTCACATCCATACATGACTACTGGAAAAACCATAGCCTTGACTAGAAGGACTTTTGTCAGCAAAGTAATGTCTCTGGATTTTAATATGCTGTCTAGGTTGGTCATAGCTTTTCTTCCAAGGAGCAAGTGTCTTTTAATTTCATGGCTGCAATCATCATCTGCAGTGTTTTGGAGCCCAAAAAAATAAAGTCTGTCACTGTTTCCACTGTTTCCCCATCTATTTGCCATGAAGTAATGGGACCAGATGCCATGATCTTAGTTTTCTGAATGTTGAGTTTTAAGCCAACTTTTTCACTCTCCTCTTTCACTTTCATCAAGAGGCTCTTTAGTTCTTTACTTTCTGCCATAAGGATGGTGTCATCTGCATATCTGAGATTATTGGTATTTCTCCCAGCAATCTTGATTCCAGCCTGTGCTTCATCCAGACCAGCGTTTTTCATGATGTACTCTGCATAGAAGTTAAATAAGCAGGATGACAATATACAGCCTTGATGTACTCCTTTTTCTATTTGGAACCAGTCTGTTTTTCTTTGTCCAGTTCTAACTGTTGCTTCCTGACCTGCATACAGGTTTCTCAAGAGGCAGGTCAGGTGGTCTGGTATTCCCATCTCTTTCAGAATTTTCCACAGTTTATTGTGATCCGCACAGTCAAAGGCTTTGGCATAGTCAATAAAGCAGAAATAGATGTTTTTCTGGAACTCTCTTGCTTTTTCGATGATCCAGCGGATGTTGGCAATTTGATCTCTGGATCCTCTGCCTTTTCTAAATCCAGCTTGAACATCTGGAAGTTCACGGTTCACGTATTATTGAAGCCTGGCTTGGAGAATTTTGAGCATACTTTACTCGCATGTAAGATGAGTGCAATTGTGTGGTAGTTTGAGCATTCTTTGGTATTGCCTTTCTTTGGGATTGGAATGAACACTGACATTTTCCATTCTGTGGCCACTGCCGAGTTTTCCAAATTTGCTGGCATATTGAGTGCAGAACAGCATAACTTTTTAGGATTTGAAATTGCTCTACTGAAATTCTATCACCTCCACTAGCTTTGTTCATAGTGATGCTTCCTAAGGCCCACTTGACTTCGCATTCCAGGATGTCTGGCTCTAGATGAGTGATCATACCATTATGATTATTATCTGGATCGTGAAGATACTTTTTGTATAGTTCTGTGTATTCTTGCAACCTTTTCTTATGAGTTACATCAGTAAAAAAGAGAGAGAATTATTAGGTGATATAACCATAGGATATGAAATCAAGGGATCAAGTTCCCCCAAAGGAAATACAGGATTCTGTTACTTAAAAAAAGAGATTATGTGTGGGATGGGAAGAAAACAATCCACAAACATCCAAATAATAGGACTCCAGTTGCTCTAAAACTTGCCCCCAGGGGGCGATATGTTTAGGAATAAATTTGAAAGCACCTCCCAACCCTTCGCCTAGAAAATAGAAAAGTACCCTTGATCCTAACCTCCAGCATGAGGGATGAGTGTGAAGAGGCTTCCTGGACAATGACATGAGCCACTTTGGGGCCTGCCCCACCTGCAAAGGACTGAAGCCAAAGCTGACTGCCTGCATGTCTTCTGAAATTCTCCCATGAAAATTCTCTCAAGTAGCTGATTTAGATCTAGTAATAGATCAGAATCACCCTAGAGGCGTGGAGAAATGACGGAGAAAAGCCCACAGACCATATGCAACAATAAGTTCATTTGTGGGGTTTTGTCTGCTCCACCCCAAGACATCCCCAATACATAAGGCCAGGATGCCTCTGCCCCACCCAGGGCACCCCCCCCCGCCTCCGCCCCGATCCCTCCAGTAGAAATGAGACAGAAGCTCATGAAGCGAGGAGGTAGCTGGCATGGAGGCTCCCCAGAGGGGCCAGACTCCCTCCTCTGGCTCTTGGCTAAGCCTCGCTTTGGCTGCAGCTGGACTCCTGGGGCCAGGACAAAGTCTGGCAAAGTGGCAATGTGCGTGGGGGCTGGGTGTGGATGGGAAGGACACAGAACGCTTTGTAAGCACATCTGGGCCGCTCTGCAAGGAGAAGCTGCTGACAGACTGTTTGCCAATAAAGAAAGTCGCGCGGCCTAATAACACTCAGATGGCTCTGCAACCCATCTCCGTCTTGGCTGGGCTTTTCAGGATGTACCTGGGTGGATCCAGGCAGCTCTCCTCCTGGGGGACCCAGTGCGGTAGAGTCTTGTGGCTCCTTCCTTCAGCCGAGAGCCAAGAAGACTCTGTCCTTTTCCCAAGTCAGGAGTCTGTGCTTCAGCTCAAGTTTTTCGGAAGCACCACCTCCAAAGTTCAACCCTAACCCCCTCCAATTGGCTTCTAGGGAACCATCCCTTGATTAAGTCATTGATAAACAGGGCCTGCGTGTCTGCTGCCCAGAGCCTCCTGCTCCTTCTCTCACAGTGCCTTCCTCCCAAGGTGACTCTTAGGAGTCAGTTTTGTCTTTTCAACAAAAGCATATTTGAAGCTCCCTGGAGGCAGGGCCCCCATTTTATATTTTCTTCTGTGCCTGGTGGCAGGACTGAGCAAAGAAGAGGTACCCAGATGTCTGGTTGCGTCTATAGCTCCAGCGATCAATCTGAGAGTGGACACAGCACCCCATAATACAAAAAGGGGAGAAGAAGCCATGAACCAGGCCACTGAATAACTGGGCCAGCTCTAAAACTGGACTGGAGAGAGAGGAATACTCAAAATCCATGACTCTCAAACTTTAACTACAGACACCTTTTAGAATCCAAATGTTACCTGAAGGCCGAGAGAATGCCCAGGAAAATACCACTGGAGATTCCTAAAACTTCTCTTGGCACAATGGGAATATCCCTCCATTAGCCCCTCTGCCAGCCTCCTGGTAGACCTGCCTTGCAGCCATGCCAGATGAGCGTGGGATTGATCCCTGGTCAGGGAACTAGATTCCACATGAAAATAAAAAATAAAGTCAGGTTGAAGCTGTCCCTCTTGCAAGGAAATAGCTATTGCCGAAATTCCCAGGATAGACCTGGCACTTGACAGGCAGTGCTTTTGTGAATTTGACTGCTACTGCAACACTCTGTTGTTGAAGAAGGAGGAGGACAGAGGGCCCATGTGGGTTCAAACCTCGACCTGGGAGGCCAGCACAGAGTCTTGTGGGCCCATGGAGCAGGGACGGGGAGAGCAACACTGGGGTATTGTTCCCTCGACACATTTGTGATGCTGCTGCAAGACATCCTGTACATTCTATTATTAGGAAAGGAACCCAGCCCAGGACACAATCATCACAAACCTCAAACTGCTGTTTACAAATGCAGGGAGTTTGGTGAGACCTAAAATGCTCTTCCCCAAATGCATTCTCCCCCGCCCCCTTAGTTTTTAAACCCATGTGGATTCCAAGGGAAATTGAATCCATATGTTTCTGGTTCATTTACACTGAACTCATCAAAATGTAATTTTGCAACATCTAGTTGACGTCCAGGCTGTCTTTAGAAGCCTCATTTTTATGCCTTTTTATGAGCCCCTCTCCCTTGGAGACAGGAAGTTATGCTTTGCCAAGAGTGGATGGAATTCCAGCCAAGCAGGAGTTCTGCTGAGAAGACCCAAGAGGCTGAAAGGGCCTCTTATCTAAGTCTTGGGGACCTTTACCCATGTCTCTGTCTTCATTTTCAGAGTAGGAGCTATAAGAAAGAGGAGCCCCAGTACAGAGTGGAGCTCAAACTAACTCCACTTCAGCTCCGCATCCTCTCACCTCTCAGATGGACAAAGAGATTAAAAAAAAAAAAAAAAAAAAAAAAAAACAGCTCATTCCACTTTGTTGGTGGGGATCCTGAGGCCTGAGGTGGTGAAGTGACTGGTCTAAGTCAACAGTATCACTAGGATGAACAAGCAAGATTTTTTTAAGAAAAGTCTTTCCTGGCTGAGGAGTGAGGATGTGCCTTGGACATCCATGGGATAATGGATAGAAATAGACGTGGTCTCTGACCTGCTTCATTCAAGGCCCGACAGGATCCCGCGGTATTACATTATCAGTGTGCTCCTGGTTTCCGAGTAGGTTAATGGTCCATTTAAAAGTAAAATTTTGACCAGCTAATAAGGCTTCGGTCACAGGCTGCAGTTTACACACACATCCGAATGCAGGGAAGGAGAGGGGTGCCTTGGGGTCACAAGGTAGAAGCGGATAAGTGGGGCATTTGGATTCGGGTCCTGGTCCCACAGGCAGCGGCATCCTCCAATACCTGCTCTAATTAATTAGAGCATCTTCTCTGGCTCCTTTCTCAATAATTACACAGGCAGAGAAAAATAGCGTGTCTTCCAAAGGTTTGCAAAGGTCCCGCCTATTTTGCATTGGTCAGCTGGAGGGTAGTGACTGCCAGCGAGCCACTCGCAGAGCCAGTCCTGAATGCAAGACATGGGCTAAAGAGTGGCTGGATAGAGAAAGAAGTGGTCTCTCGGCCCCTTTTAGCAGAAATTTGGAGGAAGATGGGGCACTCGGGCCAGGCAGACTTGGAGGGTTGAAGCCAGGCCTAGTTTTGATCCCCAGTAACAGCACAATTAGCAAGACATGAAACCCACTCATGCCCTAACACCAGAGCATCCTCAAAGCTGCTTTGGGGATTGGCAGCTTTTAACAGGAGAAGCCCGTGTGGGTCTGCAGCATTCTGGCCCATAGTCTCTCCCAGGCTACCATGAACATGAGCTTGCCTCCCGCTAAATCAGTCCCTACTCCCTGAAAAGCCTAAACCTGGATCTGGCACCCAGTGGGTTGCTGCACTGAATGACCTGAACTTGCCACAGCCAGACTGATCTATTAAAATTCAGACAACACATGGGCTGTCCCCATAAACCTTACCTGGTGGAGAGAAGACTGCCATTTTTTCCCTGGACAAGTAGAAAAATCACAACTGACTCTGCCTTTCTTTCATTTTTCCTGCTTTGAATGACGATATGATGCCTGAAGGTTTAGCAACCACCTTGCAACCATCCAGCAAGGATGAGCTCCAAAATCAACAAGCAAGGAGGATGAGGTAGAAAGACAGAGCACCAATGACTCTGTTGAGACATTGAAGTATCCAGACCTAGATTAATTGCTACTTGAGAAAAATAAGCCCCCTGTGTCTCTGCCCCCATTGTTGGGTTTTGTTCTTTGCAGCCGGAAGCATTTTTAAGTTAGAGAAAGCAGGGACTCAAGTCAAGTGCAAGTTAAACTCCTAAGTCTTATATGGTAAGCAAACAGGGAAGCTGTGAGTTAGCCCGGGAGATGAGTCTACGGGAGAGCAGGGTGCAGGAAGCAGTGGGGTGCCAACCCACACAGCCCAGGCACTTGGAGCTAGGAGGAGAGACCAAAGCCTAGTTCTGTCCCAGGCTAGCCCCAGGTGTTCTAGCTACGTCCTAAGAAGAGGCGCCTCTGTCACTTCTGCACACACAACAGCATGATGCTGGTGCTCTGTGACTCCAGGAGCTCCAGAGACACTCCCCTGGGGCAAGGTGACATTGACTGATGAGGTCCCCTCAGGTTACCGTGCACAGCAAGGAGCATCAGGGACCCGGGGCCCAGGGCAGGAGCCATGCCCTGGAATCCTGACCACACCCCAGGGGCCGGAGCAGGTCCTCCCTGGGTCCTGCCATGTCAGATGTCACATCTGATGGAAGCTGGCAGGAGATGACAGGTGTCCAGTGGACACGGCCGACCCCTATGTGGGTGAGATGGGAGAAGGACAGGGTGAGACCCACATGGGCTGTGTGAGCGCAAGCCAGGCAGCTACTGAACATGCCAGACATGTTTGGAGGGAGGTGGGAGAATCTGCAGGGGGCTGAAATCTAGAGGGCTGGTGGGCGCACTGCGAGATGAGCATTTTCATTATGGCATTAGCAGTCCTTCATTTCTACCCAAAGCCCAGGGGTACTTAGGGACACCTGGATTGCAGAGGTCCCTATGGATAAAGGGTCAGCCCTCAGGGATCTGGACATGCTTACCTTTGGGATCTACCCAACTACCTTGTCTGAGTCCATGTTTTCTCTTCCTTCTTATAACATCTTCTCCTCTCCCTAGAGACCAAAAATGTCCTCGAACTTGCTGGGGCTGGGGGCCTGTGCAGAAGGAAAATGCCCTTTTCTCCTCCTTATCAGAACCTAGTATTTCCCCCGGACCCTGCCCCTAAATCTTAACTCCATTCCTAACAAATCTAATTACGGAACTAGCCATAGTCTTCCCTCTAATTCCAAAGGATGACACTAAAGGTGGTCTTTCTGAGCTGTGGGGAGGCCCCCAGCACCTCTCTATTTATGCCTGCCTGCATCCAGGGCATCTCACACCCTCCTCATCCTGCAAAGCTACCCTGCTGAGTCACTCACAGCAAGGATAAAGGCAGAGGGGGGCCCAGAAGAGGCTCACAGGGCAGCTGGATGTGACTCCTCTCCTGGGCAGCATGCCCTGCTATGCTTTCTTCTCTGGAAGGACCTGAGTTCTACAGAACTCAGATCCCTGGGCCCTTTGGTAACCTGGGCAATTTGAACTTCGCTACCAGAGGAAGAAAGCCAAGCTGCCTGATACCTCTCTCTCTCTCCTCTCCTCCAAGTGTATCATTGACTTAAAGCCCATTTCCACAGCCTAGATATTTGGTCCATAAAGAGAACTGAATTAGCTCCATTATCAACTCTCCTGGCACAGTGGGTCCTGCAAGGTGTCTGACTTTCCTGCCCACAAGAGATGTAATAGTCAGGAACAGAGCAGAGGCCAAAGTTATTTTGAATTAACTACTAATGGATAGGATTTCTATAGCTATTTTTCAATACCTGTACACTTGGATGAAAAATCAGACACAAGAGGAACTCAATTTTGTTTTTCATTAATATTCACTTTGCTAACAGGAACAGATGATTTCTGGGAGCTCTCCTTGCCCTTTTAATTTGTCTCCCTATAATGCAGTGGAGATATCCTCCATTATTAAACTGATTAGTAACTGGCATAGATCTTTTCTTGTAGATTTCTTCATTATTACTTATGCAGGACAATGTGTTTGGATATTGTGAACCAGAAGGCTGGGAATAGGAGTGATGAGGAGGAGGGGGAGAGCTAGGCTTTTAAAAATCCAAAAAAGTACTAAAAAAACAACAGCAAACCTGTCATGAAACCACACACTTAAAATTCTTTAATTGGAGGGTATTGCACAAATCACAGACATAAATACACCTTCTTGAGGATTGAGGGAATAGGCAGATATGACCATAGTATCCAAAATAGGGCAGAGCCCTGAGCTTCTTTCTGCAGAATAAGAAAATAGAACTCTCCATAGCCCTTATGAGAGATACTTATTTAGAAGTTTTAATCCTCCTTGAGATGGAGAGCTCACTACCTTATAGGGCAGCCAGGGCCAACTTATGATCTATTGCCTAGCTTTAGATTTACTGAAATTGAAGCCATCTTCCTCTCCAAGGTGACCCAGAGCAGGCACAGAGCTCTTTGGAAGTAGGAAGCTTTATCTGCCCATGAAGCACTTGGAAACCAAGTTTGCAGTATGACAGGACTCAGGAAAGGGGAACAGAAGTACTCTTCTGTTATTGAACACAATCAGGAAAGGGGAAAGCAGCTCTCAAGGAGCATTCCCTTGGACTGGCTGAACTTGCCTTATTCTCAAAATCTGTCACAGACAGCTGTTCATTTAATGGTCAAAGAATCTTTTCAGCTAAACAGATCAGGTAGTAACACTGATTGTGTGTGTGTGTGTGTGTGTGTGTGTGTGTGTGTGTGTGTGTGTATGTGTATATACATACATACACACAGATATCCACTAATTTTTAGATTCTTTTCCCATATAGGCCATTATAGAGTATTGAGCAGAGTTCACATTACCATATATAAAATAGATAACTAATCAGGTATCTTCCTATTCCTTTGTCTGAAGAAAAAAATCAAATTTCATGGCCTGCTAAAACAAATAGCTCAAGATCTATTCTTAGGCTTCTTACACTTCATTTTTCATTACTCCCACAAAATCACCTCTGCAGTAAAGACCACATTGTCTCCTCTGTAGTCCCTGAAAGTTTCAGGCTCATTCTCAGCTTCTTCCCATTGCTACATTACTTCTCCTCTTAGTCACTCTGGTACCAGTCTGGGCTTATAAAAGACATTCAATTCATGCCGATCTAAGTGCAAAGAGACTTGATTAATTTACATAAATGAAGACAATGAAAGTAGTTGACTCCTGTCATGGCTAAATCTAGAGTATCAAACAACATTTTTAGGACTGTCTGTCCCCACCTCCTTGGCTCCAGGTCCTATTGCCCTGGCTTCACCCTCCAGAAGCTCTTCCCTCATTATGACAAGGATTATGACTGAGAATTTTAGGCTGTTAATTTATGAACTTAATAAATATTGTAGAAAAATAAAAGCTTCTCTTTCCCAACCATTCCAGAACAAAAGGCTATGACTAGGTAGGCTTGAGTCATGTGGCCATCCCTGCACCAATCTCTATGACAAGGAGGATACATATACAAATACATCTATTTCCTGGTACATTTCATGTCCACCCACAAGCTGGAGGATGGGACAGCCTCATGAAAACACAAGGACAGAATTGTGGGTGGCGTGGCTGAGTGTGCCATGACCAGAAGGAAAAGTGAAGCCAGAAGCCATGAAAACAAGAGTTGTCTAACACAGCCCTACTCCTTCCCTATGTTAATAACACTTGCTTAATCATTAGGTAGGACAAAACTTGAACCCCATTCATCTTACACAAGAATAATAATTTTATAACCCAGTTTCCTAAGGCCTCTCCCTTTACTGAGTTTCTCAAAGACATTTTCTGCCATAGAATGGAAAAATATCAGTGCAGGGAGATTCATTAGAGATAGTTTAAGCTATTTTTTTTTAAAAAAACTGAGATTTTGAGATAGAACTGGTATTTACTAAGGATTAAAGTCAAATAAGTAATAAGATATCAACTTCCTGACCTCCAAGAGATTTTGCTACCATAATTGACCGAGGAATGAGCCAGAGCAGCTCATGGTATCTGCACTGTCGTCTCTGTCTCATGTCTCCAGGTTGGACCTATGCTTCTTATACTGTGCAGTTGGCAGGTAGATCAAGAAAGCCAAAATAAGACTCACGAAAGGGCAATACCCTAGTTTTGTTATTTAGTGCTATTGAGCTATAGGGAAAAACAAAAGAACACAAAGTAAAATTACCTTTCGGAAGATCAGTTTTCTCAACTATAAAATGGGAATAAGAAAAATTCTTCAGTTCCAGTTCTAGTTAACATGGAGTAAGCATTTTCCAACCTGTCTTTCTCATTGACTACAACTAAAACCCTGGATAGGATAGATAGATCCTAGGATTTTGAAAAGAAAAAGGTACCAGGTAAATTAAAGGGGAGGAAAATTCAAAGTGTCACCAAAATAGCAGCAAATACCATTTCCCTCACATACTTTGGTTTTTCCAACATGAAGTCAAAGGCAGTCTGAAACTTGGAACTGTGCATCAGGTGTAGTCAGGAAAAGGTCTAAGGTAAGTCCTGTATTTCTGCTCATAAAAGTCTAAAATAGAATCCCATAATCAAAGCCAGTGGGGAAATTTCCCTACTTTTCTTTGTTTGCTTGTGTTTTGTTTCTTCTGCCTCAGCCACAAGGCAATCCTACAGTAACAGAGCAAAAATAATGGCTGGTAAAAAGAGAAAGTCACTCAGTCGTGTCTGACTCTTTGCAACCCCATGAACTATACAGTCCATGGAATTCTCTAGGCCAGAATGCTGGAGTGGGTAGCCTTTCCCTTCTCCAGGGGATCTTCACAACCCAGGGATTGAACCCAGGTCGCCCACATTGCAGGCAGACTCTTTACCAGCTGAGCCACAAGGGAAGCCCAATAAAACTAGGAAGGAGGGAAAACCTTCTTCTCCGACCAGGGGAACTTTGGTCCCAAATCCATGAGGAGAATCCACACTCCTTTTCCCCTCTATCACTTTGTCACTTGGCTCTAGAGGTAGATGCAAGCACAGGAAGTGAACAGCAGATAGAAGACCAGGGGAGAAGTCTCTAGGAGCAGAAAAGTGTTAAGGGCATTGTGAAAAGAAGAGAGCTGAAGAACATGATCCTATGAAGTTGTGTATGAACTTCTGCCCTTGCACCCAAGCTGCATATGCATGGATCTTAAGCAACATACCAAAGGCTTTGAGAGCTATACTATAAAATAGATTACTTCCCAGGTCCCAGACTGGACACATGGTAACACACACGGAGAGCAGATCTGAATAGGCCCATAACGGCTTTAAAAAAGAATCTAAGTTGGACCTAGAACCGACACACTGTGGGCTTTCAGTCTGAAGATAACTGGCTTGGTTGCCTTCTGAAACAGCACAATCCAAAACAAAAATAAACATTCTTCAAGAGATTTAAACAATAGTCTGGAGTCTAAAATAATATTTTAAATGCCCAAGATACATTCTAAAATTACTTTGAATATGAAGAATCAGGAAAATGTCTCTAATACTCAAGGGAAAAGATAGCAGACATCAAACCTGAGTCAGTATAGTGTTGAAATTATCAAAAAGATTTTAAAGCAGCTATTATAACTATGTTTCAGGAAATAAGGAGAAACATTCTTGAAATTAATGGTAAGCTATAAACACTCAGCATAGAAACAAAAGATATATAAAAGAATAAAATGAAATTTTTACAACTAAAAAAATGCAAAAACAAAAATGCAATTCATCTCTTCATAGTCTAGAGATGATAGAGGAAAGATTCACTGAATTTGAAAGTAGATCAATAAAAATTAACCAATGTGATTAATAAAGAGAATAACAATTGAAGAAATGAAAGACAGAGGAACAGTAGAAAAATAAATAAACAATGGTTGAATGTTTATATTGTTAATTCCACAAGAATAAGAAAAGAAGGCACTACAATAGGTGGTAGATAGATAGCTATATGGCTGAAAACTTTCCAAATTTGATGAAACACATAAATTTACAGATTCAAGAAACTAAAAAAACTCAAAATAATACTCAAAGGAGTTTTTGCCCAGAAATATTAAACTCAAAAACTTAAGATAAAGAAAAAGATATTGAAGGCATCCAAGAAAAAATATACATTTTTATAGAGAAATACTTATTTGAAGGACTGCAGAATTCATATATATATATATATATATATATAGAGAGAGAGAGAGAGAGAGAGAGAGAGAGAAAAGAAAAATAGCAAAATATTTTTAAGGGACTGAAAAAGATGACTCTCAACCTAGAATTTTATCCAATAAAAACAATCCTTCAGGAATAAAGTAAAAACAAAACAAAAGCATTCTTAGGTTAAGGAAATCTAAGATCAATGCAAAGAAATAGAGGAAAATAGTAGAATGGGAAAGACTAGTGATCTCTTCAAGAAAATTAGAGATATCAAGGGAACATTTCATGCAAAGATGGGTTCAATAAAGGACAAAAATGGTATGGACCTAACAAAAGCAGAAGATATTAAGAAGAGGTGGCAAGAATACACAGAAGAACTGTACAAAAAATATCTTCATGACCCAGATACTCACGATGGTGTGATCAGTCACCTACAGCCAGACATCCTGGAATGTGAAGTCAAGTGGGCCTTAGGAAGCATCACTATAAACAAAGCTAGTGGAGGTGATGGAATTCCAGTTGAGCTATTTCAAATCCTAAAAGATGATGCTGTGAAAGTGCTGAAATCAATATGTCAGCAAATTTGGAAAACTCAGCAGTGGCCACAGGATGGAAAAGGTCAGTGTTCATTCCAATCCCAAAGAAAGGCAATGCCAAAGAATGCTCAAACTACGACACAATTGCACTCATCTCATACACTAGTAAAATAATGCTCAAAATTCTCCAAGCCAGGTTTCAACAATATGTGAACCGTGAACTTCCAGATGTTCAAGCTGGATTTAGAAAAGGCAGAGGAACCAGAGATCAAATTGCTAACATTCGCTGGATCATCAAAAAAGCAAGAGTTCCAGAAAAACATCTACTTCTGCTTTATTGACTATGCCAAAGCCTTGACTGTGGATCACAATAAACTGTGGAAAATTCTGAAAGAGACAGGAATACCAGACCACCTGACCTGCCTCTTGAGAAACCTGTATGCAGGTCAGGAAGCAACAGTTAGAACTGGACATGGAACAACAGACTGGTTCCAAATAGGAAAAGGAGTACATCAAAGCTGTATATTGTCATCCTGCTTATTTAACTTCTATGAAGAGTACATCATGAGAAACACTGGGCTGGATAAAGCCCAAGCTGGAATCAAGATTGCCAGGAGAAATATCAATAATCTCAGATATGCAGATGACACCAACCTTATGGCAGAAAGTGAAGAACTAAAGAGCCTCTTGATGAAAGTGAAAGAGGAGAGTGAAAAAGCTGGCTTAAAACTCAACATTCAGAAAATTAAGATCATGGCATCCAGTTCCGTCACTTCATGGCAAGTAGATTGGGAAACAGTGGAAACAGTGACAGACTTTATTTTTCTGGGCTCCAAAATCACTGCAGATGATGGTTGCAGGCATGAAATTAAAAGACACTTACTCCTTGGAAGGAAAGTTATGACCAACCTCGGCAGCATATTAAAAAGCAGAGACATTACTTTGCCAACAAAGGTCCGTTTAGTCAAGGCTATGGTTTTTCCAGTGGTCATGTATGGATGTGAGAGTTGGACCATAAAGAAAGTTGAGCACTGAAGAATTGATGCTTTTGAACTGTGGTTTTGGAGAAAACTCTTGAGAGTCCCTCATACTACAAGGAGATCCAACCAGTCCATCCTAAAGGAGATCAGTCCTGGGTGTTCATTGGAAGGATTGATGCTGAAGCTGAAACTCCAATACTTTGGTTATGTGATGCGAAGAGCTGACTCATTTGAAAAGACCCTGATGCTGGGAAAGATTGAGGGCAGGAGGAGAAGGGGACGACAGAGGATGAGATGGTTGGATGGCATCACCGACTCAATGGACATGAGCCTGGGTAAACTCTGGGAGTTGGTGACGGACAGGGAGGCCTGGTGTGCTGCAGCCCGTGGGGTCACAAAGAGTCGGACACGACTGCACGACTGAACTGAAGAGAGGTGCAGTGATTGGAAGTAAAGTTGCTCAGTCGTATCCGACTCTTTGTGATCCCATGGAGTATAGCCCACCAGGCTCCTCTGTCCATAGGATTTTCCAGGCAGGAATACTGGAGAGGGTTGCCATTTCCTTCTCCAGGGGATTGTCCCAACACAGGGATCGAACCCAGGTCTCCAGCATTGCAGACAGATGCTTTACCATCTGAGCCACCAGGGAAGCCGGTGCAGTGACTAAACTGATCTAAAACAAATACTAAAGCAAGCATTTGAGGAATAAGGAAAATGACATTAGGGGGAATTTGAAGCATCATAAATAAAGGAGGAGTAATAGAAATGGCAAATGTCTGAATATATATAATAGGTTATTTTTCTTCTCTTAAGTTTTTTGTGATATACATAAATTGAAAGAAGAATATATATATAGCATTGTCTGATGGTATTTCTAATGTATGTAAATGTAATGTATATGAAAACAACATGAATGATGAAAGGTTAAAGCTTTCATATTCCACTTCAAGTAACAGAATATTATTTAGTTATATAATTAAACTATGAGAATTTAAATCCTTAGAGCAGTTACTGAGTAAAACTAAAATATTAGGTTGGCCAAAGCATTCATTCAGGTTTTTCCAAAAACCCAAACGAATGTTTTTACCAACCCAATATACACAATCAAAACTGAATAATTATGGTATTTCTTTTTGTCATTGAGTTGTATGAGTTCATTATATATTCTCTATACTAGATATTTGTTAGAACAAGATACATGATTTACAAATACTCTCCCTTCTGTATGTTGATCTTTAACTTTCTTGATAATTCCTTTCTGTATTGTAATTTTTTTTTAACTTCATATTTTCTCGATGCTTCAATATTCCTACAAACTGATCACAAGCACCCATCCCTAGAAGCCAGATGCACCAATGTGATAAGGCTAGCCACTGCCACCAGTTCCCTTTCTAACCCTCCCCTCACTGTGACGTAATAACATTTGAACACAGGAGTGAAATACCCTCATGCTTCTTGTTTGTATACTCCACCGTTAGCCCAACAAAGACACTCATTGGTCCATAAACTCTCTTCTGACTCCTCAGCTTTTTCGTTGATTCTGATCCCTGGGAACTCCTCCCATATGGCCCCTGATTGACATGCCATTTCTTCCTCTCAAAAGATCTGTGAACATAATAAACTTCTTTCACTTTTATATGCCTCTCTGCAGTGTTATTCTGTGTTCACACCTGACTGACAATCAAAACAAAATTTTTACATAATATAACTATTTTTTACAACACATTTTGATGTACAAAAGTTTTCAACTTTAATGCAGTCCAGTGTATCTATTTTTTTCTTTTGTTCATGTTTTTGGTGTCACATCCTGAGAATCCATTACCAAATCCAAAGTCATGACTACTTACCTCTATGTCTAATTGTAAGAATTTTATGGTTTTAGTTCTTATATTTAGGTCTTCGATCAATTTTGAATTAACTGTTGTATATGGGATGAGCTACAGATCCAAGTTCATTCTGTGTGGCTATCCAGTTGTCACAGGACCATTCATTTAACAGACCAGTCTTCTTTCCACTAAATAATCTCGGCAACATTGTTGAAAACTAATTGGCCATTAAAACATCGGTTTATTTTTGGACTCTCAATGTTATTCCATTTGTCTGTGTCTGTCTTTATGCCAGTAACATTCTGTTTTGACTACTACAGCAAAATGTTAATTTCATTATATAAATTTCATTTCAATTTTTTAAATGTAAGAAAAAAGTAAAGTGAAATAACAACTTGTATTCAAATGTACAAAAGAAGGCAGGGAATGGGAAAGAGAAAAATGGGTGGGATCCATTCTTTTCAAGCTCTTCCAAAAAAAATTGTGGTGGAGGGACCTCTTGCTATTTCATTCTATGAAGCCAGCATTACTCCTATACTAAAGCTAGACCCCTTCATGGATAACAGCCTTGTTGTGGTAAAAGGGCTTGCATATACCTCAATAAAGCTATGAGCCATGCCTTGCAGAGCCTCTCAAGATGGTTGGGTCATAGTGAAGAGTTATGACAAAAAGTGGTCCATTGGAGGAGGAAATGGCAAGCCATTCCAGTATTCTTGTCCAGAGACCCCCATGAACAGTATGAAAAGGCAAAAATATATGATACTGGAAAGTGAGCCCTGCAGGTTCAAAGGTGAACCCCCAGGTGAGAAGGTGTCCAATATGCTACTGGGGAAGGATGGAGGACAATTACTAATAGCTCCAGAAAAAATGAAACAGTTGGGCCAAAATGGAAATGATGCTCAGTTGTGGATATGTCTGGTGGTTAAAGTCCAATAACGTAAAGAACAATACTGCATAGGAACCTGGAATGTTAGGTCCATGAATCAAGGTATGTGGATGTGGTGGGCTTCCCTTGTGGCTCAGATGGTAAAGAGTCCGCCTGCAGCTCGGGAGACCCGGGTTCAATTCCTGGGTTGGGAAGATCCCCTGGAGAAGGAAATGACAACCCACTCCAGTATCCTTGCCTGGAAAATCCCATGGATGGAGGAGCCTGGCAGGCTACAGTCTATGGGGTTGCAAAGAGTCGGACACGACAGAGCAACTTCACTTCAATTCACAAGGAGGAGATGGGGAGAATGAACATCTACATCTTGGAAATCAGTGAACTAAAATGGACGGGAATGGGTGAATTTAATTCAGATGACCACTACTGTGGGCAAAAATCCCTTAGAAGAAATGCAGCAGCCCTCACAGTGGTGGTAGTTTAGCCACTCAGTTGTGTAATTCTTGTGACTCCATGGATTGTTGCCCTTCGTTCATGGAATTTTCCAGGCAAGGATACTAGAGTAGGTTGCCACCTCCTTTCCAGGGGATCTTCCTGACCCATGGATTGAACCCAGGTTTCTTACATCTCCTGCATTGCATAGTCAAGAAAAAGTCTGAAATGCAGTACTTGGGTGCAATCTCAAAAATGACAGAACGATCTTGGTTCATTTCCAAGGCAAACCATTCAATGTTGTAGTAATCCAAATCTATGCCCCAACCACTAATGCTGAAGAAACTAAACTTGAATAATTCTATGAAGACTCACAAAACCTTCTAGAACTAACACCGAAAAAAAAGATATTCTTTTCATCATAATGGATTGGAATGCAAAAGTAGGAAGTCAAGAGATATCTGGAGTAATGGAAAAGTTTGGCCTTGGAGTACAAAATAAAGCAGGGCAAAGGCTAACAGAGTTGTCAAGAGAACACACAGGTCATGGAAAATAGCCTTTTTCAACAATACAAGAGATGACTCTACACATGGACATCACTAGATGGTCAATATCAAAATCAGATTGATTTTATTATTTAAAGCCAAAGAGAGAGAAGCTCTATACAATCAGCAAAACAAGACCTGGAGCTGACTGTGGCTCAGATCATGAATTCTTTATTGCAAAATTCGGCTTAAATTGAAGAAAGTAGGGGAAACCACTAGGTCATTCAGGTATGACCTAAATCAAATTCCTATGATTATACAGTGGAGGTGAGGAATAGATTCAAGGGATTAAATCTGGTAGAGAGAATGCCTGAAGAACTATGAATGGAGGTTTGTATTAATAATGTTGTACAGAAACCAGTGACCAAAGCCATCCCAAATAAAAAGAAATGCAAGAAATCAAAGTGGTTTTCTGAGGAGGCTTTACAAATAGCTGAGAAAAGAAGAGAAGTGAAAGGCAAGGGAGAAATGGAAAGATACACCCAAATGAATGTAGAGTTCCAGAGAACAGCAAGGAGAGATAAGAAAGCCTTCTTAAATGAACAGTGCAAAGAAATAGAGGAAAACAACAGAATGGGAAAGACTAGAGATCTCTTCAAGAAAATTGGAGGTATCAAGGGGATATTTCATGCAAGGATGAGCACAATAAAGGATATAAATGGTAAGAACTTAACAGAAGGAGAAGAGATTATGAAGAGGTGGCAAGAATACACAGGAAAACGACACAAAAAGGGTCTCATCTCACATGCTAGAAAGGTTATGCTCAAAATCCTTCAAGCGAGGCTTTAGCAGCAATGAATTTACTTAGTTTTTTTAAATGTTGAGTTTCAAGCCAGGTTTTCATTGTCCTCTTTCACCCTCATCAAAAGGCTCTTTAATTTCTCTTCACTTTCTGCCATATGAGTGGTATTATCTGCATATCTGAAGTTGCTGATATTTCTCCCGGCAATCTTGATTCCAGCTTGTGATTCATCCAGCTCAGCATTTCACATGATGTACACTGTGCGGGAGTTAGACAAGCAGGGTGACAATATACAGCTTTGTCATACTTCTTTCCCAATTTTGAAGCTAGCCATGGTTCCACGTTTGATTCTAACTGTTGTTTCTTGACCCACATACAGGTTTTTCAGGAGATAGATAAGATGGTCTGAAATTCCCATCTCTTTAAGAATTTTCCACAGTTTGTTATGGTCCCCAATAAACAGTGAAAGGTTTTAGTGCAGTCTAATGAAGCAGAAGTAGATGTTTTCCTGGAATTCCATTGCTTTCTCTATGATCCAATGAATGTTGGCAATTTAGTCTCTGGTTCCTTTAATTTAGTCTCTGGTTTCCTTTTCTAAACCCAGCTTTTACATATAGAAGTTCTCATTTCACATACTACTGAGTCTCAGCTTGAAGGATTTTGAGCATAACCTTACTAGCCTATGAAATATGTGCAACTAGTCATCAAGACAGTCTTGTACTGGCATAAAAACAGAACTATAGACCAATGGAACAAGATAAACAGCCCAGAGATAAACCCATGCACCAAAGGGCACCTTATCATTGATAAAGGAGGCAAGAATATACAATGGAGAAAAGAGTCTCTTCAATAAGTGGTGCTGGAAAAACTGAATAGCTACATGTAAAAGAATAAAATTAGAATACTTCCTAACACTATACATAAAGATAAATTCAAAATGGACTAAAGAACTAAATATAAGGAAGAAACTATTAAGATCTTGGGGGAAAACATAGGCAGTACAATCCCTAACATAAGTCATAGCAAGATACGCTATGACCCACTTCCTAGAGTAATGGAAATAACAACAAAAATAAGCAAAGAGACCTAATTTAACTTAAAAGTTTATGCATAGCAAAGGAAATTATAAACAAGGTGAAAAGACAACCTCAGAATGGGAGAAAGTAATAGGTAATGAAGCAACTGACAAAACATTAATCTCCAAAATATATAAGCAGCTCATGCAGCTCACTACCAGAAAAACAAAAAACCAAATCAAAAAATGGGCAGAAGACCTAAACAGACATTTCTCCAAAGAAGACATACAGATGGCTAATAAACACATGAAAAGATGCTCAACATTGCTCATTATTACAGAAATGTAAATCAAACCTACAATGAGGTTTCACCTCACCGTGGATAGAATAGCCACCATCAAAAAATGAATGCTGGAGAGGGTGTGGAGAAAAGGGAACCCTCTTGCACTGTTGGTGGGATTGTAAATTGATAGAGAACATGTTGGAGAACAATAGGGAGATTCCTTTAAAAACTAGGGATAAAACTACCATGTGATCCAATAATCTCCCTACTGGTCATATACCCTGAGGAAGCCATAATTGAAAAAGATACATGTACCCCAATGTGCAATGCAGCACTGTTTACAATAGCTAGGACATGGAAGCAACCTAGATGTCCATCAACAGATGAATAGAAAAGGAAGTTGTATGAGTGATATGGAACATTACTCAGCCATAAAGAAGAACGCATTTGAGTCAGGTTTAGAGCCTATTATACAAAGGGAAGTAAGTCATTAAGAAAAAACAAATATCATGTATATATGAAATCTAGAAAGATGGTACTGATGAACTTATTAGCAGAGCAGCAATGGAGATGCAGACATAGAGAACAGACTTGTGGACACAGTTGGGGAAGGCGAGAGAGGGACGAATTGAAAGAGTAACATTGAAACATATACATTATCATATGTAAAATAGATAGTCAGTGAGGATTATCTGTATGATGTAGGGAGATCACACCCGGTGCTCTGTGACAACCTGGAGGGGTGTGATGGGGTGGGAGGTGAAAAGGAGGATTCAAGAGGGAGGGGACATACATATATATGCCTATGACTGATTCATGTTGATATATGGCAGAAAACAACACAGTATTGTAAAGCAATTATTCTCTAATTAAAAATAAATTAAATAGAAAAAAAATACCAAGATCATGGCATCCTATCCCATCACTTCATGGCAAACAAAAGGGGAAGCAGTGACAGATTTTATTTTCTTGGGCTCCAAAATAACTGCGGACAGTGACTGCAGCCATGAAATTAAAGATATTTGCTACTTAGAAAAAGAGCTATGACAAACCTAGACAATGTGTTAAAAGCAGAAACATCATTTTGCCAACAAAGGTCCATACAGTCAAAGCTACTGTTTTTCCAGCAGTCATGTACAGTTGTGAGAGTTGGAACATAAAGAAGGCTGAGAAAGAGAAAAAAAAGAAGGCTGAGCACCAAAGAATTGATGTTTTCAAATTATGGTGCTGGAGAAAACTTTCGAGAGTCCCTTGGAGGGACTGGGGGCAGGAGGAGAAGGGGACGACAGAGGATGAGACGGCTGGATGGCATCACCAACTCGATGGACATGAGTTTGAGTAGACTCCAGGAGTTGGTGATGGACGGGGAGACCTGGCGTGCTGCAATTCATGGATTCGCAAAGAGTCAGACACGACTGAGCAACTGAACTGAACTGAACTGAACTGGAGTGCAAGATCAAACCAGTCAATCCTAACGTAAAACCAACCCTGAATACTCACTGAAAGGACTGATGCTAAAGTTCCAATATTATGGCCACCTGATGGGGAGGGCCGAATCACTAGAAAAGACTCTGATGCTGGGAAAGATTGAAGGCAAAAGTAGAAGGGGGCAGCAGAGGATGAGATGTGCATCACTGACTCAATGGACACGAATTTGAACAAAGTCCAGCAGACAGTGAAGGCCAGGGGAGGCAGGTGTGCTGCAGTTCATGGGGTTATAAAGACTCAAACACGATTTAGTGACTGAACAGCAACAACAACAAAAGCTAGACAACATACTACAAGAAAAGAAAGCTACGGGCTAATCTCCCTTAAGAATACTGATACAAAATTCCTCAAAAAAAAAAAAAAAATGGTATTAGATTGAATTTAAACATGTTGTTAAAAGTAATATACATGATGACCAAGAGGGATTTATTCCTGAAAACACAAGGATTGTTCAACATACATGTTAATCAGTGCAATACACAACATAAACAGAAATAAAAGAAAATAATACACAATTACTCAGATTAATGTAGAACAAAATTCAACATACTTTCATGATAAAAAAAATTTTAAGAAACTTGTAATAGATGAAAACTTATTCAGTATGATAAATACCATACATGAAAAACCCACAATTAACATGGCAAAAGGCTGAAAAATTTTTCTTTAAAATCAGAAACAAGATAAGGATGCCAGTTTTCACTATGTCTATTCAACATTGTTTTGGAAATATTAACCAGAGCACTTAAGCAAGGAAAATAAATAAAAGGCATTCAAATTAGAAAAGAAGTAGTTTTCTGTGTTCACAGATGACACACAAAAAATACTAAATATTCCACAAATAAATATGTTAGACTTAATAAATGAATTTGGCAAAGTTGCAAAATACAAATCAAATCCCCATGTCAGTTGTATTTCTATATAGTAATAATGAATGATCCAAAAAGGAAATTGAGGTGTTTTATTTATAATAGCATTAAAAATAAGTAAAATATGGTTGACCTTTGAACAACACAGGATTGAACTGTGTGGGTTCATATACATGTGGATTCTTTTTTCCAATAAATTCTACAGCAGTACGACATGATCCATGGCTGGTTGAATCCATGGATATGGAACTTTGGTTATGGAGGACCAACTATAAACCTATACACAGATTTTTTATTGTGTAAAGGGTTGGTGCTCTAACCCCCACATTGTTCAAGGGTGAACTGTACTTAGGAATAAAATTACCAAAGTGGCAAAAGACTTGTATACTGAAAACAGCAAAACATTTCTGTGGGAAACTAAAGAAGACATAAATGAGTAGAAAGATATCTTATGTTCATGAATTAGAATATTTAACATCATTAAATTATTATTTTTAATTATTTATTTGTTTTTATTAGTATTATTATCATTAAACTATTATAATAATTATTATTATCACTAATAATACCACTCCAAAATATCTAGAGAGTCCATGTAATCCCCTTTAAGATCCCAATGATGCTTTTGCAGTAGAAATACTCATCTTAAAGTGAATTTGTAATTTTAAGGGACTCTAAATAGCCAAAACAATCTTGAAAAAGTAAAACAGAGAGAACTCACGCTTCCTGATTACAAAATTTAATATAAAGGTGCAGTAAGCAATGCAGTATGGTACTGACATAAAGACAGACATGCTGACTAATAGAATGGTATAGAGAACCCAGAAATGAGTCCCATGTATAAGGTCAAATGATTTGTAACAAGGGTACAAAGATCACTCAGTAGGGAAAAGGAAAGTCTTTTCAACAAATGGTGCTGGAAAAAAAGGATATCAACATGTCAAAAAGTGAAAAAAAAATTGAAATAAAAATGACTGAAAATAAATCAAAGACCTAATTCAAAACAGCCAAAATTATACAACTTGTGGGGAAATGACATTGCACATGGCAATGATTTCTTAGACATGACATCAAATATGTGAGCAAAAAAAAAAGAAAAAAATAGTTTATTTGGACTTCATCAAACTTAAACACTTTTATGCATCAAAGAACATTATTTAGTGATTCTTCCACAAAATTGGAGAAAATAGTTATGAGTCGTACATCTGGTAAGAGTAATATTAAGAATATATTAATGAAAAAGAATATATTAATATAAAGAACTCCTACAATAACGTCAACAAAAACAAACAACTTGATTTAAAAATGGGTGAAGGACTTGAATACTTTTCCAAAGAAGGTACACAAATGGCCAATAAACATGTGAAAAGATGATCAATAGCATTAATTATTATTAAAAGCAAATCAAAACCACAACGAAATGCCACCTCACATTCATCAGAACACAGGAAATAATAAAATGGCAAGGATGTGGAAAAATTGGAACCCTTCTGCATTGTGATTGGGATGCAAAAGTTTAGCTGCAGTGGAAAACAGTTTGGCATTTCCTCAGAAAGTTAAACACAGAATTACTATATGATCCAAAAATTTCACTTCTATGTATATATCCAAAAGAACTAAAAGAAGGGGGGACTCAAACAAGTTTCATAGCAACATTATTCATAATAACCAAAATATGGGAACAACTCAAATGTTCATCAACAGAATGATGAATTTTAAAAATGCGTGTGCATGCTAAGTCTTTTCAGTCATGTCTGATTCTTTGCGACCCCTCGGTCTATAGGACCACCAGGATCCTCTGTGCATGCGATTCTCCAGGCAAGAATACTGAAGTGGGTCGCCCTTTCCTCCTCCAGGGGATCTTTCCAACCCAGGGATTGAGCCCAGGGATCAAACCCACACCTCTTATGTCTCCTGCAAGGGCAGGTGGATTCTTTATATCTAGTGCCACCTGGGAAAACCCTCCACAGTCTGTGTACATATAATGGAATATTGCTCAATGTTTAAAAGGAATCTGCAGAAGGTGACTGCAGCCATGAAACTAAAAGATGCTTGCTCCTTGGAAGAAAAGCTATGACCAACCTAGATAGTATATTAAAAAGCAGAAACATCACTTTGCCAACAAAGGACTGTTTAGTCAAAGTGAGGGCTTTCCTATAGTCATGTATGGTTTTGGACCATAAAGAAGACTGAGCACTGAAGAATTGATGCTTTTGAACTGTAGCCTTGGCGAAGACTCTTCAGAGTCCCTTGGGCTGCAAGGATATCAAATCAGTCATCCGAAATCAACCCTGAATATTCATTGGAAGGACTTAATGCTGAAACTGAAGCTCCAATACTTTGGCCACCGGATGCAAAGAGCTGACTCATTGAAAAAGTCCTTGTTGCTGGGAAAGATTGAAGGCAGGAGGAGAAGAGGTCAACAGCGGATGAGATGGTTGGATGGCATCACCAACTCAATGGAGATGAGTTTGAGCAAACTCCAGGAGGTGGTGAAGGACAGAAAAGCCTGGTGTGCTGCAGTCCATGGGGTCACAAAGAGTCAGACACAACTTAGCAACTGAACAACAACAGCAACAACAAAAAAAGGAATTAAATTTATATATATGTGACAACATGTTGAATCTTAATTATACTTTGTAAAATAAGCCCTACTCAGACAGGAGTACTGAATGACCTCATTTTTATGACATACTTATACTAGGTAAATGCATAGAAACCAGGAATAAAATAATGGTTACTGGGGACTAGGAATAGGGGGAAATGGGGTGTTATTATTTAGTGTGCACAGAATTTCTTTAGGGTGATGAAAATTAATAGAAATGTCTAGTGGTAATGGTTATACAACATTGTGAATGTACTCAGTATCCTTAAATTGTACATTTAGACTATGTTTTAAAAAATGCTTTGTTGTGTATTTTATCATAATAAAAATAATATACACACATGCATATACATATATGAGTGT
This sequence comes from Muntiacus reevesi, assembly GCF_963930625.1. Classification (NCBI taxonomy): domain Eukaryota; kingdom Metazoa; phylum Chordata; class Mammalia; order Artiodactyla; family Cervidae; genus Muntiacus; species Muntiacus reevesi. The sequence goes on along the minus strand of NC_089250.1, from coordinate 253,477,554 downwards.
GTGCATGCATTTTTCAAAATCTTAGGAAACAAAAAAAAAAATCGTGGGCATACATCCAAACCTACCAATAAATTGCATTAAATATAAATGTTTTAAAGACACCAATTAGAAGATAGAGATTGTCAAATTTTGAAAAGACCCACCTATATGGTAGCAACAACCAAAAAACACTGTAAATGTCTTTTCACTGAAAGGTTAAAGTAAAAGAATAGAAAATAATGTATCATGGAATACTAATCAAAAGAAATCTGGAACGCTTACATTAATATCTTATAAAGCAAAAAATAATAAGAGCAATAAAATGTTAAAAATAATAAAGGGACAATACATATGGTAGAAAGGTCTGTTACAATTTTAAATTTGTATGTGCCTAACTATATAGCTTCAAAATACATGAAGAAAAAATGATGAAACTGAAAAGAGAAATAGATTAATTCACAATTATAGTTGAATGCTTCCATATATCTGTTCCAGTTAAAGAAACAACAAATAGAAAATCATCAAAGAAACAGAAGAACTGAACACCATCAACCAACTGGATCTAATTAACATTTACAGAACACTTAGCACAATAACAGCAGAACGCATATTCTTTGCAAATTTACATGAAGCAATCACCAACATAGATCATATACTGGGTCAAAAATTTTTTAATTGAAATCACGCAGTGTGCTCTCTGACCATACTATCTCAATTACTTTTGCCCTAAACATCATGCTCAGCTTTCAACAAAAATTTGTAATCATTCTAAAAAAGGAAGAGGGAAAAAAAAAAAAGTCTAAAGAGGCAAAACAAGCAGCAAAACCAGATTTAGATTTGGCAGAAATTTTGGATTTATCAGACTGAGAATTTAAAATAACTATGATTAATATGCTACAGACTCCAATGGGGAAAAGTGGACAACATGAAATAACAGATGGATAATATGAACACAGAGATAGAAATTATGAAAAAAATCAAAAGAAAATCCTAGGAAACCAAAAAAAAGGTAACAAATGGAAAACGCTTTTGATGGGCTCACCATTAGACTAAACATAGCTAAGGAAAGAACAATAAGTTTGAAGATATACTAATAGAAATTTCCATAAGTGAAATGCAAAAAGAAAAACAAAAAATATGAAATGGACTGTGGTACAATTATAAAAAATAACATAAATATAATCAGGATACCTGAAGAAAAATATTGAAGTAATAATTGTGGAAAACTTTCCAAAATTAAAGACATACACCAAATTGTAGATCCAGGAGCCTCAAATAACATCGAGTAGGATAAGTATCAAAACTACTATATCAAGGAATATATTCAAACTACAGAAAATCAATGACAAAGAGAAAATGTGAAAAAAGTGTATCCACAGAGGAACACAGATAACAATTACATCAGACTTCTTTTCAGAAATGATGCAAGCAAGAGGAGTATGAAGCTAAATATTTAGACTTGAAAGAAAACAGCCACCAACTCAGAGTCTGTATCCAAAGTAATTATCTTTCAAAAGCAACAGAGAGATAGTTTCTCTGACAAACAAAAATTGAGGGAATTTGTCACCAGTAGACCTGCCTTGCAAGAAATGTTAAAAAAAAAAAAAAGTTCTTCAGAGAGAAGAAAAATGATATAGTTAAGAAACTTAGATTTACATTAAGAAAGGAAGAAATAAATGAAGATAAAGTAAAATGTTATTTTTTAAATTCTTCCTTGATCTAGTAGATAATACCTTGTTCAAACCAATAATAACAATAATGAATGAGCAGAGTTTGGATAAGGGAAATGAAAGACAATAACATTATAAGGAATGGGAGGGAGGAATTGGGAATACTGTGTCATAAGATACTTGTACGACCAGTGAAGCATTATAGTGTTATTTAAAAGTGGCCTTGGATTAGTTGTAAAATATACTGCAAACCCTAGAGCAACCATTTTGAAACATTTTAAGAGGAGCTATAATTGATAGCTGAAAGAGGAAAAAATAGAATTATATAAAATGGTCCATGAATACCAGAGAAGGCAGAACAAAAAAGTGGAAGACAAGGAGAAAAAGTATAAGGACAATGAATTTTTTAAAAAGTTACAAGTATCATAATCCAGTTGTATCAACTATCACTTTATATGTGAATGGTCTAAATACACCAATAAAAAGACAGAGACTATCACAGTGGATAAAAACAATCCAAGACTCAACTGGAGTGGGTTGCCAAACAAACATAGTGTTTATAAGAAACCCATTTTATATAAAGGCACAGGTGGATTAAAAGTAGGGGGTAAATAAAGATATACCATACTAACACTGATCAAAAAACTTGGAGTAGCTGTATTAATTTCAAACAAATATGACTTTAGAGTAAGGAATATTATCAGAAATAAACAGAGATAATACATAATGATAAGGGGTCAGTTCTCCAAGAAGACAAAACCATCCTTAACGTTCATATGCCTAACAACAGAGCATCAAAACATGTGAGACAGAAATCTAACAGAACTTCAAAGAAAAATAGACAAATTCATTATTATAGTTGGAAACTTTGACATTCCTCTACCAGTAACTGACAGATTTAGTGGGCACAAAATCAGTATGGATATAGTTGAATATACAGCACCATAAATCAACTGGATCTAATTGACTTTTATAGACTGCTTCATTCAATAAAGTAGAATACACATTCTTCTCAAGCCCACATGAACATTCACCATGATAAAACACATTCTAAGTTATAAAACATACTTAAACAAATTTGAAGGAATATATGTTATGCAAAGGATGCTCTCAGACCACGATGGAATAAACTAGAAATCTGTAACAGAAAGAGACCTGGAAAATCCCCAAATATTTGATGATTAAATACACTTCTAAATAATACATGGGTTAAAGAAGTCTCAGGAGAAATTTTAAAATAGTTTAAACTAAAACAAAATAAAAATGCAATCTATTAAAACTTGTGAGGTGGAGTAAAGCTGATTTATAACATTGAATGTATATATTAGAAAAGAAGAAACAAATAAGATCAACAATCTAAGCTTTCACTATAGGAAACTAGAAAATAAACGGTAAATTAAACTCATAATTAGCAGAAGAAAAGAAATAATAGAACTAATAAAATAAATAAGTGATATAGAAATCAAGAAAGAATGAGAGAAAATCAATGAAACCAAAAGCAGATTCTTTTAGAATATCAATAAAATTGAAAACCCCTAGACAGGCTAAGGAGAAAAGATACTGACCCACAGACATTAAAATAATAAAGAGTTATTATAAAAAAACTCTGTGCTCACAAATTTGATATCTTAAATGAAATGGACCAATTCCTTAAAGATGTAATCTACTAAAACTCATAGCAGGTGAAACCATTTAAATAAGCTTATATTCAATAGATAGTTAAATTGGAATTAATAAACTTCCCAGATAGAAAGCCCCAAGTCCACATGGCTTCACAGGTGAATTCTATCACATATTTAAGGAATAAATCATATTGATTCTCTAAAATCTGTTCCAGAAACTAGAAGCAGAGGGAACAATACTTAACTCATTCTATGAGGCCAGGATTACCTCAAACAGAACCAGAGAAAGACATGACAACAAGGGTAAATTACAGACTAATGTCTTTCATGAACACAGATGCAAAAATTCTCAACCATGTATATAAAATTATATAACATTACCAATGGGATTTATCCCAGGTTTGCAAGGCTGATTCAATATTCAATAACCAATTAATATAATCAGTCATAGTAAAGTGTATAGTCACTCAGCCATGTGTAACTCTTCGCGACCCCATGGACTGTGGCCCATCAGGCTCCTCTGTTCATGGGGTTTTCCAGGCAAGATTACTGGAGTGGGTTGCCATTTCCTTCTCCAGGGGATCTTCCTGATCCAGGCATCAAACCTGGGTCTCCCACATTGCAGCCAGATTTTTTATCATCTGAGCCACCGGGGAAGCCCATAGTCAGTCATATCAACAGGCTAAAGAAGAAAATCATATAATCAGTAGATACATAAAAAGCATTTGACAAACTTCAATATCTATTTATGATGAAAACTCACAGAATACTAGAAATAGAGAGGATTCTCCTCAATTTGATGAAGAATATCTACAAAAACCCTATAGCTAATGTCATAGTTAATGGTGAGAAACTAGATACATCCCCCCTATGACTAGAAATAAGGCAAGGCTCCCTCTCATCATTGCCAACACTGTTCTGAAAATCCTAGCTAAATCAATAAGGGAAGAAATTTGCTTTCCTATAAACCCCTGAACAGCAAGGAGATCAAACCAGTCAATCCTAAAGGAAATCAACCCTGAGTATTCATTGGAAGGACTGATGGTGAAGCTGAAGCTCCAATACTTTTACCAGCTGATACAAGGAGTCAGCTCATTAGAAACAACCAGGATGCTGGGAAAGATTGAGGGTAAGAGGAGAAGTGGGTGACAGAGGATGAGATGGTTGGATGGCATCATTGACTCAATGGACATAAGTTTGAGCAAACTCTGGAAGATAGTGAAGGACAGGGAAGCCAGGTGTGCTGCTGTCCATGGGGTCTCAAAGAGTTGAACAGTACTTAGCAACTCAACAACAAGAAAAATACCAGCAATGGACATGTGGAATTTGAAATTAAAAGCACAACACCATTTACATTAGCACACAAAAAATGAAATATCTAATATAAATCTAACAAAATGTATATAAGATCTATATGAGGGAAACTACCAAATTCTGATGAAAAAAAAATAAAAGAAAATCTGAAAAAGGGAAGATAGACCATGCCCATAAATAGGATGATTCAATTTTGTTAAGATAACAATTATTTCCAACTTGATCTACAGATTCAACAAATGCTCAAATAAAATCCCAACGAAACAAGTCACCTTATGGATATCAACCAACTCATTTCAAATTTTATATGGAAAGGCAAAAGACTCTTAAGTAGTCAATACTATATTGAAGAAGGATAATGAAGTCAAAGGACTGACATACCAAGCTTCAAGTCTTACTATAAAGGTACAGTAATCAAAACAATGTGGTACTGGCAAAAGAATAAACAATGGATAAATCAGTGGAGCAGATACAGACCCATACATATATAGTCAATGGAACAGATGTAGATACATACAAATACAGTCAACTGATCTTTCGTAAAGGAGCAAAGACAATCACACAAAGAAAAGATACTCTTTTCGACAAATTATTCTTGAACAACTGTACATTCACATGTAAAAAACTAATCTAGACACTGACCTTATGCTTTCACAAGAATTATTTCAAAATGAGCTGTAGTTCTTTCCCTGCCTCCACAGAATCAAGGTGGAGGCTGTGGGTGTGTTCAAGATTCAGCTCCACCTACAACCCATCACCATGGCCCAAGAAGGCATTGATGCTAGAGGTGCAGCGTATGGTAGTACTGCTCTGCAAGAGGTGCCGAAGCCCTCCCTCATCCATGATGGCTCAGCAAGTGGAATTCCCTAAGCTGCCGAAGCTTTAGACCATCACCAAACCCATCTTTGTGTGCTGGCATCCAACTGTGATGAGCCTACGTATGCCAAGTTGGTGGAGGCCCTTTGTGCTGAGAACCAAATCAACCTGACTAATGTTGATGACTGGATAAGAAAATGGCAACCCACTCCAGTATTCTTTCTTGGAAAATCCCATGGACAGAGGAGCCTGGCAGGCTATAGTACTGGAGGTCACAAAGAACTGGACACAACTGAGCAACTGAGAAAACATAAAGTTGATGACAAGAAACTAGGGGAATGGGTTGGCCTATATAACATTGACAGAGAGGGAAAACCCCCATAAAGTGGTTTGTTGCAGTTGTGTGGTGGTTAAGGACAATGGCAAAGAGTGTAAGGCCAAGGATGCCATCACGGTGTATTTAAAATGCAAGAAATCATCACAGACACACACACACACAAAAAAAAACTAGACTCTTTCCCTCAAAAAATAAACAAAAAACTCAACAAACAAACAAAAATGGATCATAGACCTAAATGTAAAATGCAAAGTTCCTAGAAGATAACATAGGAAAAAAATCTAAGTGACCTTGGGTTTTCCAATGAACTTGTAACAAAAGCATGATCCCAGAAAGAAAAGTTTGGTAGGTTGGACTTGATTAAAGTTTAAAAGTTTTCTGTGAAAGACACTGTTACGAGAATAAGACAAACCACAGACTGAGAAAAAAATATCTGCAAACACACATGTCACAAAGAACTTTTATCAAAAATGCATAAAAATTAAACAATCGAATTAAAAAATAAGCAAAAAATCTGAACAAATACTTGACCAGAGGAAATATACAGATGGAAGATAAGCATAGGAGATATTCAACATCATGTGTTATTAGTGAATTACAAATTAAAATAATGAGATACTACTCCACACCTATTAGAATGGATAAAATTCAATACACTGACAACACCAGATGCTGATAAGGATGTGAGGAAATTTTCATTCATTGCTAGTGAAAATTCCAAGTGATGCAGCCACTTTGGAAGACAATTGAGGAGTTTCTTACAGAGTTAACCATAGACTTATAAAAAGATTCACATGCTCCTATGTATTTATCCAATGGTTGAAAACTTATGTCTAAAGTTCATGTGAAAACCTACAAATGAATGTTTATAGCAGTTCTAGTTAGAACTGACAAAAATTGGAAGGAACCAAGATGTCATTCAATATGTGAATGGACAAACAAACAGTGGTGTATTCATACAATGAAATATTATTCTGTGATACAAAGAAATGAGCTCTCAAGCCATGATACAACAGAAATGAATCTTAAATGCATATTTCTTAAGTGAAAGCAGCCAATCTGAAAAGAGTGCATATTGTATGATTCCAACTCTATGGCATTTTAGAAAAGATAAAACTTTCAAGACAATAAAAAGTTCATCAGTTGTCAGGGGTTGTGGAGGAGAGATGGTGAAAAGATGAATAGGTGGAACACAGAGTCTTTTGTATAATGTAATGATTGTGCATAACTTTACATACTTGAAAAAACTTGCACAACACAAAGAGTGAACCTCAATACAAACAATGGACTTTAGTTAATAACAATGTGTCAATTGATTCAACAATTGTAACACCAATGTAAGTATTAATAAGAGGAGAAATTATGGCCAGGAGAAGATTTGGGAAGTCTTTATTTTCCTTTCAATTTTTCTTTAAACATTAAATTTCTGTAAAACATCTATTAAAATTATATGGATCAAGGAAGAAATTTAGAAAACATTTTGAACTGAAAGAAAATGTAAAGACATCATATAAAATTTGTGGTATGCACTTAAATCAGTGCTTAGGGGAAATTTAGAAGATTCTAAGTTTTTATTAGGAACAAAGATCTCAAATCAACAACCTAAGCTACTATATAAGATGGAAAAGGGGCAAAATAAACCCAAAGTAAACAGAAGGAAGGAAATAATAAAAAGAAATAAAAGAAAATAAAAAAGCAATGAAACAAAAGTTGATCATTTGAAAAAAAATTTTTAGGATAAATCTTTAGCCAGACTGACCAAAAACAGAGATGTATGTACATTACACATAGTAGAAATGACAAGATGGAAAATCCTAACAGACCCTAGAGATATTAAAAAGTTAGTAAAGGAATTTTATGGGGAAACTTTATGCACTTAAATCCAACAACCTAGTCTAAATGAGCCAATTCATTGAAAACTACAAAACCAAAATTTATACAAGAAGAAACAGATAACCCGAATAATCTTATCGTTATTAAAGACATTGAATTGCTAGTTTAAAAAGAAAAACTGAAAACTTCAAGCTCAGATACTTTCACTGCTGCCAAGTCGCTTCAGTTGTGTCCGACTCTGTGCGACCCCATAGATGGCAGCCCACCAGGCTCTGCCGTCTCTTGGATTCTCCAGGCAAGAACACTAGAGTGGGTTGCCATTTCCTTCTCCAATGCAGGAAAGTGAAAAGTGAAAGTGAAGTCGCTCAGTTGTGTCTGACGCTTCGCAACCCCATGGACTGCAGCCTACCAGGCTCCTCTGTCCATGGGATTTTCCAGGCAAGAATACTGGAGTGGGGTGCCATTGCCCTCCGAGATGGTTTCACTAAGTTTTAACAAATATTTTAAGAAGAAACATCAGTTCTACATAACCTATTCCTGAAAATAGCAGGAAATCTTTCCAACTAATGACATAATCATTGCCCTAACACCAAAATCAAACCAAAACAGTATAAGAAAGGAAAACTACAGAACAACATCCTTCATGAACACTGATGCACAAGTTTGTAATATAATATCAGTAAATTAAATGCAGAAATACATAAGAATAATAATATACCAATAATTACCAAGTGGGATTTATCCTAGGAGCACCAGACTGTTACGATGTCTGAAAATCAAGCAGTGAACTGCCTTAACTATCTAAAGAAGGAGAAAACACATAAGTAAATGATGTAGAAGAAGATTTGACAGAATTCAACACCTGTTTATATATATTTTTGAAACCCTCATCAAAATAGAAGTAGGACAGAAATTCACAACCTAATAAAACTGTATAAAGGACATGTACAAAAAACCTGGGAAATCATATCATACTCATATCATACTTAGTGATGGGAGACTGGATGCTTCCCTCAAGACAGGGATCAAGAGAAGTATGTTTACACTCAGCAATCCTATTTAACATCTTACAGGATGTCTTAGCCAGTACCATAAGACAAGAAAAAAATAAAGGCATGCAGGTTGAAAAAGAACAAATAAGATTGCCCTCCTCTCATAGAAAACATGATTGTCTACTTAGGCAATCCCAAGAAACCTACAGAAAAGTTTCCCAGAGCTAACTAGTAACATTAGCATGGTCGCAGGATAAAGGATCAACACAAAAATATAAACTCTATTTCTAGATACTAGTAATGAATCACTGGAAACCAGGATTTTAAATGAAAGTGTTAGTCACTCAGTAGTGTCCTACTCTTTGCAACCCCATGGACTGTAACCCACCAGGCTCCTCTGTCCACGGAATTCTCCAGGCAAGAATACTGGAGTGGATTGCCGTTCCCTTCTCCAAAGGATCTTTCTGAGCCAGGGATCAAACCCAGGTCTCCTGCATTACAGGCAGAGTCTTAAACATCCGAGCCACCTAGCATCCATTACAAAAGCTCCAGAAATGAGATGTGCATGTGTGCTCAGTCCCTTCAGCCATGTCCAACTCTTTGAGACACTACGGACCGTAGACCACCAGGCTTATCTGTTCATGGGATGCTCTAGACAAGAATCCTGTGTAGGTTGCCATGCCCACCTCCTGGGGATCTTCCCAACCCAGAGATCAAACTCACATATCCTGTGTCTCCTGTATTGCAGGCAGATTATTTACCCACTGAGTCAGTTAGTTATAAATCTAACATTAATAAAACATTTGTAATGTTTTATTACATTACATTGTACATTACATTACATTACATTGTAAATGATAATAAAAGCAATCAAAGATGATTTCTATAAATACTTATGTATGTTTGTCAACATTACCTGATTTTAAAACCTACTATAAAAGTAATCAGGGCTTCCCAGGTGGCCTAGTAGTGAAGAACCTGCCTGCCAATGCAGGAGACACAAGAGCTGCAGGTTAGATCTCTGTGTTAGGAAGATTCCATGGAGAAGGAAATGCCAACCCACTCCAGTATTCTTGCCTGGAAAATTCCATGCACAGAGGAGGCTGGCAGGCTACAGTCCATGGACTCACAAAAAGAGTTGGGCATGACTAAGCGACTGAGACATGACATAGAAGTAATCAAGACAATGTGTTACTGGAAAAGGGATAGACACATGGATCAGTGCATGGTTTCTAGAAAGAGGCCCACACAAATATGGTCAAGGTACAAACAGAAGTCAGTGCAGAGAGGAGGAGCCTGCTAAGGGTAAGCTGTCAGAGGGGAGGAGTCTGAACACACCACAGACCTCCAGGGATCACTTTTAACTATGGTTACCATAAACTGAACTCAAAGAAGTCAAGTAAGCTGTCTGCATTCTGACAGCTAGGAAGTGATCCAGTTCCTATTCCAATAAGGTCACTCAAGCTCCAAAATGCATACCTGGTTAGTTAGCTCTGCAATCATCAAATTCTACATCTCAGAAAATGACAATATCACTTACCTTGAAGGGTAGTTTAGTGATTCTATAAGATCTCAAGTGTTTATCAAAGTGTCTGGCAGGGGCAAAAATCAATGAAACATAGTCATGACTTTCTATTCTAATAAGAATTGGATTATTCGTTTTAGAAATATGGCCCTTCAGTTGGAACATAAAAAAGTCACACTGTCAAAATTACAGCTAAAATACCTGAAATCACCTGTAAATTAATCTGTCTAATTTTTAATAATCAATTTTATGAATAGTTTATAAAATAAATATATGTAAGTATATGCAGTCTTTTTCAGGTTATAATGAAGAACACTGACAATAAACAAAGTTTACAATTTGCTATAAAATGAGATCATTTCCTTCGCTAGGCTTGGGCTGATGGCACATCTTTCAGCCCCAGAACTGTCTGCTCTAGGATTTTAGCAAGATTTTTTTAAAAGTGCAAGGTGTAAAGAGAGACACCCACACCTCACAGGATGAGCTGGAGAGAACCTTCCTCTGCATGGAGACCCCTGCACCCCCCCCACTCCAAGTTACTAAATCCTTGGTGGGCATCCTTGGATGCTACCATGGAGCATGACCCTTCTTTGTGGGGCCAGGACACATGGGGCTGAGCTCCCTAGCAGGGACTGCATGACAGCTGTCTACAGCTTCTCCAGAGCGCAGGAGATCAAGATTCCAGCTCTAGGATTTGTTTGCCTGGCTCATCTCCTTGTTCCCCCTTGCTTTCTCTCAGGCAACCCTGCGAGTGTGTTCTCAGTGGGGAGAAAAGGGCTGGAATGCCCGCACCTCGGTGCAGGACGTTGGAAGGCAGAAAGGTTTATGTCAGGCACTCAGCTCAGCCCTTTGGCTCTTCCCTTCAGCAGCCTGACTTCTGATTAAAAAACAAAACAGAATTTCTTGCAGGCCACCTGGAAAGGTTTAAAAGGCTGGATTCTTAAAGAGTATTACCTCAAAGAGAAAAGCCAGAACTGGGCCAGTTTCCCTTCCAGCCAAGCCTAAATATTCACATAGGACTCGAAAAAAAAAAAAAGTGACAGGGGTAAAAGAAAAAGAAATCATGCAAAAGGAGAACCTAAGAGGATGTGAGAGGGGAATAATCACAGCCGGGTGATGGCAAAACCCCAGTCAGCCCCAGTAAGTTCAGACCCTAAACCTGGAGCCCAAACACCAGGGTCAGGCAGGAGGAAAGTTCTGCAGGGTCTAGTCTGAACCATATCATTCCCATCCTCTTCACCCTTTCTCATTTGCAAGATAAATAATTTTAAGATGTAACTAAAATTATTTTACTATCTTTTAATCACTAGAAATTGTGTATAATTATTTTACCTCCACTCTAGTGCCAAGAACTGCTGTGACTTACTTGGCTTCTCAAAGTGTAGAAAGAAAATGCTTCAGTTTTGCATTAATTAAAGAATTTTTTTCCCATTCCTGTCCATTAGCCGCCACCACGCTATGGCTAAGAATGGTCATTACAACAGACAGAAATGGGAACATAAATTTCCCGCTAATGAAAATGTCAGGGGGAGATGCCGTCTATCACAGAAGGTTCTGATGTGGCAACGGCTTTTTTTTCTGCCTTGCACCTTTCTCTAGTGTCCAGGAGATCTGCTTGGAAGGGCAAGCGTCTTTTATTTATAGATACCTGGAAAGCATCTTTTGCAGTAGATTGAGGACTATACTCAGATCCCAGTAAATATTCCATTGATTTTTAAAATTGCTCCCTTTCTTATCAGACCTCACAGGGTCTCAGCCTGGGAAACCTTGCTGACCTTCTCCCCTCCTAACGAGGCCACTTTTCTTGAGATCAGAGGCAGCGTGTGCATCTGCCGCCTGCCTGCCGCTCTCTCACCATTTCTGAGATGAACATGACATCAGTCAGCTGTGCTCAGTCGGTCCCACCTTCCTCATCCCCTCAGGGTGGGGAGTTCCATCGCTCACAGTTTTGAGAGCTTGTTCAGAAACACTCTTATTCTGCCCCACGCAGGATGGATTTGGTGTTGGATGGTGTCCAGCTCTGGCCATGGCACGCAGCTCTCTGACTTGCTGGGGCACACGTGCAGATCTGAGCACTGGGTCCTTGTACCCACACAGCCCCAGAGGCCCAGCCCCAGAGCCCCCTGGCAAGGGTTTGTCCCCTTTCAGGGAAAGCCATCTCCCTGCCAGGCGTGCAACTCAATTGGAAGCTGCTAAAGGCAATGTTGTTTTTCCCATAATAATCAAAGGCCAGGAGACCCACTTTGGAAAACCCCAGTTGACTCACAGACTAAAAATGGAGTCAGGAAGTATTTTTAAAATCCAGGCACCTTTGAAATCCTTATGTACATTAGTCTCTACACGGGTCTGTGTTTGCCCCTTAATTCCCTTTGTCTGGTGTGGCTGTCAAGAGGGTTCTGGTCATGACAAACCCATATTTCTTCCCATAGGATGGCCTTCCACACTCAGAGTCTCCTTACCAGTATCATAGTCAAAATCGTGCAAGCATCCAATAAGTCCTCAATAAAGTTTATTAGCAGGAAGAGGGCTAAGAGACAAACTGACTACTCATTAGTCATTCTCTACACAATTGCGCTGGCCTGGCTGTCAGAAGGATTCCAAAAATATCTATTCTCCAGAAAACTTCCAGGCAGGTTGTGTTGAATGACTATTTTAGAAATAATATTTCAACACGTTAAAATGACTATTACAAGCCACTGTTTGGCTCCAGTTCAATTAAAGATGAATGGATGAAATCAATTTCCTGGATCCAAAGGTCTTAGGTTCCAGTGACCACTAGTAACTGGTCTGCTTCAGTTTCTTATATTGCACAGGAAGTAGAGATGGTCAAAAGATTGGGCCACAAAGTACTGCAGAACTTCTCCCCCTTATTCAGTCCATGTTTGATGAGTGTTTACTAGTCACCAAGACCTTCTCTTCATTTCTACATGCCACACATCTTCAGGTATGTTCTCCGTGATGTTTGCAGGAAGAAGTAACATGGGGGTACTAAGAAGCAGGAAGAAAGCAAGAATTCAAAGCGTAAGAAAAGCCAAAGCCACGGAGACATGGACCCAGGATCAGTCAGGGTGGAGATGCTGGAACCAGGCATGGAGGCCTAGGGCAGGCTGGCTGAGTGAACCATAGTCAGCTGATGCTCAGGGAGGCCCTATTATTACCCCTAGGACATACTGATGTGCAAAATGCTAGGTCACTTCAGCCACGTCTGACTCTATGTGACCCTATGAACTGTAGCCCGCCAGGTTCCTCTGTCCATGGATTCTCCAGGCAAGAATACTGGAGTGGGTTGCCATGCCCTCCTCCAGGGGATCTTCCCAACCCAGAGATCAAACCCACGTCTACTGCAGCTCCTGCATTGCAGGGAGTATCTTTACTGCCAAGCCACCAAGTAATCCCCAGGACATACTGCTGTTTTACCTTTTTCTTATCCAAAGGAAAACTGAGTTCCATGTGCACATTTCCATGTGTTTTAAATAACAGAAACACCAATAACAAAACATGTAATGCTCCACTCAAGAAGCCAAGGGTGACTCCTACTACTGAAATAAGTAACCTAAAACCAATAGCAACTAAAAATCTCAGAGTCTCTCAGGAAACACAGCTTCTCTGCAGAATTTGTCTAAGCTCAAGAGTGATGCCAGTAGCAGTTTTAATATTCTTCAGGGCTGAACTCTTCTCTGCAGAGCATTGCAATACCTTCTAAAAAAAAGCACTTTCCCAAGGACACCTCTTTCTTGAAAACCTCTATCGTCTCAGAAAGCATCGATATTTAACAGGAAACACACCAAAGAGCCATCTTACAGCTTTAAGCACCCAACGAACCACATGGAAAGAATCAATGGAGTCAGGTGAAACCCCATTAAGCCTAATTTATTCTCATGACCTAACACAGCGGCCCAGTGGATGCTAATCACTGACAGGTAAGAAAGATACCACATCCATGTTTAGGGAGCTCACAGACTAATCAGAAAATAAGGTAGCCAAATGATGATGGCCCCAGAAAACAGGATGTGGTACCCAACGTGCTTTGTAGGTTTTGGAGATGGGAGAGTTCTACTGCTAAGCCAGGTAAAGGGCTTTCCATTCTGTGTAAGCTTCAAGACCTGGAGCTGTATCAAAAGGGTCCCCAGCCTTGGAGAAGATCTGGCCAGGGATAGGGCTTGGGTTTGAGAGACAGGGAGCAGCCTGTGGGAGTAAGGAAAGTTCAATAAGAACATGAGGTTTCCCCAAATCTTCAAAGAGTTTTTCATAGGATTTCCTGGGACTGTGACCGCAATCTTCCCTCAAGAAGGTGAGCACCCTGATGCCTGGGTTTACCCACACCGGAGGATCCAGGGGACGCTGGCTTTCCATGCAATGAGCTAGAAACATTTGCACACGTGACTTACCCCACTGGGACTGCCCCCAACTCTACAGGACACTGGGAGGCCAATGTCCTGTCCTTCGGGTAAGAGCTGAGTCATTACAATAAATAATAGCATCTCACACTTATTAGCTGTTCTGTGCCAAGTACCGTGCTAAGTGTTTCAGATGCCATATATCATGTTATCCTCATAACAACTCTCTGACATTTATTACTCACCTTACAGAAGCGACAGCTCAGAGAAATAAGTAACTTGCCAAGTTCACGGGGATGGCAAGTGGAGGACCAGGGTGCCAGCCAACCTCTGACCCCAGAGGCCTTCTCTCTGCATCCAGCCTCCTCTCAGGAACAGTGTTGTTGCTTAACGAAGACCCTTGCCCTTCGTGCCAAACTTTTGTCGATATCGTTATTTAAAGGGACACATCCCAATTTATCCCAGTATCACTTCTCTATATCATTTACCTCAGCACTGATTGTATCGTTCGCAAATTAGCATTAGGCAGCAATTTCTGGTTCCATATAAAACTATTTAGCAATCTAGCCAAGAAAATGAAAGATGTAATGCAAAAGCCTGGGTGCTTGAACTTAATTCTCTTCCTTATCTTCTTGTTACATATTGACGTATCTGAGGCCATTCAGAAGCATCCAACTTGTCTTGCCTGAGTGCAAATCAGATTATTGACAGTGAAAGCCATTTAATAGGTTATTTAAATGTTAGAGTCCTATCTCTGTGGGATCTGCTTCTTGACTGGCTTCTACTGCAGAATGGTCAACTTTTGTTTGTAGAGAAGAGAGATGTCTCTGTTTTTGTGGTCCAAGTGTAGGTGCTATGGGATGCCTGCTCCAGTACCTACAGTCATCTCTTTCCTGATCACCCCCACCCCAATGTTCTAACCCTGGCCACCCCAGATATGGGCCTGCATCCCCATAAGCCTGCTATGGATGGCCACACTGCTGTGAGGAGATAAGCCAGGCAGCAGGCCCAGGGCTGTCTGACCTGGCAGCCCCTGAATTCACTGTTCAGTCAACCACAATTCAGTGAAACCCAACTATTACTCAACACAGAACCAGTTCCTATAAACATGCTCTAGAAACATTCTTTCCAGTTCCATTTATTTAACAATATTCATTATCAAGTGCCTGCTCAGTGTTTGGTGTTATCTCCAGGTCTGGGAGAGAGAAAAAATCATAGCAGTAAAAGCAACCAAAACCTTTACTGTGGCGGACACTGTGATGTGTCCAGATCTCCTTTCAATGAAGTATTTGTGTCCGAGAGGTTGGGAGCATAGTCAGCAGGTGGCTTTCACCTGTCAGCTGCTTCTGGAATTGCCTCACCCAAGGTCATGCCCCTACCTAAGCATCCCACATTCAGTGACTGATGACTACAGAGGTAGGAAAGCCTGGCCATCTCAGTTCAATTCTTTTTTTTTTTAAGTCTTTATTTAATTTGTTACAATATTGCATCTGCTTTATATATTATGTTTTGGCCACAAGACATGTGGGACCTTAGCTCCCCGACCAGGGATCAAACCTGCACCCCTTGCCTTGGAAGGCAAAGTCTTAACCACCAGACCACCAGGAAGTCCCCAAGCTCAACTCTTAATGGCTCCTGCAGCTCTGAAACTCCTCACAGGTGGCCGTTCTGCCTGGCTACAGCCTGACTTTTCCAGTGGCTTCATCATGCTTCCCCTCCCTTCCTTCTGCAGCTGTTTAGACCAAATGCACACTTTCATAAGCATCAGGCACACTAAATGCCATCTCAGTGTCTGCTTCTGAGAAAACCCAACCTGTGACAACCACAAACAAGAGTAGTCCAAGCACATGCCGAGGGAGGCTTTTGAATCTGGATCACTCAGTCTCGATTCCATGGGCCATAAAGACCATATACCCCTGGTAGGTGTCGGGTCATGATGGTGATGATATATTTCCTGAGGAAGTACGTTTGCTGGCACAATGTATTTGGTAGTTGGAAAATATGAGGGAAATAACTGAAAGGGTGATAGAATCCAGCTGAACTGGATTGTCATTTGGAAAAAGATAATGAAGAGATCAGAGCAATCCATCACCACTCGAAAGCTACTGTGAAGCCAGTGGACCTCTTTGGAAACATACACAAGGGCCCTCATCTCTTGCAGCAGGTGGATAGAGGGTCAAGGACCAGGACTTGAATGGACACTTTAGAATGGCTAAGCTTCCTAGATGGTTATACTCCCAGTTCCCAATCTGGTAGTTCTGCTATGCTAAACTGAGGCCACAACTGAGAAAAAAAAAAAAATAGACTCTGAAACTGGGATGGAGACAGCAGAAGAATGCCTTGGAAAATCATAAATCTCCAGATTCCTCAGAACCATCTGCACCTGCAGGAGTGGCCCATCTCCTCCTATCAGGAGGTAACCTCTCTTAAGTATTAAGTCTTAGTCAGTTAGTCATGTCCAACTCTTCATGATGCCATGAACTGTATCCCACAGGCTCCTCTGTCCATGGAATTCTCCAGGCAGGAATACTGGAGTGGGTAGCCATTCCCTTCTCTGGGGGATCTTCCATACCTTGGGATCCAACCCCAGTCTCCTGCATGGCAGGCAGATTCTTTACCATCTGAACTATCAGGGAAACCAACCCCTCCCCTTGCTTGCAGGCAATGCGAAGACCTCCCCCACATCAACACTGACCTCTACCTCCCCTACTCCTGCACTAGGGTTAAATCACAACAAAAGCCAGGTGGGCTCATGCTGAGTCTGATAAGAGAAAAAGTGTTGCACCTTAAAGGCACTATAAGACACTCCCAGGATATACCTGTTAGAGCCAGATTACATACAGACTTGGACACTGATAGTGCTTGAGCAAGGGAACCAAAACAAGAGGTTGAAGTAGATGCAGTTTGTTAATTTGGGAGCACTTTTTCAGAATACAAGATTTGAAACCTTGGCAAAAACTGAAGAGATGGAGAAATGTGCTACTAAGATGTCTTCTGGAAGCATAGAAGATGCAAAGAGCCACACTAAATACCAGAATTGCCACAGCAGAGAGCAGAAGAAGGAATTTAAAGGATCTAGTCATGCCAGGATGGATGTACCCTGGAAGGCCAAAAACCCAGATGATTATGCTCCATGGGAAAGTCTAGAGAGTATCTCATTCACAAAAGGTCTAATAGAATGCACTGGTGGGAGGGGAACAGGATCTTTGTGAAGTTCGATGATAATTCCCCTCTGCAGACCACGGATGGTGGTAGAGGAGGCTGTTACAGAACTGGAGACAATGGAAAAAACACTGAACCCATAGGGGAAGAGTCATTATGTGGTATTTCATCGCCAGAAGCCAAGAGGACATAATTATTGTAGTTAAGTGCAAGGTCAGAGGACCACTGATCTGCAGAGCATTATCAAGATGGTTAATAGAATACAGCGTCCCTGGAGGAAAAATAGAAGAGCAACCAATAAGGTTGCTCTTACTACTCCATTTGTTCAACAATAACGAAGAAATAAACACAAAAATCAAAAAAATCAAAGGTGAATGATAAAGAGATTAAGAGCAGTTGCCCCAATAAAAAGTTATGATTCCTTGTCCAACTTTTAGACCTGGATTCCACTAAATAAATAAAAATCCGTGTCACCACAAGAGAGGATCCTACAACACTCTGGCAGGTATACCCAATAATAGTTCTCTGAGTCCTTCCCCAGAGAGAATTGCTCTGTGCCCTAAGGAAAGGAAAGAAACCAACTGTTTTTAAGGCTGCTGGACACAGGATTTGAATTGGCATCGATACCCAGAGACCCAAAGATTTATCACGGTCTCCTGGTAGAAGGAGATGTAGGGGAAACATGTGATCAGTGGAGCGCTGGCCACAGTCTGCCTCACAGAGGCTTCACTGGATGGAACATCAGTATAGACGTACTGGGAAATTGACACATGGAGTCTTTGCCTGAGAAGTAACAGCTGCCTTAATGGGGACCAGCATCCAAGTGGAAGCCTATACCACCCCCCTAAATCAAGATAGAATTTACATAATAATATTGTATCCCAGGGTGATAGAAATTTGAGCTCCTTTTAAACATCTAAGAGATGCAAGGGAGGTGGTTCCCATCACATCTCCATTTAGCTCACTAGTGTAGCCCTTGCACAAAAAGCAGGTGAATCCTGGAAAAGGACAATGGACTCCTCAAACTCAACCAAGCAGTTGCCTAAAATGCAGCTCCCTTATCAGACGTAGTATCTTCACTAGAGTAGATCGATATGACCTCAAGAACACGGTTGCAGCCTTTGATTTAGTGAATGTATTATTTTCCATCACAATCAGAAAAAAAAAAAAAAAGATCAGAAATGATTCTGGAAAGAACAATAGCAAACATTTACAGGTTTCCCTACTTCTCTTTTAACACTCAGACATAATGTAGTCAAAGTGATCTGAAGCATCAGGAGGTCTCACAAAGCATCCCACTGATCCCCTATGTCAATGACATCATGCTAATCATATCCAACAGAGTTTTGGAGGCTTTGGTAATATACATGTATTCCAGAGGGTGGGAGAAAACCTCCTTCAAAGACTCAGGGCCCTTGCATTTTTTTTTTTATTTTATATTAGAGTATAGCCTTAGGAGTTGAGTAAAAGACACAACAGAACATCTTTTACACTGTAAAAGATAAACTGTAGCTCCCACCAAAAGGAAAGAAGCACAGTGCCTTGTTCTACAATCTTTGCATCTTCCACATCTGGAAATACTGCTCTTACCTGTATACCAAGTAACATGAAAATCTACTAGCTTCAAATGGCATTTAGAAGAGAAAAGGAAGCCCAGCAATAATCCAGAACCTAGCACAGCAGGGCCAGAGGACACGAGCAAGTTGTATGATCAGGTAGCTCCGACCCCTACATCATTCACTACCCTTATACTCTCCTGAGCTCACCCTATGACTTTAGGGCCATCTGACAGAGGAAGAAAAAGCTCAGGCTTGGTTCATGGGTGGTTCAGCTCAGTATGTGGATGAAAGATGAAAATGGACAGCAGCTACACTATATATAGTCCTACTTAGGAGTAGGGATAGTGACGCTGAAAAGAGTCAGCAGGGACTCTGAAAGACAGTGATGAGGAGAAAGCCTCTCAATGGACAGCTTATACAGTGTACCTGGATAACTACTTTATATGGACAAAGATCAGAATATATATGGGCTCATGGGCAGTGGTAAATAGCCAGGCTAAATGGTCTGGGGCCCAGAATGAAGGCCGTTAGTGTATTAGTGTGTGTGTTCATTCAGTCATGACCAACTCTTTGCAACCCCATGGACTGTAACCCACCAGGCTCCTCTGTCCATGTAATCTCCAAGCAAGAATACTGCAGTGGGTAGCCATTTCCTTCTCCAGGAGCTCTTCCATCCATATATATATATATATATATATGTATATATATAGTATTTATATTGCTTTTATATGATGAGATGAGAATTTTGTTCTGGCTGACTGGGAGAGACCCTTAGGCTGGCTAATCCCTAGAAAGAGCAAATAATTTCCCTTTGAGCATGCTTTTCGTACGTAAGCCAACCAATCCAAAGCCTACCGCCCCGCCCCCCCTTCTTTACCAGGATTTCATAGGTTTCACACCCTCTGGGGCCAATATTCCCCTGCCCTGATCATCCCAGGGCTAGATACCAAACAGGTTACAGGCAGTGCCTACACACTGGAGTTTGCTAAAATTATTCAAACTAGCCAATCCTAAACCTGCTTCACTTGCTTACCCTGCTTTGCAAGTTGCTCTCCATGGAAACCATGATAAAGATTCTCACCCAAGCTTTCCTCTCACCTTTTGCCTCATGGCTGATCATGATATGTCCCCTAAGTAGCCCCACATGGTGTGGCAAGCCCCCTTCTCTTGGGAACTGTGAGTAGCAAACCATCTTTTCAGTAACAGTGATCTGATCTATTGACCTCACCACACCTGAATAACAATGAAACCTACTGGAGGAAGCACAAGCTGGAATCAAGATTGCCGGGAGAAATATCAATACCCTCAGATATGCAGTTGACACCACCCTTATGGCAGAAAGTGAAGAAGAACTAAAGGGTCTCTTGATAAAAGTGAAAGAGGAGAGTGAAAAAGTTGGCTTAAAGCTCAACATTCAGAAAACTAAGATCATGGCATCCAGTCCCATCACTTCATGGCAAATAGACGGGAAAACAGCAGAAACAGTGGCTGACTTCATTTTGCTGGGCTCCAAAATCACTGCAGATGGTGATTGCAGCCATGAAATTAAAACATGCTTACTCCTTGGAAGGAAAGTTATGAGCAACCTAGACAGCACATTAAAAAGCAGAGACATGACTTTGCCAACAAAGGTCCATCTAGTCAAGGCTATGGTTTTTCCAGTGGTCATGTATGGATGTGAGAGTTGGACTATAAAGAAAGCTGAGTGCAGAAGAATTGATGCTTTTGAACTGTGGTGTTGGAGAAGACTCTTGAGAGTCCCTTGGACTGCAAGGAGATCCAACCAGTCCATCCTAAAGGAGATCAGTCCTGGGTGTTCATTGGAAGGACTGATGCTGAAACTAAAACTCCAATACTTTGGCCACGTGATACAAAGAGCTGACTCATTTGAAAAGACCCTGATGCTGGGAAAGATTGAGGGCAGGAGAAGGCAGGGATGACAGAGGATGAGATGGTTGGATGGCATCACCAACTCAATGGACATGGGTTTGGGTGGAGTCCGGGAGTTGGTGATGGACAGGGAGGCCTGGTGTGCTGTGGTTCATGGGGTCACAAAGAGTCAGACATGACTGAGCGACTGAACTGAACATTTGAAAACACTTAGAACAGGGTTACAAGGTTTTGTGTAGAAGCACATGGATTCACCCAAATGTAGAGGTGAACATGAAGACCTTCATATCATATTAATATTTGCCAGAGAGCTTCTACTATACAAAGTACACTAAAGCCAAGCCAATAAAATGCAGGGCCAGCTGGCGTCAGCCGGCCTCTCAACAGCCACCCAGTGCTGTGCAAGGCGCAATATGAGCAGCAGAGGGGCAGCGGCAGGGACAGAGATTATGCACAGTTTTGCATTTACCAAAGCTACAGCCACAGCCAACCTGACCAACCTGACCAACAGCAATAGGACCAAACACAGACCCAGAGACAGTGCCATCTCCCAAGGAAACCAGCCAGTTGGAGGCTAGCAAGTTGACCACATCAGCCTCCTTCTGCCCTGGAAAATCTGGCAATTCCTTCTGACAGGAATAAACACATATCTTGGGTATATAGTTGCCTTTTTCTGTCCACAAACCCTCGGCCACACCACTCTTGAGGGCATACAGAGGGTTTACGATCTGGATAGAATCCATATAACTCATTATCCACATAGCTCATTAGGCCAGAGGGTCAATTTTATAACAAAAGAGAGGTGGGGGGTGGGTCCATGACCATGGGACCTTCTGGTTGCATCATAGTGTATCATCTGAAAGCTCCCAGCTTGATATAAGGCAGAAGCAAGCCTGCTGAAGGCACTGATGAAGTGCTAATTTAAGGACAATACTGTGTGAGGATGAGGAGCCATCCTAAGGGAAGCAGTACACACTCAGACTTCGACGCAAACCCAGGTACCCAACATGAAAGATGTATGGGTCCAGAGATCCACGAGGTGGACTAGGAGCAGTCTTACTTACCATTATCCTCAGTCTCCCATTGGAGAACTTGTGCTTCCTGAACAATGTGATTCTAAGCTCTGCAGTTTCAAAATCTTGGTTGCCAAAGGAAGACACTCCGACCAGAAGACAGAGGAAGTCTTTACTCCTGAGGGAAACTTAGAAGAGGAAGTCAGTATGATGAACTACAGCCCCCATTTAGTCACAAGCCTATGATTGTCCCCTGGCCACTTCAGACACCAAAGCCAACGAGCAGCAGGTAAGAGGAAATCACCATCTTTGCAGGGTGATTGGACCTCACTGTCAGGTGGAGGGAAAACCACTAGACCATTCAGGTATGACCTAAATAAAATCCCTTATGACTATACAGTGGAAGTGAGAAATAGATTTAAGGGACTAGATCTGATAGACAGAGTGCCTGATGAACTATGGACGGAGGTTCGTGACATTGTACAGGAGACAAGGATCAAGACCATCCCCATGGAAAAGAAATGCAAAAAAGCAAAATGGCTGTCTGAGGAGGACTTAAAAATAGCTGTGAAAAGAAGAGAAGCGAAAAGCAAAGGAGAAAAGGAAAGATATTCCCATTTGAATGCAGAGTTCCAAACAATAGCAAGGAGAGATAAGAAAGCCTTCCTCAACGATCAATGCAAAGAAATAGAGGAAAACAACAGAATGAGAAAGACTAGAGATCTCTTCAAGGAAGTTAGAGATATCAAGGGAACATTTCATGCAAAGATGGGTTCAATAAAGGACAGAAATGGTATGGACCCCTAACAGAAGCAGAAGATATTAATAAGAGGTGACAAGAATACACAGAAGAACTGTACAAAAAAAATCTTCATGACCCAGATAATCACAATGGTGTGATCACTCACCTAGAGCCAGACATCCTGGAATGTGAAGTCAGGTAGGCCTTAGAAAGCATCACTATGAACAAAGCTAGTGGAGGTGATGGAATTCCAGTTGAGCTATTTCAAATTCTAAAAGATGATGCTGTGAAAGTGCTAAAATCAATATGTCAGCAATTTTGGAATACTCAGCAGTGGCCACAGAATGGAAAAGGTCAGTGTTTATTACAATCCCAAAGAAAGGCAATACCAAAGAATGCTCAAACTACCACACAATTGCATTCATCTCATACACTAGTAAAGTAATACTCAAAATTCTCCAAGCCAGGTTTCAGCAATATGTGAACCGTGAACTTCCAGATGTTCAAGCTGGTTTTAGAAAAGGCAGAGGAACCAGAGATCAAATTGCTAACATTCGCTGGATCATAGAAAAAGCAAGAGAGTTCCAGAAAAACATCTACTTCTGCTTTATTGACTATGCCAAAGCCTTGACTGTGTGGATCACAATAAACTGTGGAAAATTTTAAAAGAGGCAGGAATACCAGACCACCTGACCTGCCTCTTGAGAAACCTGTATGCAGGTCAGGAAGCAACAGTGAGAACTGGACATGGAACAACAGACTAGTTCCAAATAGGAAAAGGAGTACATCAAAGCTGTATATTGTCACCCTGCTTATTTAACTTTTATGCAGAGTACATCATGAGAAATGCTGGGCTGGAAGAAACACAAGCTGGAATCACGATTGCTGGGAGAAATATCAATAACTTCAGATATGCAGATGACACCACCCTTATGGCAGAAAGTGAAGAACTAAAAAGCCTCTTGATGAAAGTGAAAGAGGAAAGTGAAGAAGTTGGCTTAAACCTCAACATTCAGAAAACTAAGATCATGGCATCTGGTCCCATCACAGGAATGCCTCAAGTGCCAAGTAGATCCCCTGACTGCCAAATAGATTCCCTTCTCCCTTCCTTGTGTTCAGTTCAGTTCAGTTCAGTTCAGTTCAGTCGCTCAGTCCTGTCCAACTCTTTGCGACCCCATGAATCACAGCACACCAGGCCTCCCTGTCCAACGCCAACTCCCAGAGTTTTCTCAAATTGATGTCCATGAAGTCGGTGATGCCATCCAGTCATCTCATTTTCTGTTGTCCCTTTCTCCTCATGCCCCCAATCCCTCCCAGCATCTTCATCTTCATCTTTCATCAAGAGGCTCTTTAGTTCTTCACTTTGTGCCATAAGGGTGGTGTCATCTGCATATCTGAGGTTATTGAGGTGGTAAATGGACAAATGCAATGACTCTGAGAAAGACGTAGTGATCAGAAACTCAAACTCTTAGACACTTAAAGGTGAAATTCTGGGCAATGGTCCCAAGTGAGCAGTTCAGCCCAGCATGGGTGCTGGCCGAGACTGAGGGCATTCAAGGATTCATAAGAGGTAGGTGGTGGGTACCAGCTGGGACTCTGAGACCAGCAGCCGGGTTCACTTCATCTCAACCTTCCTCCTTTAAGTTTCCCTCAGGAAGAAAGACCCACAGGATTCTATGGGAGCTGCTCCCTGAATGTGAATGAAGAAGTGAGCCTGAAGAACCTAAAGGTAGACAGTGGAGGACAGATGACACCCTGCCTGGACCCCCTTCAAGGAGGGGCATGTTGCCCCAGCCTCTGAGAGTTCAGCAGACAACCTCCAGCTGTCAGCTCCTTCAAGAATAGCTTCAGCTGCAGAGAGCCACCTCAGCCAGGGCCATGCCGTCTCCAGGCATCTGCAGTCTGCTGACAAAGGAGCGTCAAGGCCCCACCATCTTAGTCCAACAATCTGAAAAACCAGCCTGGCTCTAGCACGCCCTGCAAGGATGGCTGTAGATGTCACTGGGTCTGTGTGCCTGCCTCACTCTCCCTCCACCATGCCCTCTCTCCTTCCTCTCCCTTCCCAGGTGCTGGTTCCCAGAGCACTCCCCACTATGCCTCCTGCACATGAACCCCATCTCAGAGCCAGCTTTCTGGGGCCCCTGCCTGTGACATTAGACAGCCAGACGCTCTCCTGTGTTCATCTACTCCTCTAAGCAACCCTGCACAGACGACAAAGGGTAAAGAACCTACCTGTGGTCCCAGAGCCGGTTAAGGGCGGCCCTCCCTGATGGACAGAGCCAGCCGAGCTCCAGCGCCCACTCTCCTAGGTCCCTGGTTTGGGGAGCTCAGAGTCCAGTGGGAGAGAAACAGATGTAAATGCCTGGTCCCTTTTAAGTGCAGAACAGGAGAGAATTCAACTGAACTGAGCAAAAAAAGGAATCTTTGTCCTACTGTCAGGCAGCAGAGGCCTGACAGCCAGGCTGTGGGCCTCAGACCCCACATTTTCTCAAAAGTGGGCTAAGGAAGAACTCAATGCAGGGCATGGAAATCCCCCATGACATGGGAGAGGGTCACCCTCAGCAAGGCCCTCTCCAAAAGGTGGAGAATCCTTCCTGGACATGCTCTCCTGAGGCCTTCCAGAAGGTTCTGCTGCTAGCTGGGTAATTTTCACTCTGTCCCAACCATTCCCAACTGTGAAAGCTGCCTGCATCCCTCACTCAGCCTGCATGAAGAGCCTATCCTTCTCCAGAGTTCGGCACAGGGCTGTGTGGAGACCTCTTGGCTGCACTGCAGAACTGACACCCAGCTGCATGCGATGTCCTCCAGCCAGGCTAACCTCCACTCATGTCTCAAGGCAAGCTAACGTCCTCAGGACCACCTGTGTGGAGGAGGTGCCATCCCCATTCACCACCCCAGCAACTAGTTGGACAGAGTTGGGAATCATCACCACCTACATGCAGGTCCCCTCAAGCAACCTGACACATCATCGGTATACTTTAGAAACTTTAAACTCTACAGTTGAAACTTCAGCGTTTAAACTCTAAAGTTTAGAACTTTAAAACTTTAGGGTTTTATCTCTATACTCCTGTGTGAGTCTTGGCATATATCTGTCTTGATCAATAACCTATTAATTCATCCATGTATTGGCTTTCTTTCTGCATTTAGCAGATATTCAATGAGAGAGAGAGCCCTCCATCTGGAGTAAACAGCCTTGTATTAGAGACAGACTTTGAATGGAAAAAGTTCTAAAAACCAATAGAGAAATAATTGTACAGGGTTGCTATCCTCCCTTGAAAGGCATGAGCCCACTCTACGAGACTGCTGGATTCTTTGGTTTCCTGTAGAAACTTCTTTTCGGTCCCTGTCCAGTAGAGTTCTTCAGTTGTCTGTTTTGACACGACTCTCCTCCATTCCACCTTTCATTGTCTCCTTTATCACCCTGGTCTCTTTCCAGAGGAAGCTCCCCCACTTATCATTCTCCTCACCTCAGTATGACCCCTGCCCTCTGGACCTGACAGCTGCTCTCCTCCAGCTCAGGCCCTCGAGATTGACCGCTAGCCCTGGGGGACGGGGTGCTGGGGGCAGCCATGGGATGTGGCCTGCCTTGCTCAGCTTGCCTGACCTCCCCTGGAGCTCCCACTCTGCTTCCAGCTCCTCCCCAGCCCTGGCCCCACTCCTGGCCTTGGAGCTCTGACATCTGCAGGCCCTTAGAACAGAAGAGAGGCAGATGAGCTAGCTGCTCCATCCCTCCCCCACCAACTCCTTCTCTAACATGATTCTAACCCGGACATTTCTCTCCATATAACTCTGTCTCTATATAATGCTCTGGGTCTGCCCATTCAAGCTCTCCTTCCAGAGGCAAATATCCAGGGTTTTTTTTTTCCCCTCCATTAATCTTAGTGTCCTACAGGAATGGAGAAGGAGAGAGAGAGAAGCAAGAGAGAGAGAGAGAAGAGACTGTCCATCGTGTTGGCAGGATCCAGAAATAAACAGTTAAAAAACAAAACGACCAAGCCGGAAGTCCGAAGAATCTGGTGAGCTGGATCATTTAAGAGCCACCCGTGGACCCCTCCCCTGTCCTTCTCCCAACCCCCCTCCCCCTTTATTGTAGCTACATCTGTTTTGTCCCGCAACACCCCGCTGGGACTTTCCGGGGCCTCCAGGTGCGCCCAGCCATCTCCAGCCAGGCGACCTCAGGCTTGTGCCCCGAAGGTCCTCCACCCAACCACCCTCTTATTCCCGAGGCACTAAAAGCACAACTAAACTCCCACAGCCCCTAGCACCCGCATCTGACAGAGCGCTGTCGCCTCTCTGTCACCCTGGCCTTTGCTGAATTCCTGGCAGCGACCATCTGTCTCGTCAATCTCATTACTGCAGAATCCATCAAACTCTTTTCCACGCCAAAAGTCATAGCTAAGGACATTGTATTAAATTGTCAGCCCCACCCAGCTTTTCCCAAAAGTCCATCACTCTTCATTAATTTATTCTTTTACTCTCTCATTTAAGAAAGAGGTAGGAAAAGTCCATTATGTATCAGGCACTGTTTTTGGTATGCGAGATTCAGAGACCAACATGGATATGGCCCTGCCAGTCTGGAAATCCACTACTAGAATAATCCAATACATCACTGCATATGAATTAAAGAGTCCAGAGGAAAAGTGGGGTTCCTGAACACTCGACCTCTCTGCTTATGAAGAATCAAGCCCCCAGCATTTCCCAGCTCAGGGTATGTGCATCCAGCCCCCTTGGGGTCAGCTTGGTCCTGGCTAAGGAAACCCACCTCTTGGAGCGGAGAGGATGCTGAACTTGCGGGAGAAGGTGAGAGAGGACAGCCGCTGCTGCAGCGGGAGGCAGGTAGAGAGAGACACCACTGTGAGTGTGCCCAGCAAGGAGGAGGCTGGCTGTCAGCCCGGAGGGGCTTAGTGCTAGCACTCAACATCTGAAGCCAATTTAGTGGGTTGGTGAAAAAGGTGCCATTTCATTTGAGAGGTGGGGAAATAGGGTTGCTCAGAAGGGACTTTCCTTATTCTTCAGCCCAGCATCACTCTGGAGATACATCCTAATCCTGGTGATTCTCTGGGGGAAAAAAACCAAAAACAAAAAACAACTTGCGTAGTCCTTTAGTGTATCCTGTGAGGGCCTGGGAGAATGTGGGCTCCAAGCAGGGTTTCTGCTCTCAGCCACACCCACCAAGGGCCTCTCTGGAGCCCAGGGTGCACCTTCTCCCAACAAGCCATAAAAAGCTGGAGCACAGGCAATTTCCTTTCAAATTAAGAAATACAAATATTTCCGGCATGAAGAAAACCCACGTAGCAACTCAGAATGCATGCAGTTAAGTCCCTCTTATCAATTTACAATATAAAAACATCTCATGCATATAAAAGTGAATTTGGGTAGCAGCGGACTCACAACCTTCCCTGGGTGTTTTTGTGCACCCAGGTTAGTACATATTTACACGTCGAATGCACACAGGATGATGCCAGGGCCAAATACTGAAAGAAAACATGCGGTAAATGGTTGCTTTAATAAGTCCTGTTCCATTGAAAGGAAATAAAACCTGAGTATTAATGAGATATAATTATATATTTAAAATCTTTTCCCTTGTGCAGTATATAGGATTAATGCCAGTAAACTCACAAACTGCAACATTCTACTCCATTACATCTGCAATGATTAGAGATAGTTTGAACATCTGGCATATAATCTGTGATAGAAAACAGCATTCTGCACTTTAATGGACGTCTGGAGGCTACACATATCTGATTTTATTTCTTTCTGTTAACTCTTTCATGGGAGAGGAAGATTTTGTTGCCAGGGTGCTTCTCCTCTCTTTCTTCCCTTCCTTGCAGCATCCCCGACATTCTCCGGGTTCTCGTTGGCCATTGCTTTTTCCATTTTCAGCAGTGGACTCAGAACGGGAGCCACCATATGTGTCAAAAGTCATTTATACACTGCACAAGGGAGCAGCATTAATATTCAGATTTTAAAACCTTTAAGAACGTCTACCAATGAAAACGAGGACAATTTCCTCGTTATCGGAGAAATCAAAAACATTAAAATGAAACCGCGTGCACGTTTTCATCGATATTTCAAAGGCGCTCTGCACACTCTCTCTTAATCTGGTTCCCTTTCATAATTGTGTACATGGTAACTTGCCTGTCGAGGCTGAGGATTCCAATATTTGTACATTTTTGATGCCTCTTAAGTGTGAGTAGCTAAGAATGTCTTTGACTGGCACAGGCTTTCATTGAAAAAATTAGATGATTTTTCTGCTTCGTGTAGGGTGTGTTTAGCCCCAAGCTAAACAAGGAAGGTTTTAGCCCTACTGCGTTTCTATAGGGAAAAGAAAGATCCTTTGGTGAAACGGGAGAGAGTGACAGCGCTAGCTTTTGCTTTATTTATTGAAATATTAGCTAATGCCTACACCTAAGGAAATCTAAAAATTGATTCTATTAACAGTCATGAAGAATGATTGACAGGCAGCCTCTGTAAACTAGGGGACACAGTCGACAGTCCCCGGCATTTGGGGGGACCTCTGATGGGCAAGCTCCTGAGGCTGGGTTTGGTATGAGAACATGCGTGGAAATGTGCCAGGGGTAAGTGGATTTGGGGGTGAAATAATCATTTTCATGCCTCGAGTTTAATGGCTGGTGCTGAATGTTGTAATAAAGGCCATAGTTACTGCTCATAACTACAGGTGTAATAAGGCGAGATACTGGGCCTTCAGACCCTTCCAGCAATAATTCATGTGGGAATTAAGAAGCCTTAATGAGTCGAATGTGTCACCTGGGACCTCAGAAATATAGTCCTTAGGAAAGAGGAAAGCAGAAAGGACTGGCTGGAATTGGAATCGTGGGGGAGAGTTATTAAAGATCGTGGACGCAGGCGCTTCTCTCCCCCAGGGTCCTCAGCCTTGCGACCCCTGCACACGCGTCCAGTTCACCTGTCACTGCAGATTCTAAGCCCTTTGAGGGCAGATTCTCGTGAGTTGCCTCTGCTGGATCAATGATTCTCAACCATGGGGCAAACTTGCTCCCCAGGGGAGACCTGGTAACATCTGGAGATATTTCTGGCTGTCACTCTGGGAGGGGTGGCGGGGGGGTGGCTCCTGGCACCGATGATGGTAGAGGCTGAGTCTGCAGACCCAGTGCACCAGGCAGCCCAGAGGACAAAGAGATTATCCGGCCTATGACGGCAGCAGTGCCACTTCCGAAAAGCCCTGTGTAAATTGCTCCTACTGAGTAATTCTTCCAGGTTTCAAGGGCAGTGTTTTGCAAAGAAGGGCTCTGTCTGCAGACTGCATGGGGGACAATAAGAAACCACAGCCAGCCTGGAGATGCTAAGTTGAAGCACATCCCCAGCCCTAATCCCCGCTGGATCTACCAAAGTTGATTGCGGGTGGGGTGGGAGGAGGGGGCCACCGGACTCCCGATACAGTTGCTTTATTAAGATGCTCCTAATTAGTTTGGAACAAGTGGAAATTCAGAGAAGGAACAGAGTGTACCTTGCCCTGTCTGCACAAAGGATTTGCCGAGCAAGACCCATGTATGCAGACACTGTGGGGCACCATTTTTAGAGCCTTTTAAGACAAGCAGCTTTCAAGTGTCTCAGCCCCACCGGGGGGATGCCAGCAGTCTCCATGCTAGTCACAAATGGTCCTGGCCCTTCAGGAAAGCGGTTCAGCAGGACATCCACTTGTCCATCCTTTTTAGCCATTAGCACCAGTTGCTGAACATACTCAGATTTAATGAAAGGTTTTGTTTAAAACAGTCCTAGAATTCTGATGTTTCTCCCCTTGAAAATCTGATTCGTGTTCAGATTTTAGAACATTTACAGTAGTAGTGTTAGTCCCGTACAGACAAATAAAAAGGGTCTCTATCCCCAGCTCTCAACTTTAATGCAGTCCAGAAGATATGTCAGCAGCAGCCCCAGTCCCAACCTTGAAACCTTCCCAGGAGTCCCGGGACCGAGGACTCCAACTTCCGGCTTCAGCCAAATTCAGGAGCTTCTGAATGTTTGGAGCTTCTACCCAACTTCTACTTGTCAGCCAAGCCCTCTCATTTCTCTTTAAGCTCCCTTTCACCTCCCATCTACACTATCACTTCCTGGAGGAAGCTTGGGTAGGAGTTACAGGGTTGAGGGGAATAGGATCCAGAGAGGGGCTCTGAACTTCCTCACAGTAGAGAATTTAAAAATAAACCATAGATGTCTCTCTTCTGTGAATGACTCTCATCCTTTCCCCAAACTTGGATTCCCTGTTCCCTTATTACCAGGAACCCTCTCTCTCCCTAGTTCACCAACACTCCAGCAATTCAGATAAGTGAATTCATTATAAATCCTAGCACTTTATCAGGGCTTCCCTAATGGTTCAGCAAGTAAAGAATCTGCCTGCAATGCAGGAGACACAGGTTCAGTCCCTGGGCCAGGAAGACCTACTGGAGCAGGAAATGCACTTTATTACATGAAGCAAGTTAGCCCCTCTCTCTCCGACCCCAGACCCAGCGCCAGGCCCCACTGTCTACCACCAGCATACACACAAACCTGTTCTTAGGTTCGGTAGCCACACCACTGGCAACTTCAAATTTTAGCCCTCAGAAGAAGGGGACAGTTATTTCCTTGTTGGTACGAATTCTGCTATCCTGCTCCTTATAAGGGGACATCCCTGAGGGTTCATCAGTAAAGAATCCACCTTCAATGTAGGAGCTGTGGGAGGTGTGGGTTCCATCCCTGGGTCAAGAAGATTTCCCAGAGGAGGGCACGATGACCCACTCCAGTATTCTTGCCTGGAGAATCCCATGGACAAAGGAACCTGGCGGGCTGCAACCTGTAGTGTCGCAAAGAGTTGGAAATGACCGAAGTGACTTAGCATGCACACACGCCTTACAAACACATATCCTTAGAAGGCAGAAGTGGACTCAGTCGGTTTTACATGATTTTCCTCTGTTATATTCAAATACTGTTGGTCAGGCTTATTCTAACTTCTCTCTCCCCCAAACCTGGGTCAGATTATAGCCTATGATCTCTTCTCAACTCTACATCTTCTCTGTCCTTTCTAGCAAAGTCCCCGTTTATTAACAATGAGATTATTTGACTGCTGTGTGTCTCTCCCACTAGGCTGCAAGTCCCATGCGGGCAGGGACAGCGCTGCCTTTTTGCTGGCCCCCAGCACAGTGTCTGTCCCACAGTATTCAGCTGTACATGTGTGTGGGAAGGCGACACAGAGAGGATGTTTTAAGAGAACGGGTCGCATCGTAAATTTTCACCTTCTTCACAACCCTAGGGTTTGTGTGTAAGGGTCTGCTCAGGACACTCGGGATTCTTTGTTCCTTCTACTTCCTTCCAAGAGTGTCAACAGACATGGAGGGTCCATGGTCTTCAAGCTTCACGTGCCTCCCTGAACAGATATTCCAAGATGACTGCACTTAGTTTGGAATAAGTCTACCCATGTGTATGTGCATTTGTACAACCTGGGGAAAACAATGCACTCTTCTCTGTTAAGATCCCTAGACACAGTGTCCTTGCACCTGCTCAGAAACTGAGCATGGAGCAGGCGACCCCTTATTTGGCTCACTCCTCAACAGTGATCTGGAACCAGGCA
This sequence comes from Muntiacus reevesi, assembly GCF_963930625.1. Lineage (NCBI taxonomy): Eukaryota > Metazoa > Chordata > Mammalia > Artiodactyla > Cervidae > Muntiacus > Muntiacus reevesi. The sequence continues at coordinate 253,445,183 of NC_089250.1, read as the reverse complement.
TTTTTATTGAAATCCAAAAAACACTCCCTCTGGAAACCCACCTCCTGTTAGGTGCTCTCCCCCCCCCCCCCAGAACCTGCCATCTTAAGGTCCCCTCCCCCACCCATGCCCCTGATCTCAGGGGCCAATCTGCAGGGCAGAAAAGCATTTCAAAAGTTCAAAGACCGTAAAGGTAAGGATACAAAGTTGGAACACTGGACGTAAAGAGTCGCTTTGGATGGTGTTTGGCCTGGGGTTGGCTGCCCCAGCAACTCCCAGTCCCACCAGCCACCATAGTTCTGTCCTTCTTGCCTGATTGGCCCGAGACCATGGTTCCTCTCACCCTCAGGGGCCAGTGACTTTTGCCTTGCTCTTTCCAGAAGTGCCTTCTCCCCAGCCTCTCTTCTGACTACTTTCTTCCAGACAATGTCTGGGACCAGAGGCAAAAGTTTTGACATTGATCTTGTGTAGGACCAACTTCACCATGTTCTCAGTGGCACCTTAATATGCAAGGGGCGCCGCCCACCCCAGCTCCCAAACACGGCGTGTGCAGTTGATTTCAGCCTCCCACTCACTCAAAACCAAAACAGTTACTGAGCACCTAACCTGTGCCAGGCCTTAGGCTGTGGAGCAAACACAGAGAAATCCAACTCAGGTATTGTGTCACCTGGAAGGAAGGAACATATACAAAGCCAGCATTACTCAAAGGGTAATTAGTGTCCCAGGAGGAAGTGCAGAGACCCTAGGGTGCATTCTGGCTGGAGAAGGGGAAAGGTATCCTATAGAAGATGGCCCCTGCTCTTGGCCCTAAAGGTCTTGGAGGGTTGACGGCAGAAGCTGAGGAAGAAAGGAAGCCAGGGAAAGTGAATCAGCTTAATCAGTTAACCAGACCTGTCACACCTCGACTTTGAGATTCACCCAGGTGATAAAGATCTCCCTATAGCCCCTTCTTTGTTTCCAGTTGAACTATGGCATTTTCTCTTTTATTCAGCTGTTAAACATTGATCTTGAGCCCATGGAGACCTGATTCTTCCAAGGATTAGGGAAGTGGTGGAAATGCTAATGCTGAGCAGAAAGAGGTGGGCAGGGTCAGGATGAGGATGGCCTTGGGGAGTCCTGGAGCTGTGGTGAGGAAGGAGGCCAGATCAGAGCTTGGGTTGGGGTTTGGAGGTTGGACTCAGCCCTAAGGCTGCTGTATGCAGAGTTGCACCTTCTCCAGAACACTTATCCTGGGGTTTGGAGATAGGACAGACTTCACACTCTGGAGGCATCACTGTTCCACAGTGGCTCCAGGTCCAGAGAGGAGCAAACAGTCTCCTCTGCGTTGATCATTAGAGCTAGATCTCTAATGAAAAATTACTTTATTGGTTTTTATTTTAGACCCACCTAATTTCCAAAGGGATCTGAAGCTGCTTTTCGTAAAAATTGGTATATCTATTAACAGAGGCTGGTTAAAATGCAAATAAATGCAAATAAATTTTAAAGTTCAGCAGCAAGACAAGGAGTGGGAGAGCTAATGGCGCAGTCAGCCAACATCCCCTGCTTCCACCACCCCCTCACCCTTCCTGGGCTTCGGTGCTTGTGACTTTCCTAAGCCCTCATGGCCGGTAGATCCCCTCTATATGGGTGGAGCACACCATGCCCATTTTCTGGCTGAGCCACCTGAGGAGTTAAGCAATACTCTCAAGGTCCAGTTAGGAGAAGGGCTGGGGCCAGTGCTCAGGACACTCAGGATTCTCTTTGTTCCTTCTACTTCCTTCCAGGAGTATTTGTCAACAGACATGGGGGGTCCACAGTCTTCAAGCTTCATGTGCCTCCCTGCCCAGATATTCCAAATGACTGCACTTAATTTGGAGTAAATCTGTCTGTGAGGAAATGGGCATTTACATCTGCCGCGTAAGGGCTGCTGGGGTCCTTGATTTAATTCCTGAGGACATATCTATCCACGTCTGAGAAATGTAGCCAGAGAAGGTGTGGTTACACCATGGGGCACGTCCTCCATAGGCACGGCACTGGGCGCGTGGATGGCACTTTAAGAGCCAATATCTTCCTTCTGGTCTGGACTGCAAGTTTGTGAGTGGGATGCAGTTTTCTCTTCCATGTTATCTGTTCATCCTCCCTGGGCATCCTTCTCTGCAATGGTCATTGGAAATTACACATATGGCTTCCTGCCGCAATCTGTTATGAGAATAACTGAGGATTTAATGTGCCAAATATATCTTACTCTCCCCTTGGTCTGGCACAGGGCAAGTGCAGTGAGGGAACGGCTGTGCTGTTGCATCTTTTAGGTCCGGTTTAGCTCTCAGACTAGCCACATGCCAGAGAGAAGCTGATGTCTGCAGAGGGTGGGGCAGGCTGAGAACAAACACTCAGCTTTAAGTACACATCTTTCTACATCACTTGTGAATTGTCCCAAAGAGACTTTGGTACATCAGGCTGGGGACCAGTAGACTGGGGTCCTGGGGTCCTAGGCACACTTGAGGAGTAGGACACGCTTCTGGGGCTGCATGGATTCAGTGCCTACTTATCGTCAGAAGAATCCCAGAAGAAACAGAAATGAACATTTGTGCATTTTTTCATGTACTGAAATTATCTTTTTTTTTTTTCCTCTAGAGAAACAGCACTCCCACACCTTAAGGGAAGGAGCTGAGACAGAGTGATATCCAATGCAAATTCATTCTAAGAAGGTTGTGGGGGCCACCTGGTGTCCAATGCAGACAGGGCCTGCTGCTAGGTGGATGGGAGGAGAGAGGCAGGGTGGGGGGTGGGGGGGAGGGGTAAGCACCTTCTTATCCATGTCAAACAACAGCCCATCAGGAGGATTTGGAAGGGGTTGTGGGAGGGTGGGGGGGACCACCTTATGTTGTGGGAAGCAGAACAAAGCAGAAAAGATAATGTCCCCACAAGGAAAGGGTGAACAGAAAGTGCTTTGATGGGGAGAGCCTAAGAGAGGTACAGACAGCCCTGGATCCCAGGCTAGACTTCGCGACAGCCTGGGTGGGTGCCTTCAAAGAAAGAGAAAACCACTTGCTCAGGTTTCAGACCCACATAGATACTAACGCTTCCTAGGAATTATCCCTCTAGGTTTAGGTTTCCTGAAAAATGTAGTCCCCATCACTGGTTTTCTATGCAGAGCTGAAATAATTCATCAAATATTTGGAATGTGTAATTAAATATCTAATGCCAATTAGCAAATTACTAATGAAATAATCAGAGGCTTTTATGGTTTATAGTTCAGCTCGAATTTTAATTCTAAGTGGTTATTGATTCTAAATACAGTCTGAGTTGCAAAACATTAGGTATATAGATGTGAAATGAGAAAGGAAAAGGAGGTTTGGGGGCTGTGGTGGTGGGTGCTGAGAGGCCCTGATCCTCACTGTTTTGGGAGCAGGTGCCAGAAGTGAAGGACCGTGTAGGGAGTGCCCTTTGTCCACTGTTAGTGGTAGAATCCGGGAAGAGACACAGAGGTTTGTGGTGGAAACCCATGGCCTGTGGGACATGTTTCCCATAATTGGGTTACAGCCCATCACTCTATGATTACAGACCAGAGAAATGCATGACACTGCCTCATGCTCCCTAGAGGCTCTGCCACAGCAGACCCTAGCGAAGAGCAACAGTGGCTGAAAGACAGAGCTTCTGAGGCTGCCTTGCTCCCACAGGCTGGGAGACGACACCTGCAGTCTTGGGACTTTTCATGTGTAAGAGAGCAGACTGCAGATAGCATCACTTGAGTGTAGGTCTGGACTGGGATGCAAGGGTACTTGGTGTGTGTGGAGACATGATTCCCTATGAGGCAAAGGGATGCCTGATTCCCTATGGGTGTGGAAGTACATGGTTATCAATAGGGTTTGGGGTGCCAGGTTACTTACAGAGTGTGTGGATGCATGGTTGTCTATGAAGGGGAGGGGAGGTATTTGGTTAGCTATGGAAATAGGGTGGTATAGCTATGGAGATAGGGGCACATGGTTACCAAGAGGGCAAAGGAGTACAGTTACTTTGGGTGACCTAGATACAAATGAATGTTTCCAACAAAGTTGTTAAAAGAAGTGCAAGCCACTTTGACAAAAGCTTTTTTCAAATGCCTTTCTCCTTTTGTATAGAAAATAAAGTACTAATCAAACACTGAATTTAAATATTGAAGCAGGTTCCTTAAGATATCTTCTTGACAGATTATTGGAGAAGCTGAGTTACTAGAAGGTATGAAAAATAATGCAATTTCCTTTTTCTAAGAAATACCCTTACACCAATCTTATTTCTCCCATTCTATATTTAATAAGATGCATTATCATTGTTACAAAACACAATCGTCCCTGTGGCCCATAATTATTTATTCTATGCACACCCTATTCCAGGAACTTCGTCATACATCCTAGGTCATGTAATCTTCACCATCCACCCTTTGGGATATGTATAAGCATCAGAATTAGCAAGGTCTCTTTCATAAACAAGGAAATGGAGGCACACAGATTTTTAACAACTTGACTAAGGAAAAGGGCATGGCAACCCACTCCAATCAGTATTCCTGCCTGGAGAATCCCATGGACAGGGAGAGCCTGGTGGGCTATGCTCCATAGGGTTGCAATGAGCCTCACATGGCTGAAGCCACTTAGCACGTACACATAGATGTATGCAGTTGCTCAGTGCTGGGGGCAGGCCTAGAACCCAGGCATGTCTGTACCAGCGCTAAGACTTTCTCCAGAGTGCCACTCATGGTAGTAGATGGTCACTCAAAACAAACCAACACTATGGGGACAGTCTTGCCCGGGACTCACATAGCCTTGTTCCTGGGCAGTTTTTCAGCCACTACAAAGGCAGCCCACTGAGTCCTGGGGCTCTTTTGAAGACAGAACTCCCAGGGGAATGGGAGGAAAGCAGAAGCTGAGCTAGGAGGCTGGCCTGTAACCGAGATGCCCCCCCTTGCTCGACTGGTCCTCCCTGGCTAATGATGGATGAGGGGCTTGCCTCCTGGCTGGACCTGTTCCTGCTCCTACCTGTGCCAGACCAGAGTGCAGACCCCGCTTCCCTTCCCAGCCCTCCGCAGCATCTGGGAGCAGGAGAGAAGATGCACCACATATACAGCTCAGGAGTGATTTAAACACTCCTCCAGCTCAAAGGGGAATCTTGGATTTCATTAATTAATACATCAATAGAAGCCAATGGAGAAAAACATGTCTTGTTATCTGGCTCCTCAGATGCTAGACATGGGCTCATTAGCCTTAAGCATATCAGCCCGATAACACTATTTATTCCATACAGAATAATGATCTACTTTAGGGGATACTGCAGTGAACCGAAAGGCCGAGTCCATCCATTATCACTGCTCGCCGCACATGCGCGTGCATCTCTGCATTCTCCATGAGGATGGCGGGCACGTGGTGCTGGGCTCCTCACAACAGACCTGCAGGGGTGAGGGCCGGCCACCCGGCCAAGGCCACACACCAATTATGAGGCAGAGTTGGGAGGCAAATCTGGGTCAGACCAAGGAAAGAGTCTGAGGTTCCAGCCTTCCACACAGGGTGAGACAACAGGAACTCCCACCCGAGAAGGGAAGGAGAAAGGAAACCAACAATAGGAAAGGAAAAGGCAGGTGATCAACCCATATAGACTTATCACCGACCGCTGTCTACTAAGGGTAAGCAAGTTAACAGATTGTGCCGCTGTTATTTCTGTGTTAAACTGCATACTCTCTTTTAGGACAGTGTCTTCCAGAAGGAGCCATGAGCAGTCCTAAAGCAGTCAGCCTGGTTAGCCAACGTGCAAAAATAAGCATAATGCATGTTATTTGCTCAGACCCACACAAGGCCATTTGGGATGCTAAGGGCCCCTTATATAGAAAGCAGTCGTCAGTTAGATGATGATCCTATTACTGAGCAAGGGGGTTTTCTAAAAGGGGGTACTGATTGGCGGTTGGCAGGCAGGATTTACTACTCCATGTCACTAGGTCTGTAGCTCTGGGATCATAAACGCGGGACCCCACAGCTGCAGTGCCCGAGACCTGTAGGAAAATCTGCTTCCATGTTGCCTGCAGCTTCACCCTTCTCCTGCCCTTTTTGATCTTGAAAATTCCAAAAGAGCACCCAATTCACCAAACTACACGGACTGTGGGGTCAGTCAGCCATCTCTCAATCAATTGATCAAGTCCTCAGCAAGCACTGATTGATCCCTCCTCCCATGCCGGGTACCCCAAGGATGCACAAGAAGACTGAGTCAAGAGCTGGGTTCCTGCAGCTCTTTCAGTGCAGAGAGGCTAGTTAAAGCCAAGCCAACTGTCATCATGTGCTGAGCAGGCCACACTATTCGAATCAGAAGTAACTGAGGAGCTCAGAGAAGCAGAAACCATGAACCCTACAGGGAACAAGGAGGGCTTCCAAGAAAAAGGAAGGGTGTACACTAAATCTTTAAGGGCTACTGGGCAGGGGGATAGCATAGACAAGAAAGGGCTTCTTGAGGTGGCTGGCTTTGAGGACACTAATTTATGAACATGCAAAGAAATTAAGCATGTGGGCCTGGGGACACAGGTGATGAGGGCTGAGTTGTGACGCCTTGGGTGACAAAGGCCATCTCTACAGCCGGGATGGGAGCACCTGCCATGACCACCCACAGGCGAAAAGCCCTCCTTTCCAAAAAGGAGGGAAAAGACCTTCTAAGGCAGGGATTTTGTTTCCACCTTAGTAATGGGCCTTTAATAATTCAGGCCAGTAGAACTGATCGGTTCTGTGCAGGTTGCCAGGGATTGTTTGGGTGTCATTGAAAGGACTATATACTGCCCAGTGATTACTCCCCAAAGGCATAAATACCACTTTAGCCCAAGGAAAATGCCATATGTTTAATTGTGACGCTGTGCAGCCCACACTTCCCGAAGAGGGCAGTTCTCAGTTCTACTCTCGACAGTAAAAGGAGGGCAGAGGGCCCTTCCCTGAGGGTGCAGTTGGGGGAGGAAGCAGAGGCTACAGGAATCATTAAAAATAAATTGTTTTCAAATTAATAAAATGCAACAGTCCACGGTCAAGACCAACAGCATGTAAAATTGAATTTCTAAAGGATATCAAGGCGAGGAGACCAACCCTGATCAGAAGCTGCAAGACAGAATTCAGAGAGGAGGGGAACAGGCAGACCTGGCCCAGGAGGCATTCCCAGGGTCTGCGAGGCTGACATCACCCTGTTCACTCTGATGGGAATGACAACTCCTAAATCCCACCAACCAGAAGCTGCTGAGAGATGTGAGTGAAGCGAGGGTCCCTGCCACCCTCACCCCTTTGGGTCCTGATGTTGGAGGGTGGTGGGCAGAGCCTGAGGCCCTGTGTCAGGGGAAATCACAGTAAAATCACTGCAGTTTATGCTAGCCTTTGAGATGGGGTTCCTTTAAAATGTTCACTTATTTCTCTATCTCCTGCAAGAGTCAGCTTCCACGCAGGAGGAGCCCTGGGTAAGTGTCTACTACAGAGAAAGCTCTTAGAGGACAATTTGGAGATTGGACTGATGTCAGTGTCCTTACCCTCACGCCTAACCCTGAGAACCAGGCACAGCGGCTCCTCAGAGGGTCCCTGCCCTACCGAGACCCCCGGCCAGCAGGTGGTCTGTCCAGCAACCACACACGATCACAGAGAACAGCATCCCGGGGCCATGGCCAGGCCTGCCCTGGTGCACACAGTGGCCCCCCCGCAGCGCTCCCTGGGCACAGCTAAGGCTTCCTTACTGCGAGGACCAGTGAGTCTGGCTCATCCACGGCCGAACTCGGTCACCATCCTCGACAAACTCACTCCCTTAGCTCCTGTCCTGCTCAAACCACAGGATTTGGCTAGAGGGGCAACTCTGAGGAGAGTTCAGGTAATGAGCAGGTTTTGGGTTTCCTGAGAGGGGAAAGATGAGCATCTGTCTGCTAAGTGTTGGAGGGCCCGCAGGCTGTGTATCTGTGGATGCTTCTTGATTGACAGCATTAGTGAGGCAGATTAACCCCAAAGAAGCAGCAGGCCAGCCCTACCTCATGTTCACGGACCCCATCCTTGACCTCCCAAGTTTCTCCAAGGAGCCCACCTGCTTCCTACATCATCAGCCTTCCTCTTCTTCTTCGGGGGGACGCACCCCTGCCCTATGGCCTGTTCCTCCGCCCTCAAGCCTTCCCTGAGCATCAGGGCACCACCGCAGCATTCTCCCAACAGCCCGGCTGCTCTGAGCCCCGGGGACACTCCCCACGCTCCCCACCCAGGGCCCGAGGTGCAGCATCTCCCTGTCCTACTCCTCCGGCCACCGGCCTGAGTCTGGCAGCGTCCCTCCTCACTCCCTTCCAGGTGACCTCCGCTGGGTTCCGTCCTCCTCCTTCTTGGCAACAAGCCCGATCAGAAGGCTTGTCTCTCCAAGGAGACTCCAAACTCTCCAAGGGCGGGGGTGTCCTCTCTCTCCCGAGTGACTCTCCCAGCGCCACTGCACAGACCAGACGATGCACACAATAGACGCTCAGTGCATACACAGCAACTGGAATCGCAGTGGCTACAAAGTGACCAGCCCGCCGCCCCCGGCAGAAAGGTCATTTCCCTGCTCCAAATGTTGAACCTCTCACTCTATAAAATGACTATTCTGCTGCTGGAAGGTTGGTGGGCAGAGGCGCTCTGAGGCCGCCCCACGGCCCAGCCCGCGAAGACAGAGCAGAGCTCCGCGGTAAGAGCTTCCAGCGTTCCCGAGGCTCTTGCGCAGAGTTTCGGTCCGCCTGGCTCTATTCTTAGCAGCGCTCACAGCCGGTACCGGGAGAAGCCTGGTTGTTGCGCAGCGTCTGGCTTTCTGCGTCCAATCTTCGGTGGAGCCTTCTGTTTCCGCCTTCAGGTACGTGATGCGTTCCTGTCCCCTCGTGTCAGGATGGGTGGGGGTGGGCAGGCGCCATCTGGGAGAGGTGCCGCCGGATCCTCAACCCACTCCCCCGCCTCCTCCATCTCCCCGCACCCCTTACCCAGTGATCCGGGCCTTTGTGTTATTTTTATAAGACTCGGCTGCCAACACAGATCACTGAGGTCTTCTGTGGCACAGGGCGCAGCTTTCCCTCTCCAAGGTGACCGCCTCCAGCATCGTGGCTGGAGTTCCCCTGGGCTCCAGGTGGAAGGGTGCAGAGCCCCACCAAATGTACTGGAAGCTGTGGTTGGAGCCAGTCGCCCACTCGGGTGCCCCTGCTGGACGCAGAGGCCTCCTGGCAGTGCAGCGACAAGTCCACAGAGACAGTCCCCCGGAGCCTGCACTTCAAGAAGGACCTGCACGGCCTTCCCTCCATCCTTTCCATCTCAGGCCAGCCCAGGGAAGGAGGTGGAATGGGCACGGTTTGCACTCAGATTCCTCCAACTCTCCATCATTTCACTCACTCATTTGTTCATTTATATTCCTTTCTTCTTTTAACGTTTATACATTTATTTATGTAGGCCCTGCCTTGGTTTGAGTTCCCTTAAAAAGCAGATTCTTGGTGAGACAAGGACATGGGTGCGAGTAGTTCATTAAGAGAATTCCAACACACTTGAGGAGTGGGGGTGTAAAATGAGGAAGGGGGAAAGACTGTACCAGCGCAGTGATGGGCCAGTGATGGGCAGGCTGCTGCTGCAGGCCGTTGGGACTCAGTCCCGCAGAGGGCCCTCAGAGAACTGTGGAGAACCCAGGAACAGTCTTCATTCCCCAGTTCCCCTCTCCCATTGACCGAGGGTTGTTTCTTGCAGGTGTTAAATCCCTAGCGCTTTCAGGCCTCCCTGCAGCTCGTCACACTCCTATGATTCTTTATGTGGGAAGCGGTCAGAGGCCAGGACTGCCCTCTGCACTGCAGCTGCAGATCCAGAGCCAAGGGGATATGGGCAGGAAGTAACATGAGCTATGGCTCCAAAGCGCTTATTTTGTAGCCCTTGACTGGATGCACACCCATGCCAGGCACTGTGCTAAGGCTTTGAGGGGTATACCATTCTGGCTCTGATTGATACCGCAGACTCCCTCCAGGGTCCTAGCCTGGGATGGGACCTCATCCCCACCAGGAAGGTTCTTTCCCCATCTGATTGGTACAGCCAAAAATGATACCAGTGCTGAGAATGGAACAGCATAAGCTTTATTCAAGGCTTCCCTGGTGGTTCTGCTGGTAAAGAACCTGCCTGCCTGTGCAGGAGGTGCAGATTCGATCCCTGAGTCTGCTTGAGAAGGAAATGGCAAACCACTCTAGTATTCTTGCACGGAAAAGTCCATGGATAGGGCAGAGGCACCTGGCGGGCTTGCAAAGAGTCTATGGGGTGGCAAAGAGTCAGACATGATTGAGCACATGTGCACACGCACAGGCACACACACACAAGCTTTATTCAGTGGCAAAAGAATGAAGAAGGGGAACCTAGTACACATATCAACTTCTCAACCTAATTCAGGTGGAGACACCAAATATATAGGAGAATGGAATTAAAATGGAGGGAATCGGAAAGAGTGGGAGGAATATTCATGAGTAATCCAAGAATAGGGGTGTGGTTTGGACCCAGAACTGATGCAGTTCTCCTTTCCAGGCCTTGTATAGGTTTTTCTAACAATCGTCAACTGTCATGGTACCCTGGGGTGTACCATTTAGCATATGCTAATATACTACAATGAGCATATAATGAGGCTCAAGGTCTACTGGAAGTCAAATCTTCTGCCATCATGGGCCTACTTATTTCTAACCAGTTCTCGTTTTTTCTCTTTGCAGCTTCCTCCCCAAATTTAGATAAGAGTTATTGGTTTCCAGTCAAAGAATGGCAGGAGTAGAATTCTGGGGCGACAGCCTTGGTAACAGCTTGCCATTTAAAACCAACTGTAATTTTGATTGTTTGAGTAGTTTCTTTCCAGAAACCTAAAATGGGAGAAGGTGTGGTTATGTTGAACCAACATTCAGGGAGTCTAGATTTTAAACTTGGGTCATTTACATAGGTGGAACCATGAAGTATACATGAAGCTTCCATCATGGGTCACCATGGACCCTGAAATGAACCAGCCCAGGTCACTGCCCTCACGTGACTGAGTCTAGTCTAGGTGGAAGCAAGCAGAACTTGCTATGACAAACTGCAGTGAGTTCTGAACTCTTGTGCAGAGCTATGTGCTTTGGGAGCACAGAGAGAAATAATTATCCCAAAGTTGGATAGGAAAAGGCTTCCCTCAGGGCTTAGATGGTAAAGAATCTGCCTAGAATGCAGGAGACCCAGGTTTGATCCCTGGGTTTGGGAAGATCCCCTGGAGAAGGGAATGGCAACCCACTCCAGTATTCTTTCCTGGAGAATTCCATGGACAGGGGATCCTGCCCGGCCACAATCCATGGGGTCGCAAAGAGTCAGACGTGACTGAGAGACTGTGTGTGTGTGTATGTGGAGAGAGAGAGAGGAAAGGCTTAATGGTAGAGGTGAGATATTCAATATTTTTAAGATTTTTTAAAATTCTTTTTAAGTTTTACATTTAGGTCTATGACTCATTTTGAGTTAGTCTTTGTGGTGCAAGGTATGATCAGCTGTTGTTGCTGATTTTTTCACCTAGAGGTATTCAAGTTTTCTCGCAACCAATTGTTATTCCACACCACAAGGCTTGTGGGATCTTAGTTTCCTGACCAGGGATCAAGCCCATGCCCCTGCATTGGAAGGTAGAGTCTTAACCACTGGATCCCCAGGGAAATCCTGAGATACTCAGTTTTTGCCATTGTGGACAGTAATCATCAACTGCCTCAGAAGACTCCTGTGGGCTACAATTCTCATCTTCATTTGTAAGTCCTCCTGGGGTACAGCATGATTTATTTCCGCACCAGCCAGCCTAACTTCAGCAGCAGAGCTGTCATTCCCCTCCTGATCTACATGACAATGAGGATTATTAGGAAAACTCAATGGGGCCATCTTATGCATACCTGCTTAGAGACACCTCATCCTTCAACCCTTCCTCTTCTTGGCTTTGATCTTCCTGGCCTGTTTGAAGTTGCAGAACCCACCTGAAACCTTTGGATCTCTGCTTTGGGGCATCTTGACCCTTCCTCCTAGAACCTCCTCCCCCACTCTCTCTCAGTCCCTCGTATTCAAATCCTATTCCTCATTCTGGGCCCATCACCCCACTTCCTAATGCTCCCCCTGGAAGTGGTTGCTTTCTTTGATTCTCTGTTTCCTCTGTTCTTATTTTCAGTCACATCAACTTTGATGTGTTGGACTGAATCACTGAGGTTGGAGTTCCAGACACAGATGGACAGGTCATCAAGAAGCTATCTGTGGAAGGAGACTTGTCCCAGGACTCAGACAAGTGCAAGGCACATGTTATAGCGGCTTTTCTGATCTAGTTTCTTTGTAAGGTCATCAATTTGTTGTAGTCACGTATTTGGGGAAACAAACTCACTCAGAAGGACAGTGCAGATAGTGGAGTGCAGTTTATTACACCGGCGGGCCCAAGGCAGTCTCCTCTTAGCCAAGGACCCTGACCAGTTTTTGTGAAAACCTTATGTACCCTAAGTGTACACGCTCAAACCCACGTCCCCAAATTCTCTGAAACTAGTCTGAACAAAGGAAAAGAAAGATACAATCAAAGTTAACTCACGATTTGTATACCTTAACCCCGTGAATCGGACGCCTTATGCCTAGGTAGTCAACAGTGGATAATTATCAATAGGCCTGTGGTCATACCCCAATAAGCCTAATAGAATTTATGGTTCTATTCAGTTACACAGATAATTAGGGTATTCTTCTAGGTGACAAGAGTCTAGGTACGAACCCTGGGGCTCTTCCATGGGGGGGGGGGGGAGTGGTCTGGTTTTCCAGTTGGTATGTCGTTTCCATAGATACTGGGCATAGAGCTCAAAGTCCACAGTCTGGCCCAAAATGGAGTCCTGCTTTCACGATGGAGCCTGTTCTGTGTGTTTCCTCCTTCAAATTCAGTTGTGAGTTTCTTGAGAGCAGGTGAGCTTGTCTGGCTCATAGTAGAATGGTCAATGCCCAACAAATGTCTGAGAACTCATATGTGACATGATCATGGAACATTGAGTGAATAAAATGAGGCAGATATGAGACAACTGGTCCACATAAAGGACCATGCTTTGCCTGACCATAAGGGGTCATGGTAGCACATTCTGGAATCAATGCATCCTTTCCTCTGGGATTACAAACCTACTCCAGTAATTACAAAACCACAACAATCTCTAGATATCGCTCTGTAAATATTGCTTAGACAGTCCTTGAATATAACAGTGTGTTTATTTTCTGTGTCTTGGGCACAGAATTCTGCATATCTCTGAGCTGTCAGCTTTCTTGTCTCTTGAATGGGTGTGTTGGACACAATCATCTCCAAGATTTCTCCCTCTCTCTACTGATGTGCAGTGAGTCTAAATGTAAAATGTTGCTGGTTGATGACCTGAACTGAAACATTCGTCATGCAACTCAAAATTTTCATGGGAGACAAAAATATTTTAACTCTCTGGTTTCACATTGCAAGCCACCATACCTCACCCTCTTCGAGAGGAGCAGACAATGAATGGAAGGAGAGGTGTAGGTCAGGCTGTTGTCATTGCTAACAACTGCCCTCTCACTGCCTCATCTGGCTCTGCCTGGCCAGATGTGAGGCCTCCCCATCCTCTCCTCAGATTAGGGGGACCTAAGTGCTGGCAGAATAAGTCTTTGGAGAGGGAGATGATTCACGCCCCAGCAGAGCAGGCTCCCAGCCACCTGCTCCCACCACCCTCTGGGCCCTGGGGGCACAGAGGCATGACCTGGAGGGCTCAAGTCTCCCTGGGCGGATCTATTACATGCATTAAAATAATTTACACTCAGCCCTATAAAGCGTTTAATTCGTCGTGCCATCATCCATTCCAGAAGCATTCCTCTTCATCGTGAATTATTTTTGAAGTATTTATGTGGACCTCACCGAAAATCACCCCAGTCAGCAAACTGAGAAATGGAAAGGCATTAAGAGGAGGCGCTGACCCCAGGGTCACAGACATGAGTGTGGCCAGGGTCAGCAGGGTGGGAGAGGGAGCGGGGATGGCCGCAGCAGCTGCTGACCAGGTTGCCGGGCTCTGTCCTCCCTGCCCACACCTTGGCATGGACAGGGCACACATATTTTTCATATTAGCAGCTATGGTAACAACTGATTTCCGTTTGCAAAGCACTTCCCCATGTTCTCATGTGTGGCTCCCAGGAAGTCTGCACAGCACATGTTTTGTTGTTTTTTTAGTCACTAAGTTCTGTCCCGACTCTTTGCGACCTCATAGGCTATAGCACACCAGGCTCCCCTGTCCTTCACTATCTCCCAGAGTTTGCTCGAATTCATGTCAGTTGAGTCGGTGATGCTATCTAACCACCTCATTCTCTGATGCCCCTTCTCCTTTTGCCTTCAATCTTTCCTAGTATCAGGATCTTTTCTAGTGAGTCAGCTTGTGACATCAGGTGGCCAAAGTATTGGAGTTTCAGCTTCAGCATCAGTCCTTCCAATGAACATTCAGGGTTGATTTCTTTTATAGTTGACTGATTTGATCTCCTTGCAGTCCAGGGGGCTCTCATGAGCCTTCTCCAGCACCACAATTTGAAAGCATTAATTCTTCAGTGCTCAGCCTTCTTTATGGTCCGACTGTCATATCAGTACATGTTACAGTACATGTTAGCAGCCTCTTTAACAGATGAAGAAACTGAGGCTCAGAGGAACAAAGACATGGGCCCAGCTTAGCAGACATAGACTTGGAACCAAGTTTCTGATTGCAGCTACCCACTTGGCAGCTATGCGTCCTTCTATAGAGCTTGGGCAGCTGGTCTCATATGAACCCAATGCATGGGGATATCAGACCAGCTTTATCAATGCAATGAGCTGCCCACCCCTCTGCCCATCCACAGACACATACCCACACTACAAGTAAGAAGGACCACACTCAAGTTCTCAAAGATGGTCTGCCATTGAGTTTAGTCAATATTCTTCTTAGTTTGGGGCCTCATTTCTGGGGACTGCCGAAAGATCTTTTTTAAAGTTAACAACATTTCCAACAACACTCCAGGGATTATTATCAAAGATAATTGGGCTGTGAATTCTTATTCAATAATCATTTATTTGAGGTCTTACTCTGTACCACATACTAGTTGTACCAGGGCTCTGATGGGTCCCTCATCTCATGAAATTTACATTTTGCTAAAGAAAGCAGACTATCATTGTGTAAGCCAAGAGGCAAACAAGGTATTTCTAGGGAGTAATTAATTACTGCCACAAAGAAGACAGAAATAAGATGATGAACTGTGATGTGGTACAGAGGCCAGGAACATATGGGTGTGGTGACAGAAAGCTTCCCTGAGTGACATCTGAGTTACAACCTAAGAAAGGGGAGGTGATCATCTTGGAAAGGGCAAGAGAAAACCAGTGCAGAGTCCCTGGGGCAGGAACAGGTTTGGCCAGTCTGAAGTGCAAAAAACCATGTTGACTACAGAGGGAAGATAACTGAGGGAGAGATGGAGGATGAAATTAGAGAGATTGACAAGGTAATCATATAGGGCCTCAAAGGCCATCGCAAGGAATATGAAATTTATTCTAATGTAAGAGGAAGCCATTCTAAGGAGTGTAGCTGAGAATGATCTGATTTGTTGAATTAAAAAGCTGATAGAGTTTGGTGATTCCACAAAGTGTAAACATAGAATTTCCCAATGACCCAGCAATACCACTCCTAGGTATATGCCCCAAATAACTGAAACCAGATACCCAAATACTTATACATGAAAGTTCATAGCAGTACTATGTGATATAGCCAAGAGGTGAAAATAACCCAAATGTCCATCAATGAATGAACAGAAAAACAAAATGTGGTATAAACATACAAGTCTATTCAATCATTGAAAGGAATAACATACTGTTACATACTACCACATGGATAAACTTTGAAAACATTATGCTAAGTGAAATAAGCATTAGTCACTCAGTCATGTCTGACTCTGCGACTCCATAGATTGTAACTCACCAGACTCCTCTGTCCGTGGAATTCTCCAGGCAAGAATACTGGCATGGGTTGCCATGACCTCCTCCAGGGGATCTTCCTGACCCTGGGATTAAACTTGATTCTTCTGCACTGCTGCCAGATTCTTTAACCTTCTGAGCCACCAGGAAGCCATAAGTGAAATATGTCGACACAAAAGTTCACATATTGTATGCTTCCATTTATATAAAATATCCATATACCAATATATGAAATATTGGTAAATCCATGGAGGCTTTGCCTATTGCTGGAGGATGGGGAAGGGGGCATAGAAAGTTACTGATTAGTGGGTGTGGGGTTTTCTTTCGGGTAATAAATATGTTTTGGAACTCACAGAGCCAGTAGTTGTACAACATTGCTAGTGTACTTACTAAATACTACTGAACTGTACACTTTAAAACAGTTAATTTTATGTATGTGAATTTCACCTCAATAATTTTTAGCTTTTAAAAAGGAAGTTGATATTCTTGGGCACACGGATCCTCCATGTCATTCCAGACCAATGCCCTGGACCCCAAAGCCCTGCATGCCCTTTCTTTTACAGCCTCTGAAATCTGGGCCCTCAAACACCTCACTGCTGAATTCTCCCAATCCAGGGCCCTCTTTTTGAATAAGGTTCTTGTGGGCATGCTGGAAGCCAGCAAGTCCTCACTCAAAGAAAGCTCAATGCTAAGGACCTTCTGTGACCACAGATCTAAAAGGACGCCCACCCCCGCTTTCCCACAAATCACTGGGAGGCTGGGGTGAGAAGCAGCCAGGGCAGGATTGTCCTTTCCTGTCCTCTGCTGGGTCCCCAGCATCTGGCACAAACGGGTGACCCGCTCCTCCCAGCAACACCCCCACTCCACCCTGCAGTGTTCCCGGGCCCCAAATCCTGGTAACAACGATTCTGGGGAGGAAATGAGCAGCGAATTGGGAGGAAATCAGAGTTCAAGTGTCAATAATTTTTAAAATATGCGGCATTAATTTCTGTCCGAGATTAGGGGATGGTCAGCTGGCGCCTGAGCACTCGCGCGCCCTCCTTGGGGCCAGAGGCCACAGCGAGTCCCCGTGGAGCATTTGTCCCCTTCCTCGCCAAAAGGGGAGCCCTGGGGGCCAGCCTGGGGCGGCCGGGGCGGGGCGCTTTCTCCTTCGGCTACGGCTCCTTTGATACCTTAGGACAAGGGGCTGGGTCAGAAGCCGGTTCCAGAGTGTGAGCCGAAATAACCCGCCCCCGACCCCGTCCCCGCCCCGCGGAGACTCGGGTGGCCCCGGGCGCCACCGTTCGGCGCCGCGGCCTCTGTTGCCGGCCCGGCCCCCCGGCGCCCCCTCTCCAGGCGCGCTGCCAAGTGAGCCGCCCCATCAGTCCGCCAGGTCTCCCGGCGGGAGGAAAAACTGAAAATGAAACCCTTCGCAGCAGAGAGCTTACATATTGGGCTGGTTTGCCGTTTGGGGGTTCTTGATGCTCCCCCGCCAGCCTGGCCGGGAGAGAATCACAACTGAGTGCCCGTCTCGTCTCTCCTCCGGTTCTGCCTGCACCCCGGGAGAGCGACCCACCAAGCCAGGGGAAGCCCGACGGGACCCGCAGTTACTTTTGTAGATTTTCTGGAGATCTCATAGTCAGAAATGGAGGCGTGGTGCGCAGTGGGAAGAGGCCGGGCCACTCAGAAAACCAAGGCAAACAAACCTGCAAAACAAAGGAGCGCACCCAACTTAGACGTCCCCAGACCGGTTTGGAAATCTTCCTGTCCTTGCAACACTTCTTGCTTTGAATTTGAACCTTTTGACCAAGCCATTCCGACGGACCTGCCACCAAAAATCATTTTGTAAACAAAGATAAAGGCAGGAACTGACCCCAGGTGTGAGGAGCAGTTTGTGGGGGCTTCTGGTTTTTGCTTTCTCAGGGTGCACCCTTGTTTCTAAAAAACGTGACCTCTACCCTCAACTTTGCTACCCCTCTTTCTCCCTGTCTGCCCTTTCTGGGAGAGGCAGTGAGGCTGACATATTTCAGACAAATCACAGCAGCCAACTTCTTGTCCGGCCCCGTTTCTACTGAGAAACCCTCCCTCCACCTCTCGGGGTTCAGGTAACTGGATTGATGGAGCCGCCTTCACAGGCCTCTCCCAGCCGAACTTCTCATAACCCAATGCATAAATAATCACATGTTTTATAAATAGCCGTGGACAAGAGGCTGTAAAACAAGGAAGATATATTTGTGCCTTTATGTCCTAGAAATATTTTCTAAAACGACTGTTTTATTTGGTGTGGTTTTGAATGGGGGTGTGTGTGTACATAACAATCCCCAAAGTTTTCCCCTGCCCCCCCACCTCAGGTCAAACCAGCACTATCTTTAGCAAATTGATAAGGTTCCATGGGCAAGCTTTATTCGTTCTGACACGAGCCTATGACACTTTATAAAAAGAAGTAATCCAGAACAATCTCTAGGTAATTAACACCTAGATAAACAAACATAAATTTCTATATTGCATTTATTTGGACTACCACTCAAATATGCGTGAACCATGCTTTTTTAATTAAAAGATAAATCCATGTGACACTTAGCCTCAAACTTAATTATTCAGCATAGTATAATAAAAAATAGAGCCCATTAAATGTGTCTTGCACTGTATTTCTGTATTAACAGCAAAACAGTTCGGTCTGGGATCATTTAAATTTTCCCCCTCCTCTTTGCTTGTGATTTCCCTGTTCACATAAGCCCTTCCTCTCCCTCCCTCCCTCCCTCCCTCCCTTCCTCTCTTTTCTCTTAACACCAACAGGTGAAGAGATTAAAACTCTACACAAGCCCCTACATGGAATGCTCAGCTGGGCGACATTTTTAATATTGCATTACACTATGAATTTTTTTCCTTCCCCATGGAAACATACCTCTAGTTCTGTGGAACGGGCCCAGCCTTTCTATCTTGAAAAGAAGATCACAATATTTAACACTAATTTCCTTGGGATTGTGCTTACAATACACCAGGTGAGGTTTTCATAATATACTGTTACAATACAGATGTTCAACAGAGAGGGGGAAGTGTGCAAATCCCAAACTACAAGAGACAGCAGGGTTATCATCTTTATAAAAGTTTCAGCACAAAACAGTATCTTAACACTGAGTATGAGCAGCTCAGCAGTTTCCGGCTGCTGGGAAGAGAAATTCACATTTGAGGCATTCCCCACCTAGGTCGAAGCAGGAACAGAGATCTATTCATTCAGTCACTCAACAGAGAGTATATAAACGAGGACCATGTGCCAAGCGCTGTGTGGAGTGCTGAGTGTGCCTTGTCATCTTTTACCCTTATAGGAAAAGGAAAATTTCCTTACCCTTATGTGGCAAGGAAAATTGAACCCAAGTCTTGAGTTACCAAAGCCCATGCTCTGAGCCCCTTGGCTTTTCCAATGGAGCCTCCTGGGTAAAGGGCAGCAATCGCTCAGCTCAGCTGGGATGTGTGTCTTTGCAGAAAGTAGCCTTGGACCCAGTTGACCAACCGTCAGGTTTGTCCAGGACTGTCCTGCTTTTAGTACTGGAAGTTCTGCAACCTGGGAATCCCTTTATTTGGGAAAATCAGGATGTTTGTCATCCTACGTAGACTCCTCCAGCAAATGGTGCTGCTGCTCCTGTGGCCAAGCCCATCCACAAAAGGATGGACTAGAGCCATGGAAAGACCTTGAAGTGGGCCCAGGAGACACCCACACACTCCTTTCCAAAAGACCGAGGCCCCTGGGTGTGATTGATGACTGGTGGTTGTCTGGGATCCTGTAAATTTGTTGAAGAAGGCATTTGGATCTTGTTACATCGACTCCTATATTGCTGACCTCTGACAAGTCAGAAAGCGATGCGTCTGCAGAATGTACCACATTTCAGTGTTCAAGTGAGTTCCTAGACGGTGTCAGTTTCAGCAACAGTCCTTGGAACCTGGTGGTACCTAGCTTGCTCTCTATGTAGCTTGATTAATGCAGTTATGTACTGCTAGCCCATGTAAGCTCAGAAAGAGTCTTGTTGTGGGTTCCATTTCTGCTTCAGAGATAAAGAAGCAGATCTGGGGAGCTGGAATGACCTGCCCAGATCCCACAGGTCGGAGAGGTGGAGACAAGCCCTCCGGAGCCCCATCCAGCCCACACAGCCCTTGCACTACTTCTCCACCCGGCACCCTGTCCTTCACATCCCAGTTCATTGCCACCCCTTAGGGAAAACTTCTGGGATGTGTTCTCTCTGAATCTCCTCTTCCGGATATGTTATACTTACTTGTGTGATTATCAAATTGAAGTCTGTTTTCTCCTTAGACAGGGATCTGTGGCCATGGTCCCTGACTCACCCCTGTATCTCCAGCCTGTGGCCTGATACCTTGCACACAGTAGGTCTTCTGTAAACTTTCATTAAACAAGTGTAATGACATTTAACCCCAGGACCAACTCTTTTTCCGCTGCATCCCACTCTTTCCCTATCTGCCCCTCAAGACCCTGAGAATGGCAAGAAAGTGGTGAAAATACTGATTTTTCAAATGAGAAAGCTGGAAGACAAGAAGTTTAAGACATTTGTTCAAGATCGTTTTGTCGAAGGAGGCGAATGTGGAGGAATCATGACCACCTGACCACTGGGGAGCCCTTTCAAAACAGAGGTGTTAGTGTATAATGCTTTGTGGTGAAATTAATCTCAAGAATAGACATGGCTTATCACACCACAATAGCAACAATATAACATTTGTAGAGTCCTTTATAAATTTACATATAATTTCCCCTACTTTACTGAAATTTAATTTCATAATTTTCAGATACAGTCAATGAACTCCAAACAGCTAAACTGTTCTAGATCAAGTATCCAGTAAGTAGTATAGCTAGGATTCAAATTTAAGTCAGGACACCCCAATTTTGTAATTTTTTTTACAATGTACTAATCTGCCAATTGTCTATGACTTTTTAAGAGCTCAAAATATTTTGATGGAAATATATACTGGTGCTTCTTAAAAAGGCCTCCTTCCAGTTTTATTTTTTATTGTATAAGAGCTGTATTGAGGTATGAGTCACATACCATAAAATTCACCCATCTTAAAGTGTACAACTCAGTGGTTTTTAGTGTATTCAGAGTTGGGGAACTACCATCACTATCTAATTTTAGAAACATTTTATCTCTGCAAAAAGAAACATCCTACTCTTTAGCCATGAGTCACTCCTCATTCTCCCCTCTCCCCAAATCCAGCCTCCATTAACCTATGTTTGGTCTCCATGGATTTGCCTATTCCATTTCCTATAAATGAATACAGTATGTGACAGCTTCTTTTGTGATCGGCTTCTTCCACTTAGGCACAATGTTTTGAAGTTTCACCCATGCGGTAGCCTGGGTCAGGTCTCCATCCCTTTTCATAGCAGAATAATATTCCATTCTTGACAAAACAGTAATTTGAAAAGATACATGCATTGCAGTGTTCAGAGCAGCACTGTTTATGATAACCAAGACACTGAAGCAACCTAAATGTCCATCGGATGAATGGATAAAGAAGATGTGGTGTGTGTGTGTGTGTGTGTGTGTGTGTGTGTGTGTATAAATGGAATATTAGTCATAAAAAAAGAATGAAATAATGCCATTTGGAGCAAAAAGGTTGGACCTAGAGATAATTATACTAAGGGAAGTAAGTCAGAAAGAGACAAAGGTCGTCAGAAGATATCACTTATATGTGGAATCTAAAATATGACACAAATGAACCTATCTAGGAAACAGAAGCAGACTCAAACACAGAGAACAGACTTGTGGTTGCCAAGAGGGAGGAGGGTAGGGGAAGGACGGTTGGATATTTGGGGTTAGCAGATGCAAACTGTTATATATACGTAGACTGGATAAGCAGCAAGGTCTTACTGTATATCACAGGAGCTATATTCAATTTCCTGTGCTAAACCATGATGAAAAAGAAATTGCAAATGTGTGTACAAGCCATATTTTGATCATCTATTTATCACACAGTTTTTAAATACACATTTTGAGCCAATATGTAAAATTAAGACACTTCACTCCAAATCCAGGGGTCCAGTATCACTTGCAAACTCAGAAACCCTGATGCCACATTCCTCTTGGTGATGAGGCACTGTACTGGGGTTTCTCATTGCCCCTGAGACCCCGCTGCAAATTCCTCCTGTCCTCCTCTTGCCGCTGAGGTGTCCTGCCTGCCCCCTGGAAGCATTGGGGATTGGATCCATCATGTATGCGGAGTCATGGCCCCTCCATCAACCTTCCTTTCCTGACGGGTCCTTTTCCTGATCTCTCACTAACCCCTCATGACTCACCTTTGCTGTGTGACCGTGGACCCTTAGGATGCTCATCTGTTCCTGTCCAGGAACACCAACAGTTTGGCCTCCTGAAAGAAACCCGGTGATTATAGATTCTTATAGCATGGTTGGGTGCCTTTGCCTCCAACATTTCAGTGAGGCTGACCTATTCCAGAGCTGCAGCATTTACCTTGGGAGCTGGGTTTTGAAACCATGCCACCACTAACAACGAAGAACAAGTCAAAAAGCAAGCCTGCACATCAAGTGTGGGGCGCACTCCAAACCCGAGAAGACCAGTGTCAGAATTCTGCTTTTTATGTAGCCCTGAAACCATAGATTTTATTATTCTTTGTTCTTTTCCTTTGCTTCTGGAGAGAGAATTCAGCTTGTCCTCTGATCGGAGGTAAAAGACTTCCTTGTTTTTAATGATTTTTTTAAAAAACTTGCTACTAGTGAAGGAGAATAATAGATCCCAATGCTTTAAGTGTCTGGTGTAATTACTATAATATGAGGAGCACTGGTGTTTGCGTGGGTATTACCTCACTGTAACCCGTGTCTGCAAGCTTTCAAAGAAACACATGCACATGGGTGTGTGTGCGCGCATGCACACGCAGACACACACACACATGCTGTTTGTACACCCAGAGATACACTTTCAGCTTGAAATTTGAAAAAGAACCAGGCTATGGGAACCATCCACACAGAATACTGCAGGGCTTTTTGTTAGAAGTGCGATTTGACCAAGCATTACCCGAGTCTGACAAAGCTACAAAAATATGTTTTGCTTCTCCCAGTAAACATACGCGAATAGGAAGAAATGGGTTTTTTTTTTTTTCCAGAGGTAGAGGTTTTATTGCGTAAAACACTGGATAAAACTGGACTGCTTCAAAGACATTTTATTCTAACAGCAGAAAGAAAACAGTCATTGCTGAAAAAACAACTTTTAATACTTTCTATACCAGAATAAAGTTCTGTCAACTGATGTATTATAATAATAAATAATGACCAAGAATAAACTTTAAATACAAAGTTTTCTACTTGTTACAAGCATAGCAACAAAATCCTCTACTCTATTGATCTCAGATTTCCTCCAAGATAGATTTTTTTTTCTTTGTGTAGGAATGTAGACAGTATTATGACCAGCATCACAGACTACAGAAGTTACAGGGAAAAAACTTGACATGTTTAGATATGAGAACCTGATGACATTCAGAAACTGCCACTGCATCACCGCGGCTGTCACTCGTTTGTATTACAAGTTACAAATGTTCTGGAGAGAAGGCCTGTGTCAGGGGGGAAATAAGGACGGTAGCACTGGACAAAATGGGATCAACACACACGCCACAAAGAAGAGGGGATGTTCCCAGTGTCACAAACAGAATTATTGCCTGTCGCATCTGACGATGCTCAGAAGACACAAAAGGATACTGAAAGAGCGCCCAAAGTGCTAGAAATGGAATGTGGCTCTCGTTTTTTTTTTTTTTTCCACGTTTTTTTCCTCTTTTTTCCTCTTTTTACTTTTTTTTTTTTCTTCTTTTTTATATTTTTCTTTGCTAAGATACCAAAGGCGGGGGCAAACACACAGAAAGCAAGCGACTGGCACAGTCACCAAACACAGTAGTGCAGTTAAAATCCTAAAGCTTACTACAGTCGGAAAGTTTTCAATAACATTTCAGTCCTTTCTCTAGGATCATAGAAACAGTTGCATTAAGTTTATCAACTCGATTTAAGTAAGGCAGTGAGAACTATTCTAGAAAAACAAGAAAGCA
Source organism: Muntiacus reevesi (assembly GCF_963930625.1). Taxonomy (NCBI): domain Eukaryota; kingdom Metazoa; phylum Chordata; class Mammalia; order Artiodactyla; family Cervidae; genus Muntiacus; species Muntiacus reevesi. Next base: position 253,421,255 of record NC_089250.1, on the reverse strand, counting down.
GCTTGCTCTATGCCAGATGGGTCCACATTGTACAGTGATTGCGTTTACACTGAAACCCCGGGTGGATGTCACCCTCTCGACAGCATATGCAAACCGGATTCCTTATTAGCCTGAGATTCCTTCTGGTCTCAGGATAGCGAAGCATTTTATTTACATTGATTGCAGTTTAGTATTTTTGTAAACTGCTGTAGGCAGAGCTGAAGTTTTTAAGGCCCTGGGGTTTTATTCTGTGCTCCCAGCCTGCAAGGAAATATCGATCTTTTTTTTTAAAGTCTGAATAATTTTGTCTTAGAAGAAGTTAATACTTCAGTACTTCTCCACCGTCACAAGCAACAGCACCAATTTCGTGTCACTCAAAGGAAATATGTTAAGAGGCTGAACTCTGACGCCACGCTAGCAGATTCAAGAATAAACCCTTAACTAGTCTTCATAAATTGTTTGTTAAAAAAAATGAATCAAGTGTTTCATTATTGGCCCTCCAAATCTCCCTCTGGGTGGTGCAGAACTTGATAAATTTGGAGTATCCAATCAGTAGAAAATCTAAAATCTACAAAAATATAGAACACATTTGTTTTACAAAAACAGACATTTTAACTTAAACAGTTTTCTTCATTAGTGATAGAGAGCAGGATGTTTAGATTCATATTTTAATACAAGCTATTTCATAAGAGCTTGCTGGAGAAGAAAATCTTGCTTCATGTCTATGACACTTACAAAAACTAACAGATGAAAAAAATCTGATAATAAGGACTGGAGCAGCCTTCATTCAAGTAACATTTTAAAAGTCATAATAAAAACAATCTTTCTACTATTACGTAAATTTCCATTCTTCCCCAGCACCTTCTGTGAGTAGGGTGGGCTAGTTCTAAGCATTTGATATCATGTACCCCTATTTTTTTTTGTTAGCAACCTTCTTGTAAATTCCTCCAAAAATTAAAGAAAAAAAAAAACAACCGAGAAAAAGCATTTCCCTCTATACTGCAATTTGATCTAAAAAAAGGAATTACTCATCAAACCTGCAATGGACATTTGTCTGCAGACACTTCCTGACCATTGATTCATTTGGCTGTGGATTTTTTTAAAATGCACATTGAAGATGGCAAGCCTCTGCAGAGCTGGTCTGCCCTGGCGCTGGCTGCGGGCCGGCTAAGATTTCTCCAAGAGTGCAGTTACGACACCACGTGAATTGATTTTCTCTGCAGTGACCGCTCCAGTCTGACTGGCACCGCGACTGCCTCCCAACACATCCCATTAGGGTGCGAGGCAGATGACAGCAGCTGGTGTCAGATTATAGAGGTGTTTTCAACAATGAAAACACAGCCCCTCCATCTTCAAGGCAACACTAAATCATTTAGATGGCATCGTTTTGCAGTTAAGAGCTTGATTTTTGGACATAGGCGACTCTAGCGTTGGAAGGGCCCCCCAGCTTTCTTGAGCTCGGAGGACACCAAGCATTTCTGAAATCCCTTTTCTCCCACCTGCATTGTTTGGAAGTACTTGTTGCCGGGTAACAGTTTAGCAGCCATTTTCAAGGGCTGGGGATTTTTTTTTTAATATATATATAGATATCTTTTTAAAATTTTTAAATGTTCTATACACTAGTGGGGGTTGTACATGATTTTTCCCCTTGGAATGCAGTTAGCAAACTCTTTTACCAGATGCATAATCTGAAAACTGTGTAAAATAATATTGCAATCTCCGAATTGGTTGGCTCAGTTGCGCTCCTCCTGGGCCTTGCTGCCTTCCTCTGCTAACTCCGCTGAGCTCCCCGCCTTGACAGCTGCGGGGTCTTCGAAATTCCCAGAAGCCTCTGAGTCGACTCTGGAGCGCTTGAACCTGCGGTCGGGGTATTGGCTGTTGTCAAAAGGCATGCGATGGACACAGAGGACGTGGGTCTTCAGATTTCCCTTCTGAGAGGCACTGTAGGGACAGTAGCGGCACTGGAAAGGCCTGTGACCTACGGGCAGAAAGAGTGGCCGGTCAGTTCTGCTGCGTACCCCTCCCCGGTTCCCAGCACTCAAAGGACCATGATCATTATTACCATTATTATCATTATTGCAAAGGTCAAATGGCAAAGAATAAAGATGCAGCCAATATATCTATTTGGATAAGTAATAACTTACTTGGATAAATAATAAGCTGCAGTTAGTTGCTAAGTCATGTCTGACTCTTCTGCGACCCCGTGGACTGCATAGCCCGCCAGGCTCCTCTGTCCATGGGATTCTCCAGGAAGAATATTGGAGCAGGTTGCCATTTCCTCCTCCAGGGGATCTTCCCAACCCAGGGATTGAACCCATGTCTCCTGCATTGGCAGGCGGCTTCTTTATTGTTGAGCCTTCAGGGAAGCCTCAAACAATAAGCTACCAAATAATAATAATGATAACTTGGACAAGGATTTAAAAGATCTTTCCATCCTAGCCAGGGTTTTTAATTCAGCCTTTTCAGGTGAGAGAAAAGAAAGTTCCAACACCTGGAAATTCTTTTATAAAAAGTAAGATAGCAAGGATTTTAGACTTTGCAGGCCAAGATCAAAGATATGACGTAGATACTTATATAACAAGAGAGGAAATAAATTTCCAACTTTTTGTTGATGAAATTCAAAACTTTATTTATGGACACCGAAATTTGAATTTTATATAATTTTCATATGTGATGAAATATTATTCTTGTTGGGCTTTTTTTTCCAACCATTTAAAAATGTAAAAACCATTCTTAGCTCCACAGGCTGTATGAGAACAGACAGGAGGTGGATTTGAGCCCTGGACTAGACTTTGTGACCCTCAGTTAAGTTCATTTCAGTTCAATCCCTCAGTCGTGTCCTACTCTTTGCGACCCCATGAATTGCAGCACGCCAGGTCTCCCTGTCTATCACAAACTCCCGGAGTTTACTCAAACTCCGCACAAAAAAACCCATAAGTCCCTCCATCTGGGATTCTGACTCAGATCTCCAAGCCAATTCACTTCCTCATGTCCCCACCAACTCTACTGATAAGCAAGTCAAGCGTGACCAGGAAGAGTGTTTGGGGTGGGGTGAGAGAGGGATGTTCCCTAAGCCTTGCTCTTCGGTGGAGTGGAAGTGCCAAGCTGGAGGAATTTGGAAGCTCTGTTTCAAGAGGAGGCAGCAGAAAGTATCAGACAAGAACTGGGACACTCAGATAATTAAGGCCAGCCTAGTTATAAAGAAGTTCAATTTTGAATGGTGATGCCCGGAATCAAACTTCTCTAGAAAGGCTGTAAATAAGAACAGAAGATGGATTCTTGTGAAAATCCACCTGCTCCTTCAGGCTTCATTTCTCTGTTCTGATACACCACAGACATGCACACATCTCTGCTATCTTTAGGAACCAGTAAAGCATCTAGTTTGGGAAGTTATAATGGGACAATGCATTCTGCCCAATGCTGGGAAGCTGTGGCTATGCTGTTCCTGGAAGTCCATGAGTGCTGTCCCACCCAGCACCCAGAGAGGTCAAGACCCAGCGCTGGGTTTCATTTGCTAAGGAAAATAAACAAGCAAATAAATGGGCCCAATTGTTTACCCCAGAAAACATCTGAACAGCATATTCATCACTTTTTCTAGAGCATAATAGCAGAAGTCCTGTGTAACTACTTAGCAAAGCAGTCTTGTTTTTGAGAAACTGGAGAGCAACCAAATGTTTGCAACTGAAATTCATTTCCTCACCAAATTGCACACAGCGCTAGATTCTTGCTCCTTTCTTAGTGGGCTTCGGGAATTAGCTCTCCCCATCTTCCCTTCTAGCCAGTTGGTCCCCAGGTCAAATCCATTCTATCTGTTGACTCTTTCTACTTCCCATACTCCTGTTCTGCGCCTGGTCCAGTATACACCAGCTCATGCTAGGCTATGAACATGGCAGCCTGCAGGAGAGCTTCCTGCTTCCCGTTTCCCCACTTCCTGCCCATCCTCCCCAGGTATACCAGAGTGAGTACCTAAAGCAGAAGCTCAGCTCTGAGTTCCCTATCCAAATCTTTAATGACCACCTACCCCCTCGCCTTTAAGCTCAGCCCCAACATCTCTCCCGTCTCCAGGAGCCTCCCCTGTTTGCCCACTCCAAACCAAACCACTAGATGGTCTCTGCAGACGGGCTTCATTCTGCAGGGTCCCCATACTCTGACTGTGCTACCTTCTTCCTGAGATATCACTTCTGTTCTCTGCAGACCCAAACCCCATTCTCCTTTCAAGGCTGTTATGTGTGGCTGCGGTGTGTGTGCGTTGGCCGCCAGGATAGACTGTGAGTTCCTGAGGCAGGAAGCATAGCCATCTTAACATCACCGGTGCCAAGTTCTCTGCTTGGCACAGAACAAGCAGGTATGAACTGTTTGCAGGGATTGCATTATTATTTTACTGTTTCCCCTTGCCTTTTTTTTTTTTTTTTGAAGGAATTACAAATTTTCAGATAGAGTTTTCTCATCTTTTGTTTCTATTGTACCTAACATGAGACTGAATTTGATCAACTTTTCTACTTGCGTAAGTCCATGGAGTGGATCATACTTGCTCTTGGCCCTTCTACATGGCCTACCACAGCAAGAAGAGCACGATTTGTGGGTACAATTTGCCTCCTGCCTTCCTGCTATCCAACCCCACCCTTAGGGCTTGGTCACACCCTCATATAGATGACAGGGAAGACTCTGGGTTGGTGCAGAAGGAGAACTGAGGCTCTGTTTCTAGTGGACTTAGGATATTTATGAATAGTGTGCATGGCCCTACTTTTCATTATGTTGGAGTCAAAGTATAGACTGAAGGGAAGAATCATGGTGTTGATCAATGGCGGTGGATTAGGAAAAGCCATGTCCGTTATCCCCACCATAATCATGAATCTTCGTCAGTGCTAAGCTGGGCATCAGTGAGTTTCCAACAGATCCCAAGGCTCAACCATCCAACTCACAAAGTCATCATCCCTGTGGACATGAAGTTATGTCCAGGGCTCAGTGAGGTGGATTGAGGTTCTCTGATAGGGCAGCTCTTGAGTGGGAGAAAGAAGGAAGGACGGTCCAAGTCTGCAGCTGGAGGCGTAGGAACCAACTCAAGTTCATTCAGAGAACCTGAGAGAAGAGTTGAGACTTCCCTCAGGAAGCCTAAGAAACATTTCTAAAGTTTTGTCCAAAGCTTCTCATAAATGGACTATAACTTCTGGGTTCCCACCAAGGGCAGCTCTGCCACAGTTCACAAAGGAAAGGTGATGCTATCCTAATTACCATAGCTCAGATAAAGCTGGGGCTAACTCATCAATTCACTTATTTTATGGCAATAAGTTACTGATGGGGAAAATCATCATGACAAGACTTTGGAGCTAAAAACTCCAAATAATAATTAAAAATAAATAAATAAAATCAAAACTCTCGCACCATAATCCAAAGAGGCTTGCAGAACCAGGAAGCAAATGACCAAACCATGGTTTTGTTTAATAAATCTACTTTGGATCACCGTGATTCATCAGGTTCCTACATTCTTCCACTGTTTTCCCCCAACTGTCAAAGTTGCCTATTATACTTCCTATTATTATTTCTATATAAATCTGTGCTACAAACTTTGAAAGCCACTCTCTCTGCAAATTATGTCACTGTGGGAACCACATGCATCTTGTCAAACCAAACAGAGAACCTCAGATATCACCTTTATTTACAATAAAAGCTTTTTTGAATTGGCCAACTTGGTATAAAGGCACTTAGTATAATTTTGTCACCAACTGATTTTAAATATTAATTATTATTTTTATCCTATGATTATATTTGAATCTCTGTACTTTGGGAGAGTCAAAGATGTACAATAATTCTGGCATGTTTGGATACTTCAGTGGTCAAACCATTAGTATTGAAGTAGTTTTTATTTTAACTTCAGGGAACTGAGAAGTTATACATAAAGGTATAATGTTATGCATGTGTACATTTGTAGAAGGAAGTCTATACAATATTGGAACCATGATAAATCTTGATCTTACATTGTACTTTGTAAATAGAAGCACTGTAGGTAATGGTAGTACCTGAAGATCCCAAAGGCCTCTGTCCCACAGGTTTTCACAGAGATGTTTGTATCTCTATCCTCATATTTGAGCTTTATGGCTGTTATGTCAAAAATATCAACCCCATAGCTCAGATGAATAACTTAAAATAGAGTGAACTTGGATGGTTTGACTTTAAAACAAATTTCAAATGTGTATAAGGTACTCAGATCTCCTAATTCTCTAAAATTCTTATAAGAACTATATGTTATTTTTAGGATTCACATACACGCACGCACACACACACACACCCTTCTAAGTGGTTTGTTAGGTTCCCATGAGACCGAGGTAGAAGAAAAGTTTTGAAGAAATGAGACATCCATCCTGAGGGAAGGTGATTGTGAGGAGCCGAGTTGGGGCCAGAAGAAAGCATTGTGTTCCCCTGAGAAGAGGATGTAAGTGAAAGGTTGATCCTTTGGTGATGGGAACATTTACTCCCAAGCAGAAAGCTGTTGGTATGCAAAGCACTTTTGGAAACTTGATTCATTTCCCAGTCTAGCTAAATCTGGATGAAAAGTTTCCAATTTCTCTATACCATTTGTCCATGCGAAGCCCCTGGTATTGGCACAAACTCAGTGATCTGTTACCTTTGGGTCAGAGAACATATCCTATACTTTCAGAACAAACCCCACAGCTGAGAGCTCCACTGAAATGCCCACTGTGGTTTTCCAATTCAGGTGACAGAACAAAGGACCCACCTGAAGGCAGAGGCAGCGAGGGGGCCATGGAAATCCGAGGGGAGCTTTCTTACTTTCCTGCTAAGGTGGGTGTTGGGCTCCAGGGAAATCAGATCTCCGAATGGAGATAGGTCAACACATCCCCTGAGGAGAAGCCCTCAGGGTGACACGCTGCAAACTTCCATCCGGCACGTTTTAATGAGAAGAAAGACCAGCCATACTGCCTGCACCACCTTGGCATACTGGAGGTGGAGGGAGCCATTCACCTGGGTGTATAGGTGGAGATGAAGATGCCACTACTGTCCATCAGTTTCTAAGAAGTAGCAAAGGCTTTAAGACAGAGTCGAGTCTAACAGCCTTTCTGGGATTGAATTTAAAAGAGTAAGGGCACCCACCCCAGTCAGCTCCCCCATTTGAGGAGAATATGAACACACTGGCCTTTCTCCAGTTCAGCCCCACAGAAGCACTCTGCTTTAGGGCATCCTTTGGCCCCTCTGAACACAGGAGATCCTTCCTGCAGAGGCCTGACCACAGAGAGCTCTCTGCTTTGCATTTTTGATTTCAGGTGTCCTCCTGCCCCACAGTGGCCAGTGTGAGTCGGACCAGGACCTTGCATTCAAAGCATAGCATCACCCCTTCGTGAGGCTGAGAGGCCACTAACACCCAAGATTCAGTTTCCCCTCTGTCTGACCTTGAACGAGCATTTGATCTCTCAAGGCTTCAGTTTCTACATCTTGGAAATGGGGGGATAATACAAATACTGACACCCTAATCCTGTTGTGAAGATCAGATGAGACAGCATGTCAAATCTGTAAATGACAAAGAGCTCTACAGATGTCAGCTGTCTGTCATCGCTGTAATTGCTGATTTCTTTGTTATCATTCTGTTCCTTATCTAAGTAAGACTGGTCAAGAGAGGCTGTGCTTTGTTCTTCATCCAAAGCACTCATTCAACAAGTTTCCCTGTGCCAGATTTGCACTAGCCTGCCTGTCCTAGGTGATCTTATCTCAGATAGTCATGGAATAAAGCCTGAAATAGTCTCTCTTTGGGGCTCCTGTTTCTGACTGGGGGTTTGGGGATCTGTAAGACCTTCAGAGTCCCAAGAAAGTAGTTGTTAGCAAGGGTATTTCCCTTGGTGAAGCTCAGCAGATGTGGGCTGGGCTGTGGTCGCAGGCCCATGTGGGAAGGATATCGTGTCTGGGGGATCCTGGTCTGGTGCAGGGCTGGCTCTTTGAGGCCATGCAGTGGGGGAAATGGTCAAGGGGGCTGGGGGCTCCGAGAGCTCAGCCAGGAGGAGTATGAACCCCTGCATGCATTTCCAGCCTCTTTGCCCTCAAAGCCCCTGAGCTGCTGCCTCTGACCACTGGACCGTCTCTGTTCTCCATATGCTTTACATGCTTTATTCTTTTTCCTGCCATAGGACCTCTGCCCAATCCTGTCTCATTCCCTCCATCTGAATGCCCCCTCCCCTGCTTCATGGAGGTACTATAATCCCATCCTTAGCGCAGCTGCCTCAGGCCTCCCGTGATGACTCCAGACCCACTGAGGTTCATCACAGCAAACTCTTCTCTTCCACAGCAGAGTGTCCAACAAGAGTAGACCAACAAACATTGACGTTGTCTGCCCCACAAGACAGTCAGCTCCAGGACTCAGGGACTGTAGGGTTTTGCTTTGCTCTGTTGTTTTTTTTTTTTTTTTTGGCTTTCTGATTGTTGATATTTCTTACCACCTAGTAGAGACTTCGGGATGTTACAGATTTCCATTAGGTATTTTTCAAGCAAAAGGGCAGGTGAATGGATAGATGGATGGATGGATGGATGAAGGAAAGAGGGAGGCAGCCACGAGAAAGGAAGAGGAGCAGAATGCTATCCCAGGCAGAGAGACTCGCCTGACCTCAGTACAGAAGCAGGAAGGCTGTGGGGTGCAGGGATCTGCAAGCTGGTGCTTCCAGTTTGGTGGAGGTGGAGCTCAGTGGGAGCTGGGCAGGGGTGGGGCCCACAGGACCCCCTGGGGAGCTTGCACCTCACTCCAAGGGGGAAGGCTTTTCCATCTCTGCAGCACGGCTGCTGCCCCAAAGAGCCCCCATCCCCGTCTGAAGGCAGGACCTTGGGCCCTGATGCTGTGGCCAGATGTGAGCCCTCACCATCACCCCGCTTCCCTCCTCTCTCTCTATCTCTCACTTTGAGCCCATCAACATTTCCCATCACTGCCATGTGAAAAGTAAGTACATCATACGTTAATTTGTATTGTCACAGCACCGTAGAGCCGTGGTAAAGAGCACATTCATTTTTAATCCACTATGAATAATATATAAATATGTATACAGTGTGGAGGGTCAAGAGGAGTAAGGAGAAAGCAAGCCGTACATTGTTTATAACAAAAGTGGGGAAACGAGATATTTTTCTTACTTGCTACGATGGAAATATCTGCTCTTTCCCTGTACCTGAGGAGGAAAGGAAAATGCCTGCCCTTGGGGGACCATCCATTCATTAAGGCTCTGCGCTTGTGGGCATCTGGGTTCAGGGAAGAGCCAGGGCTGCATCCACGAGGCTTCCAGACTTTCCATGCTGGTGGCTTCTGCTCAGGTGTGTGATGGCAGAGAGGGCGGTGGGGGGGAGGAAAGTGACCAACCTCTGGCGCTTAGTCCAGGGTGATGAGAAAACAGTCCGACACCCGTTCAGCAGAGCACGTTTACAGGAATTGCCTCAAGGGTCCTAATGACTGTCGGTGGGGATATACGGTGGAGAAACATCTCCCCATTTTACGGACAAGAAAACCAAGATTAAATAATTGTCCAAAGTCAGGTTGGCACAGTTAACTGGTTCCTGATCAGGAATTCCACCTTCGGGTTTTCTCAGAACAGACGATTATGTCTCTACTCCCTCCTGTCGCTCCCTACACACCACCTGGGAAAATTCTCTACAAGGGGGTGTCTTTGATCTGGACCCAAGGGTGCTCCAGGAGAGAGTCCTCTCCTCCGTGGAGGAACGTGTACTGTAATGTGTGATATTGCACATATGTCACACGCCACACTCATCATGGACACAAGCACTGCTGTGGCCTCTGCCCATCAAAGATTGGCATTGAGCACATGGCAGGCACCAAGCCACAGGGCTTGTAAGCTCTCTGTCGGAGCTCCCATCACACAACTCCTGGGCCCCAGACCACTCCCAGGAGCACACACTGAACATCTACTGCATGCATTAGCCTGAGAAGATTGCTGTTGGAACGATGTAGTACTTTTAGCACTGAGAAGGTGAGAAGGGCATCTATCCCACATGCCTGACACAGGCCTACCCAATACACACTGAATGGTTGCTCACATGTCTAAAGGCTGACTTTAAGAGTTGCAACCCACTGGAGACCCAAGTGGGAGGAGGAAGGGGCCAATCATTCATGAGGGAAGGACATCCCAGCTTTGAGCAAGGCTCCAGGTGCCAGTTGAAAGATGGCTCAGAGGTGGGGGGAACTCACAGGAGAGAAGGAACGTTCTTGAGGAAAGACACACATGCTGTTTGCCAGAGCCAGGCCTACACATGGTGACAGAGGCAGAACTCTGGACGTTGGAACAAGGGCATCCTAGGGTGGAGAGGAGCAGTCCCCAGAATCACGGTTCATGCTCCATGGTCAACACAAGCAAAAGCGTCCAGAAGAGGGTCATGTATGTAAGTGGTGGAGAGGCGGCTCCCTGGCCCAGGAAAACAGTGAAGGGGCAATCCCTCTGTGTCCTCACACTACCAAAGCCACCTCTCACACCAGGCAAGCTTTTCAGATCAATCTCACTGGTGCCTTTCACTCTTCGTTGAAATAACTGGAAAAAGACAGTGGGTAAATAAAGAGGAACATTGCTGCCATGGCTTCTAGATCAGCTCTGACCACACCCACACATACCTTGGGTGAGTGTAGACCCTTAAGAAAGCCAGAAAGCATGAGAGAACCCAGGCTGACCAAGGAAGAATCTTGGGGACCAGCAGCATCGGGCCCTGCTGCAGCCCACGGTTGACCCACCTGTGACATGCTCATTTTCCTTTCTGCAATATACTCTCTGGCGCACAGGATCATGGAGTGTTTCTAAACTACCACAGAAAGCTTTCCCACAGTCATGCTCTATGATGCTGTCTTCTAGAAAGATCCTGGTAATGGCGTGGAGAGAAGTAGCCCTCAGAGGCAGCTCACATGCACAGGGCAATGAGGCTTGGGAAGTACCAACAAGACCTCTTAATAATAGCCCTTCCCCTATTGCATCCCACCCAGAGCCCTTTGGATTCCTTGAAACTAAGGACACTTGCACTAGTGGTAAAGAACACGCCTGCCAATGCAGGAGACGTAAAAGACACGGGTTTGATTCGCGGATCAAGAAAATCCCCTGGAGGAGGTTGTGGCAACTGACTCTAGTATTCTTGCATGGAGAATCCCATGGACAGAGAAATCTGCTGGGCTTCAATCCATAGGGTCACAGAGTCAGACATGACTGAAGCACACACATAGAGACCTTTGCGAATGCATGCTAGTAGGGAAGAAAATGGCTCCACATATGGGGCTGATTTTATAAGTTGAAAACAGCCTCCTAGGGGAGGACTGTGCCCAGGGAACCTGGGGGGAATCCAGGCTGGGTGGTCCACTGGGCTGGCCTGTCGATCAGGCCTCCAACATGGTACTTGCCTCCACTTGGCCCTCAAATGCTGCTCCCTCTGACTGTCTGCTGCTCTGTCTGACCCTGAAGCGGCCAAATGGGGGAGTCCCTGCCCAGGACCCCAGTCATCCTTCAAGTTTCAACATGCTCTGATGGATCAAAGAGATGGGTAAAAATACACAAGAACATGCACTGAGCTGATAGTAAGAGCCATTTCTCAGTAGCACATATTTCATATATATATATTTTAATTTCCCTAATTCTAAATAGGCAAGAATGGTTCTAATCAGGTATGTAATTTATGTTTTCAGTTTTCAAAAAAATATTCATCCGTCTAATCAAAGATGCTAAAACACTTTGAAATATCCTTAGTATAAATAATGTTAGGTTTTAAATTTCCTGTGATTTGGGTTTTAATTTAAAACACTATCAAAAAATATTTTTACCATTTTAAAAGTGAATTTTGATCCATGTGGTAATAGACTGGAGACATCAGTGTGAACTTGTGTTTAGCTTAATATGTATAGCAGAGATGTGGGAACATGCAGGGGTTATACACACGAATAGTTCCTTTTTCTCAGCAGAGAGGGCCCAGAACCCATGACATCCCAGGGGCAACAAGGACACTTAGCCCAGAACTTGACTTCTAATACTATTCTCAAGAAAGGGAACCAGGGCTTCTTGGAGAAATGGCTAATTCTAGGGCTGGAGCAGGACATACACAGGGTGATCCTGGAGCACGTGTTCGCGCCAGAGAGTAAGGAATTGCTCCAAAGCCATAAGCTGGTGGGGGTATCAGAGCAGCACGCAGTCCAGTGAGAGAGCCCCCAGTGGCCAGAGCTGGAACAGCTTCAGCAACGAAGTAAATGGCGAAGTATAAAATAAGCACCCACAAGTCCTACTGACATGAACAAATGATTGAATCAACACCTACGTGGAGGACTTCCCTGATGGTCCAGTGGTTAAGAACACACCTGCTAATGCGGGGGACACACACACGTTAGAACCCTGGTCCGAAAAGCTTCCACATGTCGAGGGGTAACTAAGCCCATGACTACTGAGTGCCATGCTCCGGAGACCATAAGCTGCAACTACTGAAGTCTGTGCACTCTCGAACTTGTGTTCCAAAACGAGAGAAGCTAGGGCAACGAGAAGCCCGTGCACCGCAACTAGAGAGCATGCCCCCGCTTGCCAGAACTAGAGAAAGCCCATGTGCAGCAATGAAGACCCAACTAACTCAATAAAACATAAAAGATACATATTGGTGGCAGTATTGTTTAATCGCTAAATCATGTCTGACGTTTCTGCCACCCCAGGACTTTCCTGGTGGCTCAGACAGTAAAGAATCTGCCTGCAATGCAGTAGACCCCGGTTTGATTCCTGGATCAGGAAGATCCGCTGCAGGAGGGCACAGCTACCCACTCTGGGTATTAATGCTTGGAGAATTCCATGGACAGAGGAGTCTGGCAGGCTACTATGCATGGGGTCACAAAGAGTCAGATGCAGCTGAGCAACTTTCACTTTCACTTTTCAGGGACTGTAGCCTGTATATGTCTAAATACCTACTTGGAGAACTACGAAGGCCTCACACATTCCAAAATACTTACTATATAGGTGCTCCCCCTGAAGGAGGTGGCTGAAACTCCCACATCTTTGTGCTGGCTGCATGCTAACCTCCTGCACAGAACTGCAGTGTGGAAAGCACTTAAGAGGAATCGTATAGGCAGACATCTGACAACCATGACCTCAGCCAGGTGACCAAGGTCAGGCGGGGAGCACGTGCTCTGATCTGATAGGATGATGAGAAGGCACTTCATTCCTGTGGTTTTCCTCCCCCAAAAACCCGCAATCCAAGTCCACCCATGAGAAATCTCAACTGGGGAACATTCTCTACAGTATGTCTCAAATCTGGCCACATGATCAAAACCAGGAAATATGGAGAAACTGTCACAGCCAGGAGGGCCCTTAGGAGAGCTGACCCCTAAATGGAATGTGGTATCCTGGAATAGAGAAAGGACATTGGGTAAGAGTAAAATGTGGGCTTTACTTAATAATAGGGTATCAATACTAAGTCATTAAGTGTAACAGATGTACCCTACAAACGTTAGATGTTAGTAGGAGGAACGGCCCTACCAGGATACAGTGACCACAGACTCTGGTATGGAGTGAAGAACCTGGGTTCTTGAGCCAGACACCCAGATTCAAACCTTACCTCTCTCTACAGGTTACGTGCTCTTGGGCCAGCTATTCAAACTATCCAAGTCTCAGCTTTTTCATCCATGTAAAATGGGTGTACTCCTAATAATAGTTCACTCATCGGGTTGTGGGGATTCAAGGAGAAAAGACTTGTAAAAATGCTTAGCACCATGTGTGGCAGTTAGGAAGAGTTACATCAATGTTTGTTAGACATGGTTTTGCATATTAAAATACTCCTTCTATTAAGTGCCTGTTATCTGAGAGTCTTGAATTGGAACTGTCATTTCAATGCCAATGCTGGAGTCAGGTATTAGGACTCCACTTGCCAGTGAAAGACACTGAGGCTCTGAGAGGCTCCATGTGTGTCTGGACCCACGAAGCCAGAGAGGCAGAAAACTCAGCTTGCCACCAGCTCCCTCTGAGACCGCAGCCAGGGCCACTGTCTCGCTTCCTCTCAGGTCCAAGTTCAGTTAGTATGAAAGCTGAGAAGATGAGACTGGACTCCAGGAGGTGTCTGCAGAAGAGACCATCTGGCAGGGATGTCAAAGGCCCCCAGACCCTCCCAGCTCAGCCCTGTCCCCTCCTCTCCCCCCCCGCCCCCATCCCAGGACCTCAGAACTCAGCCTCAGGAGACCCTGCCCTTCCCTCCTGCTGACCTCACAGTGGCTCCTTCCTTAGCAACTTCATTCCCATGCTCTGACCCACGCCATGCAGATTTTGCCTTAAATCCCGTTTATTTGTTTGCCTCTGGCTGTCTATGTGCTCAGCGAGCCACCAGCCTGCCTGGGTGGTCAGGAGAGCCAGACTGCAGCGCAGGCCTGGCCGCCAGCACTCATAGGCAACTATTGATCTGAGATCTTAAATCATTCCCCAGATTTTATGAAAGCATTTATGTTTATCATTAAATAACCTTCAAAGGGTCGATGAACTTACTTTCCTTTTTTGGAGATTTTTAGATGTGTAATATAATAATGCTCTAACAATACCCAGTGTTTGTCTCTGGGTGAGCGCACTTAATCCTGAAAGAAATGCTAGGAGAGGCTAAAGAGAGAGAAAACGCAAGGTGGGAGCCGGAGAACAGAGGGGCTGGCAGCTTCCCCATTGTCACACAGCAGACCTCGCCCTCTGAAACATTTCTCTCTCCCAACATTTCCAGGAAGGGGATACTTAGAAAGCACACTAACAGGGGTGATTTTAGATGGAACTGACCACTTTCAGGTTAACAGCCTTAGGAAAGCAATGAGTGAATCAAAGTTGGATACGCTTTTAATAAAGAGCAAGTAAAATTATTAAGGTGGTACTCAAGCGATGACAAAAATAGAGGAGTTTCTAAAATATAAGGTGCCAATGCAGCATCTCCTATTCATACTTTTGATATCCACATCTTCCCCTGCCTTATGAATATTGGGCTAAAACATTTCTCTGAAGTTCCTGTAGCAATAAGGTGGGTGCTAGGCGTTTAGCAGAAGCTGTAACAGCCAGCCCTGCTCCATGCAAACCCAACTCTGGCACCATCGGACTCACTGGGTCAACAGACCAGCCCAGAAACAGCAAGGAGAAAGACCCAGGACCAAAAGGCAGTGGGCCTGCTCTGCCCACCGCACCAGTCCCCAGATCCCCTCTGCACTTGCGTCCGTCTCTGCTCTCCAGGCTTTGATGGCTTCCTGTCTCTGACCACAGCATCTTGCCTCCCCAGCCTGACTTTCCAACTTGCAACCCCGTTTTACCTAATATTTATTGTCATTACCACCAGGAATTTGCCCACCCCAACCCCCAAATCTCTTTCCAGTTAGATCCCACCAAAGCCCCCACTCCTCCTTGAAGCCTTTCTCAGGACCCGGCTGTCAGAGCCCCACAGGCAGTTAGCAAGGGCCCACACAAGTAGGCATTTAGCTGTGCTCTGTCTGGACTGCTCACTAGTGGCCTCCTGTGACTTGGGCGTGGTGGGCCTCTCCCTTCCCGCAGGGGGCTGGAGATGCCTGTCATGCACATCTCAGAAGGGATATCAGAGGCTGGGAGTTGTTCCCTTTGGGCGGCTTCTTAGGAAGGGCTTGGGCATCCCTTGGGTGGGTGCCCCTCTGCCCAGCTCCATGTTCTCACCTTCACGAAGGCCTAAGGGACACCCTGGAGTGGGCAGCCCTGATCTTAAACAGGTTGGTCCCAGTTTCTGGTCTTGTGAGGACATACTCCCACCTTGCTTCCCTCCACCCAGCTTGGCATCCTTCCTTGGAGGACCTCCCAACAGGTGACCCTGCAGAACCCTCCCTGCACACCCGGAATCATGCCCTCTGTCTTGCCCTGCCTTTCACACCAGGAAAATCCATGTGCTCTGGGCTCTGGAGGCCCCTAGGGTTCCCAGTCCCAATCGCCACATTCCTCCCAACATCTGTGAAGGACACACAGGAGCTCAACTATATCCAGATGCACCTTGGGTCACCTTGTGTCTCCGTCTCCCAATCACAGTGTCATGAACAAGCCTTCTTGCCCCCACCCCTCCTTAGCATCCTCAACCAAGCCACTTCTTGTGTGGTGCTGGGAGAGTACCCCCTACCTCACCGGAGCCCCAGAGCCCAGGTGACCATGGACCAGCTCCACCGAGTCCACCACTGCTCTGGATATACATGCTTTCACCCTCCTCCGAAGTCACAAGCAGGAGGCACACACATTTTTCTGAAGTTTTTCTTTATTCTTAGCTTTCTATGTCCTTGGTTTCTCCAGTGAATTTTTTTTTTTTTCTGCTTCATGCCATGTGGGATCTTAGTTCCCCAACCAGGGATCAAACCCACGCCCCCTGCATTGGAAGCATGAAATGTTAACCACTGGATGGCCAGGGAAGTCCCACATTTTTATTATTTTGTCCCCAGTGCTATTTTTAAAAAGATTTAAGGTATTGCCAATGTTTCAGAACAAAGAGGTTTCATGTAAAAACAGAGATTTCCAGTTTATCTTGAAAAGGTCTGGCAAGATCTTCCCAGAGGCAGACACCTGCCTGGCACCGGGACTCCAGCTCTCAACCCCTGAGAACTGAGAGTCTAACAACTGGCGCTTCACCTCCTTCGGGTGGGGCGGGTCACTGGGTGAAGTCTTCCTGTGGCTTTTCACGTGGCAGATAAATTGCATTCCTGTACACACCCAGTGAAATAAACAAGTGGGTGGTCTCTGCTGGTTTAATCATTTCCTCTTTTCCATTGTGTCCCTTAAGATGAGCACATCAACCCTTAATTGTAGGCTCTGTTTCATTATACAATTTGAATATTGGGGGGGAGGGGGCAATGTTGTAACTTGGCGTGTGCCAAGGATGTGGTATGCACAGTCCCACACTGGATAAAACACGGAGGGAGGGGCACAAACCCACAAAGTCACCCAACACAGAACACTGTAAGTTTATAGACAGCAAATCCACTACAAGCTGGTATCCAGGGTTATCTGTGGCCAATTCACCACCCACTCTCCCCACTCTCATCTTCTGTAAACACAGTACATTTTGGGGGGTGGGGAGGGCTCATATGGTTTGAGGGAGGGGGCCAGGAGGGCTCATGTGGCTTGTGGGAAGATCTCACCAAAAACAGTGTAGCAGGATCCGTTATATTCCATCAAATTTCAGGGCTGTTGTATCGTATTAATGTGAGTTTATGTGAGAGACAGAATCGCACATTCCTCTTTTCATAAAAGAATCAGACACCCACTATCCACACCCACAGTATATACCCATATAGATGGGCACAGTGAATATATTTTAAATAGCTACATTTTATCATGCCCGATTCAACAAATTGGTACCATGAACAATGGAAAATTTAACAAACTAAAAAGGGGAAATGGAAACATAAACTTTTCAACGTTCAACGCTCTCCCAGTGCCACTAATGTTGTCACATGCCAAAAATAAAATTAAATAAATAAAGCACAGGAGAGAGGTGGCTTTTCCTGTGAAGTCACAAAGGAAACGGTACTCTTTTCTTCCTTTTTTTTTTCCCCCTATAAAAGGCTCTCTCTCAAATCAAAGGTGTCAGACTTTGCTTTCTCTGGCTGGCATGATCCGGAATACGGCTGAGGAATGACAGATGTCGGCACCCAGCTGCAATGAAGCATGCTAAAGTTTCCGTCTAATCCACTTATTTCTCTGTAGTCACGTAAACCAAAACAAATGGGCAGGGCTTTACATTAGGAAGAAACCCCACAGCAGCGGGACTTTGTTGCATAATGCAGTTGACACGCCATCTTGGTATCATTTTCCCTCCGCAGGGAAGGCGCCTTGCGGTGAGAACCGCTCGGAAGTGTGGCCCCCAAAGTGTCACTCGTGCCCCTTCCACCCCGGGAGGGACAGGGTTTCCTCGGGAGAGGGAAGTTCAGGGGGAGAAGGGGGGTGTCAGCTTGAAGGGAGGCCCTCCCGGGACCCAGGGCCGGGACCCACGTGCGCGCACACTCACACACCAACACGCTCCCGGGTTTTCTGAGCTGCTAAACTAAGACGATCCGTTTAATCACCAGCACCATCGTTTTCAACTACTTGAATAAATCCAGAGGAATTATACCCGGAGCCCGTGTGTAATTAAAGTGAGGGTTGTTAGACTCTTCATTTAATAAAACACTTGAAAAGAAAAGCCCTTGTAGGTTTAGCAATGCCACGGGGAGCGGAGGGTAAGTGAGCTCGGCGCGCCGGGCGCCAGCCCTGCCTGCCTCCAGCCTGCGGAGCGACCACCTCCTGAACCGGCTCCCTGCTCCGTCTTGTAAGGAGCGGGGCCAGGATCAGGAGTCGTGGGGCTCTGTCACCGCCAGCAGTCCCAACAGCTGCGAAGCCCTCTTTCAGCACAAGTCACAAGAAAAGATGTGACGGATTTCGCCCATGGCAGAATGGCGTTCCGTTTCTGGCCCTTCAGGCAAAAACAGTAAAGGCAAAGAGGAAAATTTGAGATTTCCCCCCTTCAACTTCCCACAACAACCTCAGCAAAACCACATGACTCGCCTTCTACAATCCCTGGTGTGTTCACTGCTACTTTGGCAGGAAATCAGAATTACTGTTATATAAATTCCATCTGATGCCAGAGCGACCATCTGTGAGTAAAACTGCTTCACCTACGTTTGCCTGCAAAGCCACTCTCCCAGAGACAAGGGAGAAGGGGAAAAAAATTTGATTAATTTGCAGAATGCTTGTGATTTGCTCATATATTATTATAACTGCTCATCAGCACATGACAAATTCCCAGCCCTCGGTGCAGGCTCCCGTTCGGTTTCAGCAGTTTCTTGCGTCGGCACCTGACAGACTGCAGGGCCTCTAATGACTTTCAGATGCTTACAAACAGTAATTCTATCTTCAGAATAAAAAAGAAAAATCCGTAGGAAGAAAAGAGGAGCGAGTTCGTCTATTTCATTTCCTTCCTGTAGATCAACGTGATTTAACTCTTAAGGGCGGCCGCAGCTCCGAGATGGGGCCTCCCAGGCCCCACCACGGCCGCCTGCGGAGACAAAGACCCCCGTTGCCCCGGCCCCAGCTCCCGGGGAAGGTGGGGGCTCAGCCCCGCTGGGCGCGCCCCGGCGCCCGGCGCCTCAGCCTGGCTCTCCCTCTGCCTTCTCCCTGTGGTCAGTGGAGGCCTTTTCATTTGTCCACTTCTAATACCCTAATAACCCCTCGCATTCTCTGCAAACACATCTGCCTCCTAACTGCACTTAGATTTCTGGTGTTCCCCCCTCCCCTTTGCTTTTAAAACTCTGATTATGCCTTCTGAAGCCCTGCCTCTGTGCTTGATTGCCTGTTTTAGATTAGAGATTTTAGCAAGGAGACAAAGACTTCAGAATGCACATCAGTCCCACATATGAGGACCCACAGAAGGAAAAGCGATAAAACGCGATACACCATCTGTCCACAAACAATAACCTGCGTGTGTGGAGGCTCACAAATTATTTAGCATACAACCTTCCCAAATCACGGGAGCCTTGAAACAGAGCAAAGTCTGGGAGTGAGACCCTTTTTGATGTCCTTCGGTATTTCCCACCCCACACCCCCCTACCTCCAAATTGATTGCTAACAGTTGAGGAATGTCTCGGTGACAAGAAAATTTTTATTGTCAAGATCTCCCTATTACACGTGGCCTGGGACATGGACAGGGGCCGGCTCATCCCAGCCACAGACCTTCTGGGACAATCAGACCAGACGCAGAGGCTGTCTCTTTCAGACGTGTCTGTAGGGGGCTGGGCCACCAGGAAGGAAGAAGTGGTCTCCAGAGCAGATCCCACTCTTAACACAGAGCGAGCCTGATCGTTTCTGCCTGTTCCACAAACTGGTCAGCTGGTTGGTTCACTGTGAGAAGATATTCTAGATTTTGTTCTGGAGGGATTTAGGCTACACGCAAATGGATCTCCCTCCCCACCTCTCCGAGAGACATGTTCTTCCACCCTTCCTCACTCAGACTGTTCTGAGCAGCCACGCTGACCCCAGGCCATAAATTCCTCATAATAATTAGCCAGTATCTTTACTCACACTACAGAATTCCTTCTAAAGTGATTGACTAAACTGGAAGGGAAAGAAGGACCAAGCATCACTTAAAAAAAAAAAAAAAAGATAGTTTTTGTTTCTAGCAGGTGCATTTTAACCAGATACTCTTTGCCCTTTTTTAAGCCTGGGATCACTGATGGCATGCACGGACTTTATCATCATTTAATAGGCCTCACACAGCCCAATGAGTAGGTCCTCTCATTTCACAGGTGTAGAAACCAAGATGTGAAAGCAATCAGTGATGTGCCCAGGTGAAGCAGGAAATAGGCACCTAGTGTTTGAAACCAAGTGGTCCAACTCCAGACCCCTCTTCTTTAAACCATCAAAGATCCTGGCTTAAGGATGAGACTGGACAGGAAGCCATTTGGTGTCAATGATCCAACAGAATAGTTTATATGATTATTAGTAAACAACCAAACATTTACTTTACAAATTGAAGCTTTTCCTGAGTCTCAAAATAGATGCGTCATTAAGACTAGAGCTGAATGGGATCTAAATGTGACTTCGTTACCAAATTCATCTCAAGTTTAATTATCTAGGTTCTAGTCCCTTCCCCTGAACTTCCTCTCTGGAGTCCCCTACCTGCTCCAGGGGCCCTGACCTCTCCCTCAATGGCAGGACTTGGTCCACGTGTGGACTGTCTTCCCTGCTCCGAGGCTCCCTGAGGACAGTGGCCCAGCCTTGTTGGTATCTGTCTCCATCCCATCTCTGACAAAATCCTGCACACAGTAGGTGGCTGGTAAATAAGTAC
Organism: Muntiacus reevesi; assembly: GCF_963930625.1. Taxonomy (NCBI): domain Eukaryota; kingdom Metazoa; phylum Chordata; class Mammalia; order Artiodactyla; family Cervidae; genus Muntiacus; species Muntiacus reevesi. The sequence continues at coordinate 253,400,492 of NC_089250.1, read as the reverse complement.
CTATGGTTGGCTTTCTGGAGATGCCTCAAGATGTCCACCACCACAGGGCTCTGAATTGTAGCATGTTTCCCAGACTCCCCTAACCTGATATCAATTAAGACAGTGTTTACACACACAGCTTGGCTGAAATTAAGAGGGGGGTGGTGGTGTGCAAGGAAGGAAGCAGGGGAATCTCACTTGCATTCAAACAACCAGATGTTTATTTTATTTTTTAAAATACATGATGCCAAATGACAAGCCACAGTGGAATTTTCACTTTCTAGTCTTGAGCAGGAAATCCTCATTCTGTATCTTGCAGCCCCAACTAACAAGCATGTGTGCCCATTTTCCTTTCCACCATCACTACTGTCCTTCTCTCCTCTTGCACGTGCATCACTCTTTGTGATTGGCTGAGAAATTTCACACCCACCAACCACGTTTTGCATGGGGACGTCAGGGCTACAGGTGACCCCAACAGCTCCTGCTTGTCACTCCAAGCACAGTCCATCCATGCACCATCCCAAGGTCCTGGCTGTCTTCCTTTTAGAGGAAATCTCCAAATTTCTATTTCCTGTCTGATGACCACCTTGTCACAATAACCACAGCCAATCTGAAAGCCTACCCAAAGAACTGAGCTTCCAAACAACCCCCCTCCAAAAATGACTCAGAAAACCAGAAAAGGAAGGAGAAAATGAGGGTCTCCTAAAGTAAGCGGTTTCTGGTTGGGGGTAAGTTGCCCCTCATGCTTCCACCCACCCCCCCACTCACACACACACACACACATGCTCTTGGTATCTCAGCACTAACAATGTGTCGGAGATGGTACAAGGATCATCATCTCGCTGAATCCTCAAAATGATGGGATGGTATCAAGCAGTCAGTTAAAGCCCAGACTTACTGCAAACACACGCAGATGGGGTAGAAGAACCAGCAGAGCCAGACGTGGCATGCAGGCAGGCTGACCCCAGCACTTAGCTGCCTGGCCTTTGAGTGACAAGCTCCCCACAGCTGCAAGCCTCCACTTCTTTATCTGTCAAAGGGGTTCACCTGACGGCGGCAAGGTCCGCCTGGTGACACCCACCCAGAGTTTAGCACAGACGTGCCGTGCCGGCTGCTGTGACCATAAACGTCAGCTGCTGATCCTTGGCAGAGCCCAGGTCCCTGAAGTTTCTGTCTGCCTTCTCTCCAGCCCGTGTCCCCTGGGATGACACATCTCCAGCAGAAGGTGGCTGGAGGTGGGGTGGCCAAGGCCTCATGACCTGCTCTTAGCCCCAGCATGGGGGGTTCCCCAGGACTACCGCCACCACTGGCCCTAGAAACACCGTCACTCCACTCCCTCTAAGGCATGCACTTCTCTTAAATGAAATACTGCAGTCCATCAGGAGGAAGTGGGGGTTTCAGAAGCTACAGTAAGAAAAATAAAGAGACTAAGTCAGAGCATTTTATGCACGTGGGATAACTGCCTTTTGATATAGCTTTTTACTACACATTTGGTATTATGGATCCATAACAGATAAAAGTGTATCGTGGAATATATAAAAGTGCCAACAATTGTCAATATGCATTCACACGCCGTAGTAAGAATATTCTATAAAATACTCTCAAAATATGATGGATGTGCGTAACTGAGTGATGCCGCTAATGAAAACTTGGAGAAAGTACATCTTAAGCCCCGAGGAGGCTTATGAGACACAACAGCCCGAACTCAGCTGACATTTAAAAAAGTCCCTTGATACTCAGAACAAAGAGTCCTCAAGCATACACTTTCCCCATAGCAAGGACTCAAAACACACAGAAAAATGAAATAAATAAAATCTGAAGTCTAGGTCTGGTGACAGGAAGGAGCACTCCGGGTAGCTGAGAGGTAACCCACAGCAGACGCGGACCTTGGTTCTCTGGACACGCGCAAGGTCCCCGTGCAGACAGGCATGGGAGGTGAGCGGGGGCTGAAGCGGCGTGGGCTCAGCCTGCCCATCTGTGATCTACATGTCTGTGGGCATCTACTCCTCAGGACGAATTTTCTGCTCCAGCTTCGTTGTTTTGCTGCCTTCACTTTTCCTGGCAGCCATAAACACATTGTTATGCTCTCAAAAATAAATAAATAAATAAAGTAAAACATTACCAGCTTCCTATACACATAATAAAATCAATCTTCTGCCTCTAGTACATTAAATGAAATAGCATGTCCTCAGAAAATACATAATAGTCAGTGTCTACAAGAATCATGCAAATAAAAGTAAAAATAAAAATCCAAAGGTCATAATAAAGCACTAAGCCTATCCTACAAAAATACAGATAAATATTTGCATGCATTCTACATAGCCTGTGTCCTGAAAATGCCTCTATCAGGATGTATTCTAGAATTCCTAATCTATGGCGCCTTTTTTCTGATAGTTTGTTTATGAAGTCAGTCTTCCTATTTCCCCGAGATATAGACATTACACACAGCGACAGTAAATAGACCTTTTTAATTGAGCTGATAGGTTGAAAGTGAACGTGTCCTTGAATTTACACTGAAAGATAGACAGTGATTATAAGAAGGGATTTAGCCACCGACTTCCCTTTTGTATGACAAGGATTTTATCAACAGACATATTTAAGTAAATAGTGCCAAATAAGGTGAACTCTGCATTAAAGGACAGATTCAGCTGTGGGTTGCTACATGCCCCTGGCCGCCCTGCCCTTCTCGGGGAGAAGGGAGCCAGCCAGCGAGAGCTCAAATTCATCAAAGTTCAGATGTGACTGGCTTCTCGCAGGCTGAGTGTGGGAATGTGGCAATCTGCAATTTATTTAATTTTAATTCAATTTTGTTTCACATCCTGTTTTGCAAGTCAGCAAGATGGGCTAGGTTTGCCAAAAAGGGGGTGAAATAAGGAAGGGAAGGCAGTTCCCCGCGGGCATGTATTAGCAGCCCAGTGTTTGCCTGGCTGGCCTGGGAGCCTCTCCCGGCACTGGCTGCTCCGTGCACGCCGGGAGCCTGTCTTGCCCACAGTAGCACAGTCTCACTATCTCCCCGCTGAAGGGCCTATTTGTCTGCTTTAAGTGAAATCACTCAATTCTCAAAAGTCAGTGGAGGACTTTAGAAGGGGGAGGGTTCGGATAGGCTACTCCAAATAAGTTCCATTAATCAAAAGACACAGTGTAATGTAACTAATATTTTACAATTAGGGGAGACAAGATGGAACTAAAAGCCATCTATCTCTCTTATACCACATGATCATCGATTCATAATCGGAGACTGAGAGTTGCACAAAGATGCATTTACTGGATGGGGGGAGCGGGGGGAGGGCCGGCCTGAGCCGAGATAATGAACACGAGGAGAGAGCGCGACGCTGAAGGCTGAGGAGAGATGACAGAGAGGCTCAGTGCTGACGGATGACATGAAGACGCGCAGGTATCTGACAGACCGCGAGCTTCGCTCCCTCCCCAGCGTTATGATCCTCTATTATCCCCGGCGACGGAGTCAGAGGGGAGAGGGGTGGCCCGGCCCAGGTGAGCATCGCTTTGTGGGTTTCCATTGTCGGCGCCCCTGGGCGCAAGAGGATGAAGGGGACGCTGGCTCCATCTGTTTTGTAATAAAATTCCTAAATCTTCAAAGCGAGTCATTTTTTTTCTTTCACTGCCACCTTCAGGAAAAATTAAAAAAAAAAAAAAAAAAGAGTTGGCCCTTTCCAAAAAGGGGGGCAGTCCCTGAGAGTTGGGGGCTGCTGGCTACTGCAGAAGAGTTGGCTAGAAATAGCTCCCCCTCCCAGCGACCCTCCCCAGGACTGGGAGGGGGTCTCAAGGCTGCAGGAGCAGCGAGGCAGAGCCAGAGACAGGAGAGGAGGGGAGGGAGGTCAGTGGGCCCCTGCACTGGCCCGGGGACAGGGTTCTGAGCCCCATCAGGGAGGAACTTCCTCCTCTGGCCTTCGCCCCATGACGCAGGAGCCCAGCCCAGGGTCGGGATCCTGACCCACCCGCCTCTACCTGCCCCATTATTTGCTTGTAAAGATACAGATGGCCTCACGCAAATGCTCATGTAGCGTGTCTTCCGAACAAAGAAAAACAAATGATGTTCCGGGCGGCAGAGTAACTTGGGAACTCAGCACGATGGCAGCACAGGACCGTGGGGGCAGGCGGCGGGTGGCAGGGCGCCTGCGGGGGATGGAGGTCAGGGCGCCCCAGAGGGGCCCAGGCTGCACCCCCCGGGCGGCACTTTGCGCGGGACCCGTTCTTTAACGCCCGATACCATCATGTATGGTATGTACATTATGTAATATGGACAAATCCCAGACTGAAGCTAGAGGCCCAGAGAAGCCGTGACTCGTCTTCACTATTTATTTTTTTAAATCACTTGGCTACTGCACATGCCCCCTGCCTTCCCCTCTCCAGGCGGCCCCCCGCTTCCTCGTTCCCTCGATGTGGCCTCCACTCTGCTGCAAGTGCCGCTTGCAAGGAGCCAAACCGGATGGAGATCCTAGCGTTTGATTTCCCCACAAATCAGCGGGGATTCTCGTGTATACGAGCCTGTGCGTACACACCAGACACACACAAATAAAAACACTCCCCAGTCGTAAGGGCCCCCAGATGTCCGGGCGTCTCTGCCCAACTGGCATCTCCAGCAGCTCTGACAGGGCGACCAGGAGGACAGGTGACGGGCGCTTCTAAGAGGCCCGAGGCTTGTTCCAAAGCCCCCATCTCACTGTCCTTGCATCCCCAGGGGAGGCGGGGGAAGCCTGGGAAACAGATGCCATGGGACCTTGGGTTTTCCAGGGGGATGCACTCGTACCCTCTTGGCACCCAGTTCTTTGTGAGAGTCTGGGAAACCCCCCCCCCAAAGTTATCTAGTGGTGCCAACGGTAAGAGGGTTCTGAGCAGACAAGACAGGTGACCAGCCCAATCTGGTAGCCTTGAGAGGCCAAAGGTGTTTAAATACAGTTTGTGTGGCCTGAGTCGCTGTGAGTGAGATAGCCACCACCACCGCCCCCACTCCCACTTAACCCCCTGGAAGCTTCGCTGAAACCATACATGGCCTCACAAGGCTAAGTGTGAGTGTCCCAGCCACAACAGGGAGCAACTGTGCCTGCCCTCCAAGGCTGGGGGAGGCCGCCGCGCTGGGCAGTGGGGTCAGCTCTCGGATGTCGCATGGCTCTCCCCACCAAGCCATCAGCCCCTATGAGGTCATTCTGTGATGCGCAACAGCCCTCTCCCTTAACCGAACTAAAGATTTCCTGGTTTACATGCAGACCCTTTAATGCGAAACGACTGAACCAAGCCCTGGCTGGATAAAATAAAGCAGGAAAGCAAGCCAAAGCCAAGCCTTTAAAATGAAGTTCCAGGAAGACAGTCTGTGCATGTGGTTTTAACCTCTCCGTCACCAGGATTTTGCCCTTAAGCAGAAATGAGAACTGAGCCTTTTCAGGTAGATCTCCTGTTAATCCATGGAAATTAAATTTATTGTCTTTGGAAGCGGTCTCTGCACTGATACTTCCACACACATGTGGAGCCCGCTTGGTTTTGGTTGGACACATGGTGCTTTTATTTGTGGTTTGATCAAACGCAGGACAGGGAAGATATACAATGTTCCAAGAGGATTTCTAAAGTGAGATATTCCCCAGGGGGTAATATACATGTAACATGCTATGAGCTTGTCTTAATGAATCAAAAAAAAAAAAAAAAACAGAAAGCAGTGTTAAAGGTATGAATTCTTAAGTTGAATGAGATATGAATAAAGGCCTGAATTTCATCCTTTAATTAACCCAGCTATGTTCATTAACAGGAACCGTTAGTGCAATGTATCCGAGGTACAGCTCCTCCTATTGCAGGAGTTTGGGGAGCTAGGGGACCAGTGTGGAGCAGGCGGTAATTAAGTAGATTGTTTCATCTTCCAAAGGTTCTAAAAATTCCAGTCTTTAGTGAGTATGGGTTGTGACCACATGCTTCGTTGGTTCCTTCCTTAGAAATGTCATATCTTTGCAAAGATATTTAGTGAGCAATTCCATTCGTCTTTTTACAGGGACATCCAGTTTTCAACTCCGGATGCTAAGCCTCGAGAACATGAAAGATCAGAGAATATTGAGAGGAAAAGAGCAGAGACCCTGCTCAGCTTCCCCCCACCCCCAGTCCCAGTCCCAGACTAGGTGGGCTGGAAGCCACTAAAAATTAAATAGCAGAGGTTTTCAAAATGAAAACAGAACATTTCCACAATTATAAAAACAGCTCTAACACTCTAATACTCCTTGAACTCCAAACAAATTATTTGGAAGGATATTAAGCCTGGAAGGTCTTTCAAATTTCTTATTAGAATGGAGATTACTTAGAGCTTGTGGCCAAATCACATACAATTTGACCCAATTCTTTTCCACCCTTTCACATCATTTGATATTAGGCAGAAACTATTGTTCCAACGCTGAAATTCATTATCCTCTCCTGCAGCCAAGGCCGGGCTGGGAAAATTCCCCGAGACCTGGCTTTCAACATTTTATTGCATCCATAAAGATGGTCTTTTCCGCCACCTAGAGGACAGATGGAGGCATGGCATGTGAGTCACCCGGAGGAAAATTAAATACAGCTGAATAATTGAATGAGAGGGCAAGTTGAATCAGGGGTCACCATCTGTTTGACTAGAATTGTTGGCACATTTCAGCTAAGCCTCGCGCGCGTCGTAAACATGCTTACAGTTATCATAGCTCGCATTGCCCTAAAATAAAAGAAAATTGGTCCTAAAATAAGCCTGAACTAATTAAACATATACCATCTTGTCGTCATGGAGACCAGAGTGAAGGTCACCGGTTTCTCATGGCATTCAGGAGGGTGTTGGTGCCAAAAAGAGACAGGTGATTCTTTCAACTCCTGGGGAGAGGGCATCGCAGCGGCTGGAGGTGCTGCCCAAAGGTGGCAGAGGGAAAGAGGTGCCACCGCCCCGACCCCAACGCCACTCTTGCCCGGGGCGGCGGGGAGGCAGAGAGGGAGCACAGAGAAGAAAGACACCATCTTTGCAGACCCCAGAAGCAGTGCCGGGAGGGACCCTAGGTGCCCCCTGCCAATGTTACTTAACGTTATGCCCAATTGGCGCGTTCGCCCCTGGGGGTGGGGGTGGGGAAGGCATCATTCCAAAGAAATGGGTGTCATGTCTGAATCGTATCCCTCTGCCAGCTCATCTGAGAGCTGGTCGTTTCCCAAGAATCTAGATGGGGCTGGTTCGCTTGCCTGTGTGAATTATACGGTGCTTTGCGTGTGCGCACAACCAGCACGAATGTATATTTTGGGAGAGAAACCAATTCTGATTGTACATCTCGTGATTCCTCTGAGTAGATCACTCCTACCTCGAGGAAACACAGAACCGGTCCTAATGGCCTCGACACACAGTGGGTTTACGCTGGGGGCAACTGGGGACAGGCTTGTGCAGACCCCAGCCTTGGGGCTCAGGAGTCAGGGGTCCAGGATCAAGGTGACTCCAGTGGTTTGGGGATTTGGGGAGGCGGCTTTTCTGCCCTGGGGCCCCCAATCCCCTCCCTGTGTCCCCTTCCCCGCCCGCCCGCCGACTGTGTTCAGAGTGTCCAGCATTCCCCCTTCCAGTTCTCGCTGTCCATTATGCACAAATCACTTAGGAAAGACACAGTGGAGTGACCCCAACTTCAGGAAACCTCCTCAGGGACACAATTAGCGTCTGTTGTATCCCACGTTGGCTGGGCTGACACCATCGCGGCCTCTCTCTCACTGGAGGTGCTGGTCTCTCTCACGCAGTAGAGATGCTACGGGGGCGGGGGGTACCCAGAGACCAGAGCGTGGAAACGGACGGGAAGGCTCAAGCCACTCTGCTCCTAAGTAATTAGGACCCATCAAATGAAGCTGGTTTGCACCAGTCTCCCGCCGCATAAACCAGCCTGCAGTCTGGCTTCCCGGAATCCCCATTAGGACAACGGGCAAGGAAGATAAAAGAAAACACTCAAGGCCGTCTACCTCCAGGGCCGGTGGAGCGCTACCCTGAGAGCTGGAGGAGGGGCCTTGGGCCCTGAGGTGTTTCCAGGCCAACATCCCAGCATCATCCCGGCTCCATCACCCAGCAAAAGCAGGTCAGGAACACTGAGGAAGGAATTGTTCCACTTTGTTCCACGAGTTCTCCCTGTCACTGCATTTTCTGCTGGGGACCCCCAGCCTTGCCAGCTCAGATACCCCCTCCACCAGGAAGCCCTCTATGGTGTTCCACAGCCCACCATGCGCCTCTCCCTCCACCGTGAACACTCAGGCTGTGTCCCAGCTGACTGTGTCTCCCACTTTCATCCTCAGTTCTGCCTGAAGCCTGGTAAATCAAGACTCCTCCAGAGGTTGCTTACTTTGCCGGGTGCCAACTGAACAGTGAGCCGCTCCATGGGTCTCAATCTCGAAAACAGATTTTCTGTATCTACAGAGGATCTCAGACCAAGCGGGGTTCCCCCTGGAGTGCAGCCCAGCAGGCTGGGCTATTGCAGGGCTTGGGAAGACGTCCAGGTGTGAGGGTGGGAAGAGGGGGTGTTCTTGGGGTGGGTGGAGGGCACACGTGGCAAGGGTTCTGTAACAACTGTCCATGATGACTGGAGGCTGGACAGCTCAGGGGAGGGTAGACTGCCCATCGGTCCCTGCCTCTCCCTTCCTTGTTCCTGCCGTGACAGCCAGGAGCCAAGAGGGACCCCCTGTGCGACCTGCCAGAGTTTTCTCTGTTCAGCCTGACTCCTCTTCAGCTGTGCCACCCAGCCCAGCCCTAGCCTGTGCCCCTGCCCCTCCCTGCCCCCTGCAGGGCCCTGGGCCTTGGCCAGAATGCACGGTAGAGGGGACCTCGGGTAAACCGAACCCTGGTCACCAAGGCAAGGAACCCCACCACCTGTGCACCAAGCCCCTGATGTAGGTTGGGGGAAGAGGGGCTGGGTAGAGACCCCAGCCCTGAAGGGGCAGTAGCTGCCCTGCTTAGGCTGCCCACTGCCTGGCAGCAAAACAGACTGCGGGTTGCAATACCTCTAAATTTTCCAGAGGAGCCAGAAATGCAGATTTTTATGTGAAATCCCTTGAGTTTTAAATGTTAACTACCAATTCCAGGCTTTCAGAGGCTCTATGGGGGCCAGGCGGCCGGGGTGTGCAGACTGTCAGGAGCCAACACACACCTGCCTGTAACCTTCCTACTGAAGCTGCGGGCAGGGCCTCTGAGCCCTGGCCGTGACAGTCAGCCACACCCGCACATCCCCTCCCTGCTGGCTCACACCCAGGGCCCAGCCTGAACACCCCAACCACACGCTCTATACACGAGCCATGCTCCAAAGGGGCAGCTTCTGAGGGAGCAATGCAGCCCTGAGCCTCTCAGGCCTCCTGTGGGCTTTGCTCCTGGCCCCACACCCTGAGGGCTCCTGGGGTCCACCCACAGGCCTTGTTTCTGCCGCAGCCGAGGACACTCACCACCAACTCCTTCCCCTGCCCCAGGCGTCTCCCCAGTAAGTCAGCGGCGGGCACTGACTCTGCCCTCTGCTCCTTCCGAGATGATCATGGAGCCGCAGTACAGGGGAAGCCACTATTGGTAATCCACCTTGCAGATGGATTAACTTTCAAAAATAAAACATCAGGCTGGTGCCTGGATAAGCGCTTGGAGAGGGATTTAGGGCTCAACTCCCCCTCCCCTCTTCTTCTAGGGGACCACCTGTTGCCAGGGAAGGGAACCGCTCCCACCCACCCACGGGAGCTCAGTGCTGAAGGGGGCCACGGGGAGCTGCTGTGATCACAACATGCCCCTCCCTCATTGTGAACGAAGATTTAATGGGTGGATTGCTGGAGAACAGAAAGCAAAAATACTCTCGGATGTAGGGGAGGTTGAGGGGAGACAGGGAGCCCCAGGAACCGGGGGAAAATTCCAGAACAGCAGGCCCCACCCCGCCCTGTTGCACCCTCCAGGCTTTGCACTGAGAGCTCATTCCCTTTGCCCTGTCTTTACAGCTCCGAGCAGAGAATCATCTGGCAGGGGGCGGGGAGGCAGAGCCCCGATAGGATACGGACTCCCAGCCTCTCCGCATCAGCTGTCGCCCTGGGGAGGCGGTGGGATTCAGGATGTATCCTAAGCTCTGGGATGATTCTTAGCTCAGTCAGGTGAGGGACACATTGATGTCTCCCAGTGCCCACCCCCTGCCTAAGGGTCCAGCAGCCATGGCAGAGCCTGGGGTCTGAGCTCTGCTCTGGACCTGCAGCTGAAATGCCCTGGGTTTCTTATCTCAGGTTCCCACAGTCTCCCGTGCTGTGAGCTGAACTGAACACTCAGCTGGGCCTTGTGGATCCTTCCTGAGAGGTGATGTGATGTGATGTGCGTGGGTGCTCCGTCACTAGGTCATGTCGACTCTTTGCAACCCCATGGACTGTAGCCTGCCAGGCTCTTCTGTCCATGGAATTTTTCAGGCAAGAATACCAGAGTGGGTTGCCATTTCCTCCTCCAGGGGATCCTCCCGACCCAGGGATCAAACCCGAGTCTGCTGCTGCTCCTGCAATGGCAGTTGGGTTCTTTACCACTGAGCTGCCTGGGAAGTCCTGTGATGTGATGTGTGAAGGGCCAGCTCAGAGTGGGGAGATCCAGCCTTGTGCACCGCCTTCCCCAAGTCCAGAGTCAAGGGCTGGACAGCTCTCCTTTCAGCTCTGGCCTCTGACCAATGCCAAGACGGACGCCTCGGGAGGGAAACCTTCCCGGTCACGAGCCTCTCTGACCGCTGCCAGAGTCCCCGAGCCCTTGGAGCCGAGCCTGCCCCCACATCCTGAGCACCTCACACTCATCACCAGAAACTGGCCCACCTTTTTGCAGAAGAAAGCTGTTACCCTTGTGAGGCACCTGAAGACATCTTCCCCTGGCTTCTCTCTATCATCATTGATTCTTTCTAGGTGCTCTAGATGGTTGTCATTGATTCTTTCTAGATGCTCCACATACCGCTCTTTTGTGGACATGCCCCAGGCTGTTTTCTCACTCTAGGCCCTCTTGACACATTTTGTTTCTTAGATAGAAACTCCCATTGACTGCTCACGTTTTTGATGTTCTCCACCGCTTCAGGGAGAGGTCTCTAAACTCTGCCTCCTCCCTTCCCAGGGGAGAAAACGCTGCGATTCAGGGTGATGCTGGAGGCTGCCGCGCCCAGAGGAAGCGAGAACGCCAGGCCTTCTCCAAGGGCCCTCGCTCCCACTCAGGATTCACCAAATCCTCCCAGACCTGAGAGGATGGTCCTCACATGTGGCCCTGACTTAGATCCAGGCTGCGTGCCGAAGTCCTCAGGGGACTTGTAAAAGGAAGACAAAAATCCCCATCTGACGGGAAAGGTTGGCTGTCTCAGTTCCTGCTGTCATACAGTTCACAGAACGAGCAGCTCCCATGGGTCAGGCTCAGAGAGGCCCTGTAGGAGGTCAGTGTGATGCCAGCTTTTCTTGCCCCCAGAGAAGCTCTTCCCACTGAGACTCCGGGCTGGGAGCCACGCCCTGTGTTGGAGAGAGTGGACGCCCTCCCCACAGTAGACTGGGCTGAGATGGGGGTGCCATGACCACCGCAGCCAGTTCTGTGGGACGGCCGGAGGGCTGGAGGGCCAAGTGTGACCCCTCTGGGGAGGTGAGGGCCCAGGGTCCCGTCCTTGCAGCCTGCCAGTCTGCTCTGTAGGTTCATCACAGGCTGACAGGAGGCCCTTAAGAGGCCAAATTAACACGACCAGCTAATACCTGCACCCGGGTCACATAGCTGCTGAGGCCACGAAGCTGAGAAGCGACCAGTCCCCACCAACCATGAGAACAAAAGCTGCACCCACAGAAGCCCCAGTCTCCCCCAGTACCAGCCGGGTGTCTGACTTCTCCACAGGCCCAGCCTCCTGCAGCAGCCCTATGGTAACCAAGGTAACCCAATGGTTACCAATCAGTGTTTACTGTAATTGGGCTCCTAATGCCTGAGAAACGTTTTCTAGAAGCTTCCAAATTTTCTTCGATTGTAGGGAAAGTGTCAGGTCTCCCACAAAGAAACCCTACTCCCTGAAAACTGTCCTCCTTTGTCTCAAGAGAAACTTCCAAGAAGAGACTTCCATTTCAGTCCTTGTTAAAGGGCTTCCTGCAAGAGGTTCCTCAAAAATATATTAAAAAATCATATTAAAATCATTTTCATAAAATGTGTGTTGAGAAGAGACAAGTTTAATTCTCAAAGGCTCCATTATTGAAGCAAAAATTAATATTTGTACTGTTTCTAAATTGGAATAAAATTGCAAAGATGCAAACACCATCCTATATCATAATCTATAAACCAGTCACAAATGTTAAATCAACTGTAAAAATGATTTAAAATCTGCTTGAATAATTTTATTAAACTGATTTAAAATCATATTTTTTGCTACCTTCATTATTAACTGCATCTCCCACAACAATGGGGTTGTAATGGATTTTTGCAAATACAGATATGTCCCCAAATAACGCTGTCTATGTAAAGACTCCCCCTCTCCTGGTGAGCACGCTTCCCGGGACATGGCAAAGAGAGCTGGAAGCCACATGGGCGTGACAGGTGGAAGCCACATTATTTACCGACCCACAATTTGCCACGGAGTCTAATCAGAACGCATAAGACTTTATGCACAAGGGTTCACACGGACGCCATTTTTGGAGAGCTCACAAAAGAAAGCCTCCAAAGACACCAAGTGCTATGAATTTCTCAGTTACAGTGTTCAGAGTTTAAAAGCCAGTGCGCATCTGTGTGAGAGCTCACTACTGATCACCCTCATCATGCAGAGAGAAGCTGCCAGAGGACCGCCTTCTCTCCAGCCCTGAAAATACTTCCTCTGGGTGCAGAGCAGCTAGACTGGGGAGGTCAACCGACGCCCCGTCCTTCCTGTGGGTGCCAGGACATGCAGAACTCAGAGGGCTCTCACTGCCTTTCCCTCTGCAAACCAAGTGGAAACAAACAGAACTCTAGCAGAGAATGCAGCCAAGAAGCTGCCCAGCTCTGCCTGGTCTCCCCGGGGCCCTCTTCAAGGCTTCCTCTCACTGGCTACAGAAACCTGCTTTGGGTCCATCACTGGTGGTCTTAGGCTCACTTGAGACAGCAAGCTCCAGACCAAGTCCTTCTGCTTATCTCCACACAGAAATGGGGCTTCCCTGAGTGCTCCATTGGTAAAGAATCTGCCTGTAATGCAGGAGACCCCAGTTTGATTCCTGGGTTGGAAAGATCCGCTGGAGAAGGGATAGGCTACCCACTCCAGTATTCTTGGGCTTCACTTGTGGCTCAGCTCATAAGGAATCTGCCTGCAATGCAGGAGACCTGGGTTCGATCCCTGGGTTGGGAAGATCCCCTGGAGAAGAGAAGGGCTACCCACTCTAGTATTGTGGCCTGGAGAATTCCATGAACTGTATAGTCCATGGGGTTGCAAAGAGTCAGACACGACTGAGTGACTTTCACCTTCACATACAGAAAGAGAGATGAGCAGCCCCTATCCCAAAATAAATCTCTGCACAGGGGTCTGGGGGCACCCAGCGTCTCGGTGCATCTCCAGTTCCCCAGATGCAGCACAAAAGGACCCCAAGACTAACAGGGGATGCCGTACAGATGCTACAGGAAGTAAAGCTGTAAGAGGAAAACTAAGTCCCAGGAAGCGCTGGACCGTCTTCTACATCACTTAGGGAGCCCTGAGAGCACAGCCTTCCAGCCACCTTCAGCTGCTATGGTTTCTCAGGGGTAGGGGTTTGGCAAGGCAGAAAGGCAGGCAGGGGGCCCTTCCGAGTGCCCAGCAGCCACCTGCCATCTTCACCTGCACCCTGAGCACGGCTGGTCTGAGCACCTGTCTCCTAGTCCCTAGACTCTAAGCACTCGTGTCTGCCTCCTGCGAGCACGGCTGTGGCACCTGAGGCTTTGATAAACTCTCTTCCTGGCTGCAGAGGCTGCCTGGTCAGTGGGCAGGACAAGCAGGAAGTGTCCGAGAGTTCATGTCCCTAGAAGGTGCCCACGGTGGGCTGCGACCTGGAAGACCCCCTCCCCCAGGGTAATTTGAAGGAGTGTTTCCCCAAAGCTCCAGCAGCCCCCAGGCTCTGTTCTCTTCCCTACAGGTCACCAGCCCACACCAGGCCAATCCTTCAGGCAGGATCTGATTTCAGGGAAACCTCCATGACAGAGGGGAAGCAGAATTCCAGAGGAGAAGAGTCCTCCACTTGACATGAATGGCAACCACTTTTTAAAATTTAATCCTTATTTTATGCTGGAGTATAGCTGATTTACAAAGTTGTGTTAATTTCAGGTGTATAGCAAAGTGATTCAGTTACACATATCCATGTCTCTATTTTTTTCAGATGCTTTTCCCATAGAGGTTATTACAGAGTATTGAGTAGAGTTCCCTGTGCTATACATACTAGTCCTGGTTGATTATCTGGTTCATATATAGTACCGTGTATATGTCGGAGATAGGAGTACTGGACTACCTTACCTACCTCCTGAGAAACCTGTACGCAGGTAAAGAAGTTAACCAGACATGGAACAACAGACTGGCTCCAAATAGGGAAAAGAGTGCGTAAAAGTTGTGCGTTGTCACTCTGCTTATTTAACTTATATGCAGAGTATATCACACGAAATGCCAGGTTGGATGAAGCACAAGCTGCAATTAAGATTGCTGGGAGAAATATCAATAATCTCAGATACACAGATGACACCACCCTAATGACAGAAAGCAAAGAAGAACTAAAGAGCCTCTTGATGAAAGTGAAAGAGGAGAGAGAAAAGGTTGGCTTAAAACTATAACATTCATAGTGGCTGTACTAGTTTGCATTCCCACCAACAGTGTAAGAGGGTTCTGTTTTCTCCACACACTCTCCAACATTTATTGCTTGTAGACTTTTGGATAGCAGCCATCCTGACTGGCGTGTAATGGTACCTCATTGTGGTTTTGATTTGCATTTCTCTGATAATGAGTGATGTTGAGCATCTTTTCATGTATTTGTCAGCCATCTGTATGTCTTCTTTGGAGAAATGTCTGTTTAGTTCTTTGGCCCATTTTTTGATTGGGTCAATTATTTTTCTGGAATTGAGCTGCAGGAGTTGCTTGTATATTTTTGAGATTAATCCTTTGTCTGTTGCTTTGTTTGCTATTATTTTCTCCTATTCAGAAGGCTGTCTTTTCACCTTGCTTATAGTTTCCTTTGTTGTGCAAAAGCTTTTAATTTTCATTAGGTCCCATTTGTTTATTTTTGCTTTTATTTCCAATATTCTGGGAGGTGGATCATAGAGGATCCTGCTGTGATTTATGTTGGAGAGTGTTTTGCCTATGTTCTCCTCTAGGAGTTTTATAGTTTCTGGTCTTACATTTAGATCTTTAATCCATTTTGAGTTTATTTTGTGTATGGTGTTAGAAAGTGTTCTAGTTTCATTCTTTTACAAGTGGTTGACCGGTTTTCCCAGCACCACTTGTTAAAGAGGTTGTCTTTTTTCCATTGTATATTCTTGCCTCCTTTGTCGAAGATAAGGTGTCCATAAGTTCGTGGATTTATCTCTGGGCTTTCTATTCTGTTCCACTGATCTATATTTCTGTCTTTGTGCCAGTACCATACTGTCTTGATGACTGTGGCTTTGTAGTATAGTCTGAAGTCAGGCAGGTTGATTCCTCCAGTTCCATTCTTCTTTCTCAAGATTACTTTGGTTATTTGAGGTTTCTTGTATTTCCATACAAATCGTGAAATTATTTGTTCTAGTTCTGTGAAAAATACCGTTGGTAGCTTGATAAGGATTGCATTGAATCTATAGATTGCTTTGGGTAGTATAGTCATTTTAACAATATTGATTCTTCCAATCCATGAACACGGTATATTTCTCCATCTGTTTGTGTCCTCTCTGATTTCTTTCATCAGTGTTTTATAGTTTTCTATGTATAGCTCTCTTGTTTCTTTAGGTAGATATACAGGGATAGGGAATACATATAAATCCATGGCTGATTCATGTCAATGTATGGCAAAAACCACTACAATATTGTAAAGCAATTAGCCTCCAACTAATAAAAGTAAATGGAAAAATAAAATGAAATAAAAACATAAAAGATCTTTTACAGAATGTTCAGCAAAAAAAAAAAAAAAAACAAAAAAACTCAACATTCAGAAAGGAAAGTGAAGATCATGGCATCTGGTCCCATCACTTCATGGCAAATAGATGGGGAAACAGTGGAAACAGTGACAGACTTTATTTTGGGGGGCGCCAAAATCACTGCAGATGGTGACTGCAGCCATGAAGTTAAAAGATGCTTGCTCCTTGGAAGAAAAGCTATGACCAACATAGACAGCATATTAAGAGGCAGAGTCAATACTTTGCTTACAAATGTCCATCTAGTAAAAAGCTTCGATTTTTCCAGTAGTCATGTATGGATATGAGAGTTGAACTATAAAGAAAACTGAGCACAAAGAATTGATGCTTTTGAACTGTGGTGTTGGAGAAGACTCTTGAGAGTCCCTTGGACTGCAAGGAGATCCAACCAGTCAATCCTAAAAGAAATCAGTCCTGAGTATTCATTGGAAGGACTGATGTTGAAGCTGAAACTCCAATACTTTGGCCACCTGATGCAAAGAACTGACTCACTTTACCTGATGCTGGTAAAGATTGAAGACAGGAGGAGAAGGGGACAACAGAGGATAAGATGGTTGGATGGCATCACTGACTCAATGGACATGAGTTTGAGCAAGCTCTGGGAGTTGGTGATGGACAGGGAAGCCTGGCATGCTGCAGTCCATGGGGTCGCAAAGAGTCGGAAATGAGCGAGGGACTGAACTGAACTGAGCTGAACTGTTTATGCTAGAGGCATCCACTTTTGCCTAACACTTGCTCACTCCCTATCCACCCTCGGGGACCCATGGACAGCCCCACCCTCGGCTCTTCCCGGAATTGCGTGACACCAGTTCTCCCTAAGGAGTGGCATCTCCTGACAGACCTCCACCTCCGGGCCTGAAACCTTCTCACCACCACCCTGCTAGCCCACTTCTCTCAGATAAATATTTCAGAGCGCTTCATCTCTGAAACACAATATCTGCCTCTTCGAGACATCATGTGACCTTTCACATCATTTCCCCCAAAAGTTAATTTCTGTGATGAATGCAATATACTCAAACCCATAAATCTGACTGTCTGAAGGATTCAAATTAGGAATTATTGACAGCTGATGGAACCCAAGTGCAGAGACGAAGCAGGTTTTCTCATCTGTCCATCTAAACGTTGGGATATGTATTGATTAAAATATGATGCTCTACAGAACCCAACATAAATCTAAACTCTATTAGATTAACACGAGCATTCAATTAACATAAAATGACAACGCAGGAGAAAGGGGCTGCGTGTCGGTCACCAGTAATATTTTAGCCATAAACACAAGGAACCTGAAATCAGGAGGTGTGTCTGTCAGGACAGAGGTGCTGGGCGGGGTGGCAGCGGTAAGCCCAGAGGTAGGAGGCAGTGGGCACAGCGGCCTTGGCCAGAGAGGCAAGGAGGAGGAAAGGTCAACATCCCTGTGTCTGGACCTGCCGGGCAGGCAATGCAAGGGTGTTGCTATGGTGGCCCATGTGCAAACCCAGGCGGGGAGACCAGGCCGCAAGAGTAAACTTCTGAGATCCAAAGAGGACACCTTGGTTGTGCTCGGGACCAAAGTGTGCGGCATCAAAAGTCGTCCCCGGCGGAGGATAAGGAAGATTTGAAAATGAACTGGAAGATGAATATTTGAGTCAGGAAAGAGGAAGACCACACAGAAAAGCAATGAAAGAAGCGTGATGTTGGCAGCGCCTTGCAAGCGCCAGCCCTGGGCTCGGCGCATCCCTTTCCCTGTCCCAGAAGGTCCTGGGAAGACGGAAATGCTGACCTTGCAGGCCAGGCAACTGAAGCTCCAAGGTGAGGCTCCTTGGGTCTCAGGCCTGTTCCCACATGGGCCAAAGGCTGCAGGGTCTCTGAGGCTGTTCTCCAGCCCAGGGATCACATTGGTTTGAAGCACCAGGTTCACTCAACCAAAGGGTTGGTTTAAAAATGCCCAGCTCCCATGGGCCTCAGTGGGACAGTTTGGGCACAACCCGCGTTGGTCCTCAGAGGGTCCCCAGCAGACCTGAGCCCCCTCCCCAGAGCACTAACCTGCTCCAAAATGAGCTAAATCTCAGCCCCTGCTTCCTGCCTCATGTCCCCACCCCTGCCTCATCCTTACCAGGACCTTCTACCCCAAAGACTAACTGTAGGGAAATCTTTGTCTCAGCGCCTGATTCTGAAAGCATCCAAGCAAAGGACTAAGGTCACAGAAGCGCTAAGTGGAGACTGGTTTTGTTTGTGTGTTTTTGTTTGTTTTCAAACCAGGACTTCTCATCATTGCATTCCAGTGCTCTTTCTAACAGATCCTCAAGCTAGGAACTGAGTGAACCAGGATGAACACATCGTTACGAGTGAGGAGGAAATGTCGGTGGAGGGGAGGGGAAGTCTCTCTCAGCTCTGATCCTGTTTTCTGAACAAACTTCAAAACACACTTTTCTGTGGAAATAATACCCCAAATCGAATCTGATGGCCAGGCCAGCCCTCAGAACTCTTTTAGCACCTAGCTGATATGTTCACTAATTGTACTACTGCAAATATGTGTACTCATGTATAAAATATGACATTTGGTGGTAAACTCAGGACTATCAGGGATGGAAGTTGGCAGGAACAGCCCTAGAATACCCCAGGACATTCTGCAGACACACAGACACCACCAGAGGAGGCAGCATCTGCTGGTGACCACGCATCAGAAGTTCTGAGTTCCACAAGAGAGGGAAGTTACTTGCTTCTGTCTAGGTTCAGTTTCTCTAGCTGTGTAATCAATCTTGTTTGGAATAAAATATTCTTGCCCCCAGTTAGGACCTCTAGTAAGTGGCTTGGTCTGGGCTGGGTGCACTGGGTTCCCAGGGTCCCACAGACCCCAGTCCTTAGAGTCCGGCTGACGTGGAAACGTCCAGACTCAGTACGGACAGTCATCTGGTGCCTGGGGGGCAGCCCTGTGCCCCAGCCTGGTGCCCACGGGACCTCCTGCGGTCCTGCCTGCTGCATGAGGCGCAGGAGGAGGCTCTCAGCTGTTGACCACTGCGTCTGTTTATGTTAGTGCTTCATGAGGCAGGGCGGGTGCTCGTGAGTTAGAGCCTCGCTGCCACCTCCCCCCAGTCTGGGCCAGGTCCTCACCAAGCTCGGGACCTCCGCCCTGCCCCATTCCCCCCGCCCCCATTTATCCCTGCCCTAGCCCTCTGCAGCCCAGAACCACTCAGATGAGCCCACCAACATCTCCTTCGGGTTGACAAGATCTCCATGACTCAGCTTCTGTCTCTCTGCGATCCCTGTCCCTGCCTCCACCTCCAAACTGCCCTCCCACGTCAGCCCCAGGACCCCGTCAGCCCCAAGCCGGGCGCATCGCTGCACGCTATGTCCTCAGCCAGGACACCTCTGTCACAGTCATCCCGCTCAGCCCTCCAGAACTCAGACTGGCACTTCCTTCAGGAACCTCCCTTGGCCCCCTCCCCCAGTCTCAGGCCTGAAGACAGGTCAGGCGGACAGAGCCCAGGGGCACCCGCCACACACTCACATGCCCGCACCCACCATCTCCTTGTGGACAAGAATGAAGATCTGTGCATCCTCCTTGTCCCAGGGCCTGCCGTGGGCCTGACCTGCACATGCGCTGAGTGAATGAGAGGTGGATGAATGACTGAACAAGGGGATGAGTACAAGGGAAGATGTCTCGGGAGATGCGAAGTGGATTCTGGGGCGGGGCAGGATCTGACGGGGAGAAGAGCAGAGGATGGAGGAGCAGGATGTGGCCGTGAAATGGGGAGAACCGACAGAGATCGTGCCCTTGCACCGATGGACGGGACCGGCCCCAGGACAGCTCCCAATTTCAGACCTGCCACAGGGACGCTGAGGAACCACTCCAGAAGGGTCTCCTGGGTTCTGACTCCACAGATGGAGCATTGACGATGCTCCCCCAATAAAGACAAGAAAGCTCTCTTCATTGTGAATGACCCACTGGCCACCTCCAGGATCCTGGAATCTCCCAGGACTCGCCTGGCAGGGCCTAGGATACAACAACAACGATGTCAATAATAATAATAGCCTCCGTTGCAAAATCCTTACCCTGCACCAGCATCAGGCTAAAGAGACTTCTCTGCGTAGATCTTTTCACTAGAGCTGCCTGTCTGCCCTAAGCTGGAGCAGTAACTGAGACCCTACCAGCTTTACAGGCAGAACTCTGCCACCCAGAGGAGCGCATGGCTCCCACGGGGCGCAAAGCTAATGAGGACAGATTCGAACCTGAGGGCATGCTCCAATCTCCCTTCTACCCCACCTGTCTTGAAACGCCCTTTATCCTTGTTGATAATTCCAAGGATAGAGAGTGGGCCCAGACTCCCACGCCAAGGCACTCAGGCCAGTCAAGCCTCATGCTAAGTCCTTTGAATCTGAGCTCTCTCCCCTCTGGGGAAAGTGACAGAGTGGGAGATGCTGGACTAGGTAGATGTGGGTCTGGACGAGGAGTGGGACTGGGCCCAGCTCTTTCCCCTGTGTCCTGTGGGAGGAAGCGACAGCTCTGTCTTGCCCACATCGTACCCTCAAACTTTGTATACAGCAGATGCTCCATAAGTGCAGCTTGTCTCCATGAATACAGAACTGAACAAAGTGACTACCCTGATGTCTTTTCTCTTTTAATTTTTTCCAAAAGTAAGAGCAATTTTAGCCCCATATTTTTTCCCAACACGCCTGTGATGGTCAATACGGACCTTTATTAGTTGAACACACCTATCCCTCACAACTCCTCTCATAGAGCAATCTTCCAGGTTTTCTACAAATGGAGCCCAGTTTCCCAAGTGTGGGTAGTGGTAAAGAACCTGCCTGCTAAGGCAGGAGATGTAAGAGACGCGGGTTTGATCTCTGGGTCGGGAAGATCCCCTGGAGAAGGAAATGGCAGCCCACTCCAGTATTCTTGCCTGGAGAATCCCACGGACAGAGGAGCCTGGCAAGCTGCAGAGCGTGGGGTCGCACAGAGTCGGACACGACTGAAAGGACTGAACGGGGTGCTTTCTGCAGGCCTCGGGCGCCCTCTTGTGGCCATCTCGGATTCCTGCCACCGGGTCCTTGACCTGGGAAAGGGAGCCGTCTGGAACGTCCCACCTGCCTGCAGCCCGATTCCCCAGGAGCATTTCCCTTCTTCCTTCAGTCAGGTTGGACACTGAGGCTGAGTCCTCGGGGGTGCCAAAGGTGGACAGGCAGCCTTCCAGAAAGAGTGGTGATGTGGGTGGCTCCTCCCTCAAGCAGGGGACTCCAAGCTCTCACCAAGGGTCCTTGGAACACATCTGCACAGCTCAGCCTGCCAGATGTCCAGTTTGGGGAAGTGAGTGAGGAATAGAAATGGGGGACCTGACTGGACAAGATGCACTTCCAAAAATTGCTCGTAGTTCCTCTCCGAAACTACATGCTTGCTCCCGCTAGCCGGGGCATCACTTCCAAGAGACAGTCTGAGCTCTGCTCCTGCTGCATCCAGGAATGATCTAGCTGGGCTCTGAGAAGTCTCTGGCCCGCCCCATTGATAACTCCATGGCCTGCCCTGGAACTGATGCCCTGGCACTTAAGGGCCCCCCAAAGTCACCTGTTCCTGCTACCCATTCAAAACTCACACTCCCTGAGCTGAGATGTGATCAGTCCTTCTCCTCAGGGGCCTGGTGCCTTCTTCTGGACATCCAAGGCGAGATCCTTTTCCAAATTAAATGGAAGCTCCTCAGATGTCTTGCATTTTGCACCAGCAAGGCCCTGGGTGCACCCAAGAGGCCCTCCGGAGAGTGAGCTGAGCTGAGAAGGGGGGGTTGGTGGGCATGTTGACAGCTCCAGCGATGATGGCAGCTAAAGGCTTTCTCCCCAGGCCAGGAACTGGGATATTCCCTGCTGTCCCTAACCTGGCCAGGACTTAGGGGGCCAGCACTGTGGGTCCTCGTATAGAAGGGACACACAGCCTCTGAGCAGTATCAGCACTTGAGGCAGGACAAACCCTGAAGCTGGCCTCCAAACCCCAGCACAGACCTAGGTCAACTCTAAAGCAAGGAACTGGGGCCCAGCCTAAATGTTGCCATTACTGGAGCTTTCTGGGGCTGCAGTGCCCCCTAACCTGGACCCCAGAGTCCTGGATGGAACCCCCATACTCAGGAGCTGTCCTTGTACCCACACACAGCATGAGCTATCTGTAGCCTGACTAGGGGTTGGGGGAAAATGTCTAGAAGGGTCCCATCATTTGGCCCGTGGATGCTGGAACCATTCTGCAAGCAAAAGGAGAGAAAACCTCAACTCCCAACCCCAAAGAAAAGCTACTTAGATCTTTAAGTCAAGGTCAGGAACTGCCACTCTAGGGGCACTCAGCCAAATTTGGAAGAGCATCTCTAGGGTAAATGTTCTAATTGTGCAAAAATTGTTTCCTGGAGAGGGAGAAAATGCGGCCAAGACCATTAACATGAACCAAAGAATTAAATTTTTGTCTAATACTGCACTTAACATCCAAGAGGCATCCAGATAGCTCAAGGCAGTTAGCACTTCTAAAGAGCACTGCAGTCATTTCAGAGGCAAATTACATGCCCATTGAAATAAAATGCCTTGAAATGTTGCTGCCCTGCAGACATGATTTCAAATCTGACTGTACTGATCACCAGCTGTGTGACCTTAGACAAGTTACTTAACCTCTCTGAGCCTATATTTCCTAATTTGTGTAATGAGACTAATAATAATTCATACTTCACAGGGTTTGAGGATAAAATGATCTAAAATATGTGAGGCTCATAGCATAGTTTCCTATCACACTGTAGCCCTGAAGACACAGTGTGTGCGCTCCACTGTCCACTATTATAATCTGCCAGCACAATCGCTGTCATAAATGGGCTGGTAGGCATTCACCTACCACCGTCCATCTAAGACAACCTGACAGATGCCTGGCTTCCAGAGCAGGTAGGCGTTCATTTAGTCTGGGCACCCAAAAATTGGAATTACCTTATTTCTTGCTATTATAAAAACAAACAACTAGCTGAAATCTAGTCTTCTGACGCCTTACACACAGTCTATCATTGCCTTCAATTAATCTTGCTTCAGGTCTGCAGGGGCGCTTTGTCACCTTGGGGTCTCCTACCCCCCGCCACACCCCCAGCAGGCAGCTTCAGCAGGGACAAGGTCTCCTGGACTAATAATGGATGTGGGGGGCTAAGGAGACAGCGGTGGAGAGCCCCTGGGAAGTGGGGTGAACTCAGGGGAGCTCAAGTGCCCCTCCCGCTCCTGAAGGCCTGGCGTTCCCCGGGCACAGGTCCCCGTTCTGCTAACTGTCGCGTGCCACAGTGCCTCTGAACCTCAGTTTACCTCCCCATGAAATGGGCACAGTCACACCTGCCCAAGGAGTAAATGAACTGCTGCTAAGGAGAGGGCGCGACACACAGCAGGTGCCCAATGAACCGCTGTTGCTCTTATGATCTCGGGAGACCCTAACAAGCGTATTCTGCCTTGAGGTCCCCGACTCCCGGGACAGGCCGCAGTCATGTCAGAAGTGGGCCCAGCCGAGAGCGCCTGGCCGGCCCCGGAGGACAGAGGGCGCTCAGTGCTGACCCCTTGTGGCTCATGGGTCCCCGTCGCTGAGTCTTCTGACTTTTCCAGAGATTACCTGTGATGCTCTGTTATATACCTTGAATTTTCAATGTGGGTAAGTTCATTTTCAAGCAAATGAAGCAATTAAAACACATCCCTGAGCCCAGCTCTGAAGCAGGGAACTAGACCAGACACCCGACACCGCCCTTCACCCCAGGCCTGGGCTTCGGTGCAGGACACGAATGCCCTGCTCCGAGGGCATCCACCCTAAGGCTCAGATGGCCTGGCGCCCAAAGGAAGACCAACAGGTTGGATTTTATCCTAAACGCACTCGTGGGCCTCATTGCTGAGCAGAGAGCGCCATCTGCTGGTGGAAGGAGGTGAGCGCAGCCAGCGCCGGCCAGCATCTCCAGGAAAGGATCGGGTAGAATGCTGGGAAGAGGAGGATGCCCAGCCTGGCCAGGACCAGGAAGGAACCCAGAAGGAGGGCCCAAGCGACCCAAGGCATCAAGGACAAGAAACACCGAGGGCATCAGTGCCTGTGTCCACGAGGAGAGAGGGAGGCAGGCCCACACCCGCTGCTGAGAGAAGGCAGGGCGGCCGAGGACAGTGTCTCCTGGAGAGAAGCGTAAGGTGAGCCAGTGAGCACGCGTGCACACGTGTTTGCATGCATGCCTGCCTCTAGCCAATGACCTCTTCTTTTCCCTCAGCCCTCTGACCCCATGTGAACCTGCCCACTGCCTGGGAGCACCACCCCCAACGAAGAGGCCGGGGCCGCAAAAAGGCTCCTCATGACTGCCTGTCCCTCACTTTATTTGCGGGAGTGCCGGGTCCAGCTGGAGGAACACCGGGCTTGGCCCCTTGGGGCTGACATGACTTGTCAACAAGTCTAGGTGAGATCCAGAGTTTACCTGTCCTGGGCCTTCGGACAGACAGCCAGGATCTCCTCCAGGAGCACCCCCCACCGCCCTGGAAAGCCCCAAGCTCAGGCAGGCAGGGAGGGCAGGGCGGCAATGGCTGTCCCCGCACAGGACCTGGGGTCTCAAGGCTGGGCTGAGTTACCTCCTGGGACCTGCCCCTCGGCTGCCCGCAGAGCAGCAGAGCCAAGTCCCCCCACCCCCCACCCGCGAGACAGCTCAGAAAACACTGCATTGCTTACTGTTCTTTAAGCTTTCTCCTTTTTTAAAAAATGTGATTTTTTTTTTTTTTTTAGAATTCAAAGGGCTTTCTATTGAATAACTGGCTTTGCTCTCCCAGCCCCTGCAGGAGGCAGGCTTGTACCCTGTTTGATGTTGCAAAGTTGCTTCAGTCCTGTCTGACTCTCTGCAACCCTATGGGCTGCCAGGCTCCTCTGTCCATGCGATTCTCCAGGCAGGAATGCTGGAGTGGGTTGCCAAGCCCTCCTCCAGGGGTTCTTCTGGACCCAGGGATCGAACCCACCTCTCTTATGTCTCCTGCATTGGCAGGCAGGTTCTTTGCCATGAGCACCATCTGGGAAGCCCTGTGCCCTCTTTACAGATGGACACGTGGAGGCCTGGAGGAGTTAAGGGGAAAGCTGCTAGACCCAAGAACCGGGCCGGCAGCCCGGGGTTCGGCACTCCCGACCGGGAGGTGTCCAGAGGGCACGTAGGATCAGAGATTTTTATAGCAGAACATGCTCTTTGATGCCAGCTGCACTGACTCCACAGGAAGTGGAGTGTGTTCCAAGGCCCAGATTTTCTTCCCCCACCCCCACCCTCACTGAGGTTTCCCACTCTTGGATTCAAAACATAAACAACTGCATAAATCACAGTTA
The DNA here is from genome assembly GCF_963930625.1 of Muntiacus reevesi. Lineage (NCBI taxonomy): Eukaryota > Metazoa > Chordata > Mammalia > Artiodactyla > Cervidae > Muntiacus > Muntiacus reevesi. The sequence continues at coordinate 253,375,161 of NC_089250.1, read as the reverse complement.
CTATGTGGTGGGGACTTTCATATATACATATGCTGTTCGAAGACAGCTACCGCTGGACCAGTCAATGTTTTTGTTTCCCTCTTTTTTGGATGAGGAATCTGAGGTTCAGAGAAGTTAAGTAGCTGGCCCGAGATCACACAGACAGAAGAAAGAGCCGGGGTCTAGGTCCAGTGATGGGATCACAGTCTGCGCATTCACCCAGTCCTCAGAATCAGCCTAGCATGATTCAAACACCAAGACTCCACGTGCCTAAAACACAGTGTTCCTAAAACAGCAGCCCAAGGTCAAAATTATTATAGTGTATACAACGACAATCACCAAGGAACGCCCGGACAGGCAGATTCTGGCAGCTGCAGAAAGAGAGAGAGAGAGAGAGGAGAGAGAGAGACAATATGAATTCCTCTAGAAAGCACTGTTTGAAACCTTCCCATGATGAAATTAAAAGTGGGCCCTAAGTGATTTATTTTTTCAATCTGTGAATCTAAACAAACGATCTCCCTTCTAGGTACATCTATCATATGATCTCCCTCACAGCTGTGAAAAAATGCTATTAGTGCTTCAAAAGCAGTTTTATCACAGATTAAAGAAGCCTAGGGAAAAAAAAAAAAATTGGCAACCGGAGACAGCCATATGCCTACTTGACCTAGGACCATAAACCTGTTGTTCATTCCAGAGAGGGGATTACGGCATTACTTTTAGTAAGTTGCTTTTCATATGGAAATTTCTTTTCATAGTAAAGATCTGCCTTTAATAGCATCATCCTAAAAACATGCCTATTTTTTAATTCCCTGATCATGGACATATAGATTTTTATAGTGTCTGCAAGCATACATTAATGTTAATTTCACCATTCTCCTTTGTATTTTGTTAATGTCACAATCTGCTGTAAAACCTTGCCAACTTTCTTAACTGTCATGTTAATTCCAAGACCTGTTCTGCACTCTTTGACATTTCAGGACAGAACAAGGCAGTAAAAATAGATTAGAAAGAGCTTATAAGTATTATAAAATCTAGAACTTTGCAGATGGCGGAATTAGGTCTGCTGAATGGAAATTTAGCAACTCTGAGCACAATAATATTAGAAAAGCCTATTCATTTCTAAGGTAAATATTTGGAAGGGGTTGCATAATGGTGACTAGAGAAGTGTGGGGAAACTTATAAAATGCAACAGAGTTATATTATTTTAAGCAACTTACTGGATACATAAACCATATCCCGAAGGGCTTCAGGTTTCAAAGGTTTTCTCTACCGTATAAATAAGGGTGCAGAGTAAGGACTTGATTTTATTCATGGTCAGTTCAAAGATCACACAAATTATTTCACGCAAAGGATTTGCCTGCGTTAAAGCAGAGCATTACTGTACTTCGATATTAAATGACACTACCACATGCTAAGAAATTTGCACAAATGGACAGGAAATTAGACACTGTTTTCTTAAACTGATTGCTAAAGAATGCACCCTGTTTAAACGTGCACTATCCATTTCAAAGGGAAGCACTGGCTGATTTCAGGAAGTTTAAAATCAGTTCATGGAGAAGCAGGACAAAGTTAGGGTTAAAAGTGTTTTTCTTCCCCCCACCCCCTACCTAGGGGAAACTATTTCTTTAAAAAAAAAAAAAAACTTTCCCCTTTTTCTTTAAGGGGAACTTATTATTTCCATCATCCTTGTTGAGTTGTTGATGAATAGTTCACATCCCTTGCCAAGCCCCACCCTCTGCCTTTTTTCTAAGCTCTTTCCTCATTATTTGCTCAATCTTTTTCCCACAGCCCCGACAGGCCGTCAGGGCGGCTTAAATACAGCAGAGTATTAACATGGGGAAATGGCTTTCAGTCCCCAATTGATCTCCTAATACATGATGTTGAAATGATAATTGGTACACTCCTCACTGAAAAATAAGAGAGAAAAACTACTTTTCAGTCACCACAAGGTATTATCTTAGATCATGTATTCAGAACTACCAGATACATTAAAAAAAAAAAAAGAACCCTTTCCCCCCCATCTGCGGGAGAGTCTGCAGTCGCAATTCTTTTCAGCTGACATAATCCAGATTGATTCGTTCAGCAGATAAAATTCAGGCCACTTCTGCCCTTTATGGGAGCAACATAATACCAGTCTTTATTCAGTAACAATGTAACATAATGGGATCGGAATGTGCAAAATGACTGTTCTTAAATTACTGCGCCTCACAAGGGCCCAACACAAGCTGGGGCTTAATGTAAAAAATCATTAGGCGCAGATTACTAAAGTGCTCCTGCATTAAGGAGGTCAAACCGAGCCTGTTTATGGTATTTTTCAGGACAGAAACTCTTTGCTAATATCTTGATTATGACTGTGTTCTGGGGGGCCCATCTTAGCACCCACAGCTCAGTACTGTGGCTTCCAAGGAGATGATGTGAAGTGGGGGCTGGGGGGCGAGATCACTGAAACACGGGCTGGAGATGGGTCAGCAGAGTCTCCACAATCGCAAATCATTTTCAAGAAAGTTGGGTGCATCAAATAATGTAAGCGCTGAGCTATTAAACTATGCTAATTTCAAGATCTTCAGGGGTTCGTTAGTAAAATATATAGATGTGGAAAATAAAAGCTTAAAGACAGAATGAATAATAATCTCCCACCATCTCAATACCTAGAAATGACCCCTGGGCATTTTAAATGTAAAATCATCCAATCTTTTTGGATTTTTTTTCTATGTAGAAATATATATTTTTACAAAATTTATGCTTCAGATACAGCTTTTCACTAAATGTTATAGGCATTGTCAATATTTCTCCATGTCATTAATTATTCCTCTGCAATATAATTTTATGGCTACATGGTGTTTCTTCCTGTGGAGGCACCTAATTTATTTAACTTTATCCCTCTTCTTGGGCATGTGGGTTGTTTTCTAAGTTTCCCCTGTTTTAAGGGATGCGATGATTATTATGTCTATAGAAAAATCTTTCCCCACACATCAGGTAATTTTCTTTGGGTAAATGCCTAGAAGTGGAATTTCTGGGTGAAAGAGGTTGCATATTTTATATCTATTTAACACATACATTTCTTCCTTGGCCTCCAGAAAGCTTGAAACTACTTATTTCAAGGGGTGAGTTCAGAAGCTGCTACAGTAGCCTCAGACTTTGCCCACATGATACAATATAGAGATTTCTTTGCATAAACTGCTTGTACCATCCAAGATTATCATAACCACTGTTAATTCCATACACTCACACATTAAACTGTCATTGGGAGAAAGATTAAGAAAAGAAGTCAATGCAGGCTCTGACAAACCTAAGGTTACTTAAGAAGATTCTAGAAAAACAAAATGGGACAAAACAGAGCAGAAAAGATTCCCTTTGGATGGAAATGATTTTTTTCAACCTGCAAGTTTAAGCCTCATGCAATTTAATTTTTGCATTTGAGAGCATTGCCAGTCTCTTATCTTGTTTAAATAGAAGACTTCCAAAACTCGAATCACTGAATCACCGGGTGGCCTCCGAGATGATGCAGTTACTCTTCGGAACGCTGGGCTCACGTCTGGAGTGGGGCTTGTATTTGGTCAATGTTTGTACTAAATGAAGCAGTCTCTGTGTGTGTATGCACAGGGCTGGGGAAGTGCATGCAGGAGGCAGATGTTTTGTGTATGTCCGTACATGTGTATATACATTCACAGGTACATAAATATATTTATCTACAAAATGAGCATTACCATTGTAGTCTCATCATTGAAACTCACACCATCTGAAATATTTGCATGTGATTACCCGCGTCCACTGTCAATCATGACGGCACAAATCCAATATTCAGGCCATATGGCCTTGAAACTTTCAATCGATAGGAACCTTTTAAAGCTGAAGCTTCAAAAAGTTGTATCAAAAATATATTCAATGAGAAGAAGGTTAATTGAATAATTGATTACTCAGTAACAATTAAGTGTTCTTCAGATATCTTTGGGAAATCTTGAAATATAATGCTGATAGATATTTATTCGTTTATCAGCTATTTCTGTGTTATATATTTATTTTTAGGCTCAAAGTCAATTTCTTTCATTTATATAGTTTAACATCAGAGTCCCCTAGGTGAAAGGATACATATATATTTTTACTACTACACAAGGAGATGGCAGGGTGGAGAAAAATCCTTGTGATCCAAGGTTGCCGACATCGAAGCATTTCCCAACATTAGAAACAGCTTCTTTGTGATAACTAACAGATAAACTCATCAAGCAAGGCCTCTCAGAAAGATGCCAGCTCCAAAATGCAGTCATTTTTGCAAGGGAAGTCTGGATGATGGGATTATAGTTGCATTCTACACACTGGCTCTTGAATTGTCAGCATCATGTGGGTCTTCCTCCTCCTAGTTTCTCTTCCAAAGTAATCAGTGGTCCTGTCTCCACCGAGAAATGGAGTGACCACATGTATCACTAGCATTTGTTAACAAATCCCTTAAATTTGTCATCTATGGCTTTTTCACAGGAGGTAAAGATGGAGATTTTAAAATTGCTAACAATCTGTCAAAGATGATCACCATCTATACTCACAGACACATACACAAACACACACACAGCCCCCCCCCCCCCCCACTGGGCCAAATTGGGGTGGGGGATCAGGGATAAAGTCTAAGTCTGCTCTTCAAAAGGACAGGTCCAGCTCTTCACTCTGGAGGCCACACTTGCATGCATCACTTCTGGCTTCTCACAGGGGCTCAGAAGACCTTATCTACTGTAAGGAATCTCTGGAAAAAAAACCCATGCACTTGGTAAAGTTAGATTCTGCTGAACCAAGTCCTCGACACCCCTAATGAACACACCTAAGAAATGACTGTCTGGACCCAAGAAACAGATTCTAAACATAAGTGAAAACTGATGCTTACTTAAGTACTTTTTACTTTATGTATCTGTGCAGATTTTTTCATTCCCTCATTCAAAAAATACTATTGAACCTCTTCTGTGGGTTGGACATTGTGGTACTCGGAAATATGAAAGCATAAGCAGAATAGACAAGGTCTCTGACAGCCTAGATTCTCAGTTTGGAGGGAGAATTGGGCCCAAAACTGATGAAAAAACTAAGCACACACATTTTAAAGTAATAGCTAAGAAGTGAGCAGGCATCCCTGGTGGCTCAGTGGTAAAGAATCTGCCTGCCAATGCAGAAGACGTGAGTTTGATCCCTGGATCAGGAAGCTCCCCTGTAGAAGGAAATGGCAACCCACTCCAGTTTCTTGCCTGGGAAATCCCATGGACAGAGGAGCCTGGCAGGCTACAGTTCAGGGATCGCAAAAGAGTCAGACAAGATTTAGCAATTAAACAACAACAACCAGAAGTGAGCAAGGCCCTGAGAGAGGGAATAATAGAGTGATGAGCCATTATTGACTGGATGGTCAGTAACTGTCTCTCTGAGAACACGATGTTTCAAGTAAGGCCTAATGAATGAGGAGCTGGCCATGAAAAGCTGTGTGTATGTGTGCATGGTCAAGGGAGAGGTTGTCATTCATTCTAGGGGTTGAGACCTGAGTACTCAAAGACCCTGTGCTATCAAACAGCCGGAAGGGTTTAATGGTCAGAGAGAAGACCCATGCAGTTGGAGCAGGGCCTGAGAGATGAAGCTGAAGGTTGTGTAGGGACCTGATCATCTGGGCTTTGTAGTTAAGGGGCCTTGAGTTTCAATCCAAAGGGGAGGGAAACCTTTTGAAAGGTGTTAGGGTAATTTATGTCCTTGAAGCTCACTCTAGCTTAAGGGTACAAGTTGGTTTGGAGGAAGATCTAGTAGATCAGTTAAGCATAACTCAGTAAGAGATGATGATCACCCACAGTGAAGGGTGAAGATGGAGGAAAGAGAGATTCTAGATTTATTTTTTAGATAGGATTGACAGGACTTTTTGGTGAACTAGATGGGAGTAGTGAGGAAAGGGAGAAATCAAGGTTAACTCCTAAGTTTGATGTTGTGAGATCTCCCCATGGAGGAGTCCCATAGCATATTAGAGTAGACTTTCTGGAGAAGAGAAGTGGGCTGAAGTTTTGGGGCCTGAGAACCACCAGCAGACATGTGGTGGAATCTATAAGGAAGGATGAGATCTCCCAGGAAGAAGTCAGGATTGAACCATGAAGAGCCTGAGGAGGGCAAATGAGGAAGAGGAGTCAGAAAAAACACCAAGGAGGGGGAGCCAGTGAAGGAGAAGAAGGCCCAGAGGCTGTGGTCTCACAGAAACCAGGAGGGCAGTGGCTTTAGCAGAGGATCCTCTTGGACTTTGCCACCATCTAATATTCCTGGAATCTTGTTGCCTCTGGATACTGAAATCCCACAGAGTGATGAACCTTTGAGGGAGGTTCTATTCCCACCCTCATCCTACAGAGAAGAAGACTGAAGCTCAGTGAGGTTTAGGTGCTTCCTGGGCATCACATCCTAGTTGGAATCTATTAGGCACCAGTCCCTAGCTCTTGACTACTCTGTTATTTATATGCCTTCTACTTTCTAGGACATTCCTGGATTTGAGTGTCTGGTCTGCCAAGTATGGCCAAGACACACCACTGGGAGAACTTACGAACATGTTTTGAATATCTTCTTTCTGCATCTTTAACACTAGCATTGCCACCATCAGTATGGTATCTCAGATGAAATATTTACCCCTTCTGACCCTCTATGGGTTTCTGTAGTGGCTCAGATGGTAAAGAATTCACCTGCTGTGTAAGAGACTGAGGTTCAATCCCTGGGTCAGGAAGATCCCCTGGAGCTCATGGTAATACACTCCAGTATTCTTGCCTGGAGAATCCCATGGATAGAGGAGCCTGGTGGGCTGCAATCCATGGGGTCTCAAAGAATCAGACACAACTAAGCAACTAACACTTTCACTTGCTGACTTCCTATACTGCATCAGGGCCAGCCACAGACTAACTGTGAATTAACTCTAGGAAAGGGAGGCTTGGTAAAGCAGACAAGCTAAGCGAAAGAAAAGCCTTCAAAGTAGCTTCTCACTTTCTGATCAGGCCATGAGCCTTCTACCCTCAAGTCTCTGCAATTTCCATGGTTCAAGTAGATGCCATCTAAGACAGGCAGGCTCCCTTGAATTAGGGAATCAGACCAAGGCCCCCAAGTGCAGGGCATCTAATGAGCCTGGCTTGGTAGCCTTGCATCATCTCTGCTGTGTTAGGGGTGAGCCCGGCTTTCTGTAGAGCCTTTAACAAGATGACAGGCATAGCTGTCTGGAGACAGAAGGGAAGGCCGTGAGTGTCACAGACCAGAGAGCACATGTGTGGTTGTGTCCCTGCTGAGATGGCATGACACCTCCTGACTCTGGAGAGCAAGCCGCAGAGAAGCTAGCTTACCGTCCCTGTGCGCACACACGAGACCCACAGCCGCTGATGCTACGAGCGACGCTGCGCTGGGCATCCAGGGCCAGACCACAGTGCAGCTCCCGGCTGGGCTGTCAACCACAGCACAGGGTGCTCCAGCCAAGGGCTAGTAAAAGACACGCCAGAGTTTTAATATTGTTTTAATGTGATTAAAAAATCCTAAATTAATTTATTTTCTTATGCTAGAAAATAGTCCGGCACTGCCATATTGCAGTGTGCTCAGAAGAGCAGTCTGATAAAATTCATTAGAAAAGAATTGAATTCATCATATAAAACACAGTCATTTTATTTTAAGTAGTTCCCAATTCAGAAGGCCAGGCAATTGTTCCTTAGAGTCATACCAAGGGCAGACAGGAGAGGGATCTTCGGGTAGGTCTCTAGAACATCGTAACTTGTTGAAGCTAAGAGAACGCGCCTCATTTCTGAGCCCTTTCAAATACTGTCAGACGTGAGCGAAGGTGGAAGAGAAAAGGCCGCTAAAAGCAAGAGGACCTCCTTGCAAGTTGTCTTCTTTGCATGAAGCTTTAAAACACTGTTTTGCATCAAAACCTCCCCATCTTTCAAGACCCCAGCTCAATGCCCTCCTGCTCCTCAGCACCACCCCAGCCTTTTTTCCTTCCCACCATTTATTCTGACTTTACCATTCACTGTCTCAGATTTGACTTACACGCATATTACTGTTTCATTTGCAGGAGCTCAGTTGAAGGAGCGGAGGACCCCTTCACCTGTTCACACTGCAGAAGGCAGCTTGGGGAATTCAGCAGCAGGAAGACCCATCTCTAACCAGTATTCAACAGTTAAAAACAAACAAACAAAAAAGAGACTTTGTCCCTGAATTCTGCTCAGGGATAAAAATGTCTATGCTCAAAGCTGTCTTTGCTCAGGACCAGAGGGTGGGCACAGCTGAACTGTCTTAGAGGCTCTGCAGGGCCTGCCCCGAGGCTGGCTCTCACATCTGCCAGGGCCAGGTCCAACCTTTCACTCGGAGGCTGGGCTGCCGGTCCTCATACAGGGAAAACCGAGCACAGTCAGCATAGCAACAGCATGACCAGCTCAAGGATCCACCGTCCCCCGCCAGAGGAATGGGGGGCCAAGGTGGCCGCTGCCCGGGAAGCAGGAGAGCCTTTTGGTTTTCCCTTAAAGTCATCACCCACCCAGGGGCGGTCATGAGAAACCTCTGCATGCAAGGGTTCCACGTTGTTTATCTGAGCAACCACACATGTTGACTTTGGCTGTTTGTTGCCACTTCAAACTCCAACACGGCTTCCTGGCTTTAGGGGTGACTGAGGATGAGTGAACATGGGATGGGGAGTGGTGGCAGGGGCCACAGTTTCGTTTCTAAGCACGAAGGAACATTCCCGACTCTGTGACAAGCCCCCGGCTTGCCTACCTGAGACTGGACAGCAGCCGACCACCCCCCGGGAAAGGCAGGCTCCGCGCCCCTCTGGAGCCTTTGCAGCCTGGGCAGCCGCCCTTGGCTCACACCTGCTGCCAGGGAGCCTTCACACCACGCCCGCTCGTCTCAGATGTGGAGCTGGCCTCAGGGAGGGGGGTTCTCGAGGCATTTAATTAGCGAAGAGTTGTCTGCTCTCCAGCGGCTTGCTTGGGAGAACGGAGCTCTCCAACAGCTCCTGAAATAGGAGGAGCGGTTGCCGGAGGCAGAGTTGAAGCACTTGGGAGGAGTCGGGGTTCTGAGGGGGGCGTGGGTTCTCATCCTGAAAACTCCAATGAAAGACCCCTGATGGGCCAGACTGTCAACTGCTGTGTGCTGAGCAGGGCAGCCCGAGCTGAGCACAGAGGGCGGAGCACCGAGGGCAGGAAGGTCCCTGGGGAAAGCGAGAGCCCGTGTCCCTAAAGTGAGCCCACCGTCCAGTCCCATCACCTGTCCTGGACAGTCCACTTTCTCCAGAGAACCCGGGAACCTGGGTTTGTAAGTAAAAACCTCACGGTTTTAGAATGTTTGCAATCAAAGATAAACGTGTAAATATCACACAAGCCAAGCAAAACACATCTGTGAGCTGGATCCAACCCCCAGACTACACTTTGGTTCCCATTATCCTACGTGAGCAGCTCGGAGGGCCTCACCTTGCCCTCTAGACACTGTCAGCTCTGTTTACCTCCAGGGGAAGAGCAGTGAGGAGAAGGTGGACGCGGAATCCAGGCCAAGGCAACCCACAGCAGGGGCTTTAGCCAGCAGCAGACAAGAAAGGCCCTTTCATGGACCTTTCCTAGACCCACTGAATCAGAATCTGCATTGTCATAGAAACACGGCTACTGGTTTGCACCCTAGACTTTGAGAAGCATTTGTCTAAGACTAAGTAAGAGAAACGGGTTGACGCTATGAAACCCTCTCCTTTTCCAGAAGATGCAGAAACCCAAGCATACTACCTGCCCTCTTCAATCTTTTCCAGGTCCCAGACTTAGGAAGATCCTCTGGAGAAAGGAATGGCTACCCACTCCAGTATTCTTGCCTGGAGAATCCCATGGACAGAGGAGCCTGGCAGGCTACAGTCCGTGGGTTGCAAAGCGTCAGACACGACTGAGCGAATATCACTTTCACTTTTCACTTTTCAGACTAGAAACAGTGACTGTAGTCAGGACATGGGTGGCAGAGACAGGGAGTAAGGAGAGGGGGTACAGAGCGGTCCCCACTGCCTCCCACCACTGCGGGCCGCTTCACACCATGGACAGCTGACCTCCACGGTCACACCCCAGATAGAGGTCAAGCAGGCAGACCGATGCCACTCAGCTCAAATCTCCAGGACAGGATCCCAGGAATAATTCTCTTTGGAGATCAGCCTTCCATCGTAGGAGAAGTTTCATGCTGCTGTCTCTGGGCCCCGGTGAGGTAGACGCAACACGGGGAAGGAGGAAACTTTCCTGGTGAGTACAGAACAAAGGGGCTCATCTGCCCCTTAGAAAAACCCTTCTCAGCATCTGCAGGGCCTCGGATGGCTGCGCCTCCATCGCGGTTTTGCTTCTCCGACTCTCCCCAAATCCCCAGGCCTTGTCAGCAGAGACACATCTATCGATAATAGAGAATTCACAGCTTTGGGGGCATTTCCCTTCCATTCACGACATTTACTGGTGTCAGTCTGAGCATAAATACAATTAGATTTGAGAGTTCTATCACAAAAGCCAATAAAGCGGGCCTCAGTAGAGATTCTAAAATTACTTAACTTTTCTTTAGAAAAATATTAAAACAGTATTATCACATCAATGAGGAGAAAAGACAGGAAGATAATAAAGTTATGTTAAACCTCCCTGTATTTACTCATGTGTGAAACAGTTATGTCTGGTCACATAATTGCAATGGTTCTGAGAAATATTTCATATTTTATAATGAACATTAAAAGAGTTTGTGGATCATTACTTTATATGAGTTCCAAAGTTATTACATAAAACCCAATAGGAATGGTTATAAATTATCGGATCCTCCGGCCTGGCCTTGGTAAACATAACATGAAGACAGAGACATTTCAGCAGACAAGATTCATGAGAAGAGGTAAAATTCTCCCTGCATTTTAAGGGGAAGAGCAGATGAGAGTACTTGTAACCAGCCCTTAACATTTTTTGTTTCTGTTTCAAAGAAATTCTATTGAACCACTAGCTTAAGCCACACACACAAAAAGCTTCCGTTAGAACAAAAGAGAACTCGCTTTCAGACCCTGCCCTCATCTTTCCATCTTTCATTATCCTATCTGTGGCCCTAAGGTCACTGCAAAATTCTTGAACTTTTCAACACAGCATGGGTTTAAAATACTGTACTTAGCAGGCTCATATGATCGCCAACAATTATTTACTTTCAAAAGGAGATCCTCTCTTTGAAATCTGAAAATACAGCATCTTTGCAGAAACTGAAGAGTTGATAACATTCCGAGGAAATTTTCTTTTTTGGTCTGCAAAGAGGTTGGCAGGCAGCATTTTAATTAAAAATGGTCACTTGTGAATCACAGTTAAGAATAAAAATGGGTGCTATTCTATTTACTTATGCTTATCCTCTCTTTTTTTGCTTTTAAATCAGAGTTTTCTGTTTCGTTTAGAAACCACACCTGCCACTTTTGTTTTTCTCCAGCTTCTGCTTGCTGAAGAAGTTAGGTAGCAGGAGAATAGCAGCTGGGAGAATACGGGGCCAGAGGGGTGAAGCCAACTCTCTGAAAGGAGGTACAGCTAAGAGGGCATCACCCCCTCACCCTTGAGAGACGCTGCACAGTGGGGTGCCCCCTAGGGAAGCACACAAAGGCAGGTTCCATCCCCGACTCTGAGAAACATGGGTGCCTCTCTCACCTGGAGCCAGAGCAATACTACCTGCTCTATGCTCAGAGGAAGGGTGTCCTGCAATGCCCTCCCGGGGTCCTGGACCCGAAACCCATGAGGGTCACCCACCTGTCAGCTCCCCACCTAGCCCAAGGCTCCTCTTTTTATATGGAGCAGCAGTAGGTAAAGCTCTCTCAGAAAACAGATGTCTTTTGGAGAATTTAAAGCTCCAAGTTGGAGGTCAGATTCTGGCTGTACTTTGAAATATGTCTGCCTCGATCATTATGCAGTCATTCACATATATTTCAGACATCAATGTTGTCTTGAAATATTCTCAAGTTCTCGATGCTATTTATATGCTTTGATCTTTCCCTTTGCTTCTGCTCTGACAGTATGCTCTGGTTTCCCAGAGTCACTGAATGCCCACACATCATTTTAATAAATATTTTTATCAGGGAGAAGTTTGCTATTTTATCCTAAATGGTTTCTCTCGGAATTTAACAGAAACCAACATTCTTGAGAAATCTACCAACCTTTTATAACCTATGTGAACAGAGAATTTACTAGTTTCAGTATTTTTTTTAGATGAAACAATGTCATGTTTTTGCCTCTTTCCATAGATAGCAAGTTTTTTACTAACAAAAGAAAGATTATAACGATGCCAACTTACAATATGGGAGGAAAAAACTCTCCTTGTTTATTTACTATGATATTTCAGCTAAAATTATGCTATTTCAGCTAAAATCTGAGATTTTGATATAATACAATTCCCAGGTGGAAAAAATCAAGCAAAGTGAGAAAAAACAAACAAACATATTTTCAAGACTTAAAGAGCAACACGGAGAGAGGGTGGAAAATTGCAGAAACATTTCAGCACATTGCATATTAAGCCAAGTTTGGGGAAATATTTCATAGAACTCTCAGAACTTCATATCATAAGCCAAACCCAGTTAATTAGAGTCAATGACTACGTTCTTACTTGAAAAGGGGGTCAGGACTCTATTCCCTAAAACTAATCTATTGATCATCTTGTCCTTGGGTGTAGATCCCTTTGAAGTATTTTTGCAATGGCCTCTAGGTGGTGCTAACACTGCATAGCTTCAGCTTTTCAGCACAATGAAAACATTAATTTGCTATGAGATAATTTTTGACGTAAATGTAAAATGGTGCCCATTCGAACTCAGTAATGAAGCATGGTGCATTTCTGCAGCTCCTAATTTGACTAGTTAAATGACTCCATTACGTGTCTAACAGACAGAAGCAAATAATTTCTGGTCAGTTGATGTTCACTTATCCGTATCATTTTGCCCTGAAAATAAAGTCTCTAATCTACAATTCCTTTGTCTTAGTTTCTTTTTTCTTTTCTTTTTCTTTTGGTTAAGATTATTAAAGAAAGTACACTTAAATAATTTAGATTAAACCAGCACAAACGAACAGTTCAAACATCCGAGCACATGGACAAATCAAATATTTATAATAGAGGAGGCGGACAACAGGACAGCCCTCCTAAATGACTCCAACCTTTGCCCCATCCCTAGGTCTAGGGGGTTAGGATGACTTCTGAGCCTGAAAAGAACAAATGTCTGTCCTTCAAGTCCATTGTCTTTCTGTGGCCAAAAGGAGGCTGTTGTCTGTTCTCTTCCCCTTTTCACTTTGTCACATAACTTTGAGGATGTTTGGAAATTTTTCAGGAGGATCCATCTCACTGTTGCAAAAATGGCTGTTTTAATAAATATCAAGTGATGAATAATTTTGCCCAAAGGGGAAAAAATGGTTAATATTGAATCTTAATGTTCCTCATCTAAATGCTTTTTTCTTCCTGCTAAAAACAAGTTTAGGATTAAAGCGTATCAGTTTACACATATTGCATGCATATTAGTGAGACACAGCTGTGTATGTCCCCCTCTTAAGAGCCATATGATTAAGTTATGGGATATCATATAATCCAAACCCTTTTTCTATTGGTCACCTTTCACAGACAAAAGCTTTTTAGTTTTAGGTCTATTAAATGACAGAATGGCCGATTCTGTAAATGTGCAAGTAATTATTATGAAGCACCTGTGTCTCTTATTTTCACTTACAAAGTCCATCTATAAATTGCTTTGGGAAAGGCACTCAGAAGCGGACACAAGACGGCGCACCCCGTCGGGGGGCTCACTGAGGTGGGTGGATCAAAGGTCTGGGTCCCTGGTCTCAGGGTCTTGATGAATGATAGAATTACAGGCACAGGCCATCCCATCCCACAACCCCAAGGCAAAGGGACAGTGGCCCATTTCGATGGAGACATACTTGTAGGGGTGAAAAAGAAACCCCAAAGCTTCAGGGGGCTGCCCATCTTCTTTTCATTGCTGCATCTGAGCAGGATCCTCAGCCAGTCTGCACCACACAATCAGTTTTTTAAAAAGACTTTTGAACTAACAACAACAACAAAAAAAAACAGTTTAAACGATCTTCATTTTTCCCCAAAGTAACATGCTACTTGACTCAATTAAATGCAGTTTTTAAAAACTGGCTCGAGTGTGTGTGTATACACAGCCTTTATTAAGCTTTTAAAATTTCAAATCCCTCTGTGTGTGCAAATTACCATCATTTGCATGACGAGGGATACGGGACACGGACTGTGTGCCTTTTGACATAAAATAATGCCAAAGGACTATTGATGTCACACACCTACTTGGTTGAAATTTTTGACTGATGTTGTTTCTGCAACTTGACTCCAGTCGGTAGCCTACCCTGGAGGGCTCGGACCTCACCCCTCTCCTCCCCCTGCCCCGCGGGCCCCACGATAGCCATCAGCGCCAGGCTCTTTGGTATTATGTAGGTCGAGCGCCCCTTGGGTTTACAGAAGGATTTGGCCTTTTGATTTGGTGTAGAATTTACAACCTGAGAGCGATGTTTCAGTATGCAGATCTGGGTTGTATGTGCTGGAAAAGGAAACGAGGTCAAGCTAGGAGGGGATCGTGCATCTAAAGAGGCTTCCCCAGTGCTCAGGGCAGGGATGCGAAACCCCTCCCTCCGGCCACCCCTGCCCAGGGGCACCTGCTGGTGCAGGCGTGTGAAAGTCACCGAGTGTGCACCCTCCACGGGCAGCCCGTTAATCTGTGTCCTGAGAACGGAGGTCTAGAAGGAAGCAGATCCCATGAGGTGAGTCCACAACACGGCCTGAGACTGGAGGAGCCACGAGAGACAGAAGTGCGTCCATCAGGCACAGGGGAACCAGCAGCACAGCTTGGGATGCGGGAAGGAAAATGCCCAGGCTGAAGCTGACTCCGGAGGAGAGGTCTGCAAAATGACCCTTGGGGAACTTTACAACCCCCTGAAAGCTGCCGTGGGAGCAGGTTCCTCTTATACCGATTGTCGGGTGGGGGGGGGAGCGGCTCAAGATATCACCCTCCCCCTAGAAGAGCTGAAGGCATCAAGAACAGTTTAACTACCAGAGGGTCAGCACTCCCTGCCCCAAATTAAAAGTCGGTGATGCTATCACCCCTAGGGAAGGGAAATATTCTAAATTGGGGGGCTTAGCAAGGTAGTGCTGGACCTGAGTCTGCAATGCTTTTCTAAAGATGTAAGGAGGCATAGAGCATAGTATACTGAAATGAGGGGTGACAACTGCTAAGGAAAATAAATAAAAAAAAATAAAAATAAAAGGTTTGCCTTCATGTCCGTAAAGGGAAGGAGAGAGCAGATGCCAGTAACAGACAAGCATTTCCCAAGGAGAGGAAAACATTTCTGAAGGAAATCAGCATCGTAGCAGAACAGGTGAGAAAGAAATTAGAGTGTCTGAAGACTGATAACTCCAGCACCAGATGGGAACCATCTTAGAATTTGTGCAAGTGGAGGTGAGGAGACGGGGGAACGATTAGCAAATACCTTTTAAAAACACCCTGGGAAACGGGAGAAGCAGCAGTGGACGAGAGCCCTTATGCAACACCTATATTTAATAACGACTCTGAGGGAGATCTAGGAAATTAAACACCAGTAAGCTTGACTTGAGCGGTGGGGAAGATATTGGAAACACTAATCAGGGACAAAATAGGGAAAGTTATGATTTAATTAAAGATATTCAGCATGGATTCACAAAAGGGAGATCATACGTAACAAAACTAATAGAATATTTTGAAAAAGTAACAAAAAGGAATTGAAGAGGGAAACCAGGGGTATAATTTACTGGGACTTTAAGAAAGCTTTTGATGCACTGCCTCACAAAAGGCTAATCTCTAGCGGTGGGGAGTTTGGGTATGAGTGTGGTGGGGGGTGGAGAATGAATGAAGAATTGTCTGGACCGAGGGTACTTGTGAGCATTACCATGAAGAGATTAGGATAAAGGGAGGAGACTGACTGCTGGAATTTCCCGAGATCTGAATTTTTTTTAATTAATTTTTTTAACATAGTGCATCAGCAGGCTTGCTTAGGAAATGTGTCGAAATGTGATGAATTTCTCCTGCAGGTGTAGTATTGGAGGGCAGGTGCCAGTTCATGCTACAAGGACAATAGCATTGGGAAGGATTCGCTAACATTTGGTGAAGACTTGACTATTCCTAAATACCATGAGACTGTTTGTGGCCAACAAGGGGGCAGGCATAGCCACTAATTGCCCTGTGAATAATGAACACAAATAAAGAAGGAGGCTATGATATGACTAAGGAGACAAAGCCCAATGACCTAGACGGCTCAACACTAGAGCCCTCTGATGCCCACAACCATACCCTCACATGCGGGCATGCACACACCTCCACTCACCAGAGCGCACGCATCCACACCCTCACTCACACTTTACATGTTGTTGTTT
Organism: Muntiacus reevesi; assembly: GCF_963930625.1. Taxonomy (NCBI): domain Eukaryota; kingdom Metazoa; phylum Chordata; class Mammalia; order Artiodactyla; family Cervidae; genus Muntiacus; species Muntiacus reevesi. The sequence goes on along the minus strand of NC_089250.1, from coordinate 253,358,790 downwards.
GGTTGCAAAGTCAGGTCCGACTCTTTACGACCCGATAGACTATAGCCCGACAGGCTCCTCTGTCCATCAGATTTCCCAGGCAAGAATAAAGTGGGTTGCCATTTCCTTCTCCAGGGGAATCCTCATGGGGACACTCTAACACACCCCGTGCCTTGCAAAGATGCCTACATTCACACAGCACATACCTTCACAAACACACCACAGGTACACACACAGTTGAGAACATGCGTGCACATGCTCACACGTATCCTGGATTGTTCTGCACAAGTAGGTGGAAATGGCAGGTGTAAAAAGAAGAACTTAACTATTTTCTACTGGGAAATATTGGAGGCACTTTGGGGATAAAAGGCCCCCTTAGTCACATTACAGTAATAATAGATGACTGAGGAATGAAAGGAGAAGCAGAAAACCATGAGGCACAAAAAGACCTTTGTTACTACAAGCCAAGCCAGACCTTGGCACCTTCTCTGACGAAATATCGAGGGACACAGTACTCAGGAATGATAACGACAGAGATCCCCAAAGGGGCCCAAGCTTGCCCTCAGAGGCAGAGCTACAAACGCGGCAGCAGCAAGATCCTAAGCAAGATGGTGACCCAGATCTGGGACCTGCGGTCCTCAGAACTCTGACCAGAGTCTGGCCCAGGGAAGATTCAGGCTGGGCAGAGGCCTGGGGAACTCTCCAAAAATGTCTTTGTATTTGCCAGACAAATGCTTCTTCATTCTTAGGAACACAAACACGATACTTGGGCTCAGAACGAAGTATATGTTTGTATGGGAAGCTCCATGCTACAGGGCGGTCACCGCCGTCTAAATGGGATGCAGCCACTGACACGCAAGACTCCCCCACAGGATCGGTGCTGGAATCCCCTCTCTACATATAAAGTCATGACTAGATATAGATATAGACATAGGTTCTAACATGTGAGTGTTAGAACACTCTGAACCTCATTTGCCTTTTCCATCATTCATTAATACTAAAATGCGACTTGGATAGTATCTAAATTTAAAAGGTCACTTAAGATGGAAAGTTGCAAAGTGAAGGATACACATCCTCCTCATTAACAATAGCAAGAATATTGCCCAATGGTCATCACCTGCAATGCAAAGGGGGGCAAAGCATTCAGTCGCAATTCAGATTTTAAAAAGAAATGTTCTCTGTGACTTCCATCCCCATTTTTGTCATTCTAACCTGGATATGCCCGTGTCTTAAATCCAAGAGTTATGAATTAATACTCAGAGACTATAAAAGAGGGATGAAAGTCAGAAGGAATTTTTTTTTTAAAACAAAGAAACACAGCAGAATTGTAACCTGTGCTGTTTTGACATCAGGGTCCCTCTGCCAACATGTCACAGAGATAACAGACATGAACAAGCACTCATTGTCCAGATAAAACTGAAACACAGGACTGGATTAGGACCTGTGGCTTCCCCACATGTCATTTCTACAGCTCTCTCCACCCTACAAGGACTTTTTATAACTCTCATGTGTTATAAGGAAAAAGGTATTTACAGAAATAAACAAACAAAATACTTGCCTTATAATTATCTTTAAATCTCCCAATTTTTCATTCAAAGTAAATTTAGGGGTTTCGACTTTGTCTTCTAAAGCTAGAGAATCCTTCTTACACCCTGAAGCCTATTCGAGCATGGTCTAGTATCCATAGGTGCCAGCTCTTAAAGGGAGCAAAGATTTAACAGGGGGAGATAGAAGCCCTTCCTATATGACCCCCAAGCTCCATCCCAAAGTGACTCTAAACAGACCTATGAGCTACATGTAAGCTGCCTCCCACCTCCTGCTTCCACATAGCTGTTGCCCAAACGCTCTGAAAATCCCTGTGATGCCCATAACACCACCCCAGGGTACGATAAGGCTTTCGAAAGACAACAAAGGGTTAAAAAGTACCTGTCAGGAACGTCTCTTGAAATCAGTCATTGAGAATCATCTGTCAGTAAGACAAAATTAATTACTACATGTAAAATGAAGAAATCAATGTAAATTGCACTGTAGAAAAGTTTAGGACACCTTGATTGTTAAGTCATTACTGATACACGTGTGAATTTTCAACAAGCTCCAGCGGGAATGTGGCTCATGGGGCCCTTTTCAAATTTTCCCAAAGTTGAGTTTAGGTCTTGGGGTGTCTCTCCCACTTCTACCTCCAGTTAGGTTTCGAGGTTTGAACAGTGCCCCAGCAAACACAGCAGCTTGCAAAGTTCAGCGACATTTTAGCAGTTTTCAGCACTCAAGCCTGATAAGAAGGACACCACTTCACTGGGAAGCGTAGACTCATGAGTTCAGCAGAACAAGTGTCCCCGCCACAGGGTCCCCAAGAACTTGGGAAAGTAACCTCCCATGCTACCCAGTGCATATTTCCATTAATTTATGCAAAGCTGGATTTATTTAGAAAATCAGATCAGTCATTTGAAATACTTCAAACATGATCATGCTTTAAGATGTGACTTTTGTGCTTTGCTGAATTTCTAAGACCCAACTCCATGGCTTCTGGGTGCTGACTGGAAAGGGTAAAAGAAAACCCCAAAGCTGAGGCTACTGTAACTCAAAGGCCTCCGTTATGTCCCTTGGGGAGGCGGCAGTGCACCCTGCGGCCCCGCCTCTGCCATTCCGGTGTGCCTGGCAGAGAGATCCAGTCTGCGCACATGTGATCCCCCGCGGAAGGAGTCTAAGGAGGTGTCTGCCAGCTTGTCTGCCTCACCCTCAGACAAAGCCCTCTACATCATCGGCTTAAACCAGACCAGAACAATCTGCAGCACAAGTTCTGTTTCCATGCGGGCTCTAATTTGCGGTCCGAGTTGAACCCCCTGCAGCACCTGTGGTAGCTAAGGCTTCCTGGGGAAACTTCAGTCCCACTGCAGGCTCATCCAGCTTTCCTCTCCTATGGGGGCTCGGGACCCTCAGATGTGAGCTTTCTTTAGTCTCCCTGAACCCCCCTCCACCTCACACCTGTCTGTCTCCTCCAAACCTGTGGGCACTTCTTCCTCAATGTGCTGGTCCTGGGACTGATTCCATTATCGTCGGGACTCACCTGACAGCCGGGGGTCAAGGACAGGCTGTCACCCTCAGGGGCTGATCCAATAGAAGAACTTTCTCCCACAGAGACCCACCAGCCCCATGGCTGAAATGGACCCCCGGTGCCCTCCAAGTGTACTTTGCAAAAACCAATATACAAAAATAAAAAATTTACAATATACAATTTGTAAAATTAAGGAGCTGAAGATTACTTAGGAAAGGACCGATTTGCATTGCAAACGAACTTTCTGATTTATAGAGTCACCACGGGGTTCCTTATATGAGTCAATCTAAAATAGGATTCAGCTCATAGTGCATCTAAAATGGGATTCAGTTGCCAAAATTCAATATACACACCGTGTCCGCAACAGCCCCATTGCTACAGCCATGGGAAGAGTGAGGTGCTCCAGCAGACTTGATTTTACTTTCTTCTCAAAAGGTTTTCCTGCTTGTATATCTTCATTCCCCTCGCACTGGCCTTCCTTTAGTTTACTAACTTAACCCTTGGGGATCGGAGTCCCTTTCCACTCACAGCTCGGGGCTCTCTAGGGACTCATCACCTTCAGCCAGGCACTGGATCTTCGCCACGAGGAGCTGCCCAAGTCCTCCTGCCTCACGCTATATCTGATATTTGGGGTGAAGTGATTGCCCATTTGTGGAGTATATTCAAGGCTTAAAATATGTTAAAAAGCACAAAAATATTCTATTATTTGATGCATTAGCTCCATTTCTAGTAATCTGCTCTAGAAAACTCATCTAAAATGTGAGAGCACAGGGGGATTAAGAGGGCTACCTTCATGTCCAAAGACATCTCTTGTGTTATATCTATAATATTAAAAAAATGGGAAACAACCTAAATATTCAACAATAGGAGAGATGACTATAAAATCCCAAATAGGATATTTTATTACAACCATAAATTTGTACATATAAAGAGTTTTAATAATATGAGAAAATGTTCATATTACATGTATATATTACATGCAAAGTCATATGTATGGGATGTTTATAGTTATGTAGAAGACGGGCACAGGACGAAACCTGAAAGGAAATCAACTCCAATTGTGGCAGTCTTCATGTAGTGAGAAATGGCTGGGAAACACTCTTATTTTTCAATAATCGGACAAGAAAATGGTAAAAGTTGCTCTTATTTTTAGAAAATACAAGTTGATTTCTTTTATAAGAAGAGAAAACATATTAGGTTAAAAGCAGTGAATTAAAAGTAAGCTTCAATTAACCTGGATATTTATTGTTAAAAACTAAAATTTCTATCAATGTCAAAGATCTTAGTTCACTCACATTGTAAAATCCCTTATTTGAATATGTTATTCTTGAAATGGGATTCCCTGGTAAAGAATCCGCCCACCATGCGGGAGACCTGGGTTCAGTCCTTGGGTTTGGAGGATCCCCTAGAGGAGGGCATGGCAACCCACTCCAGTATTCTTGCAGAGAATCCTCATGGACAGAGGAGCCAGGCAGCCTACAGTCCATGGGGTGGCAAAGAGTCAGACACGACTGAGCGACTAAGCACATACTTGAAATATGATCAAGCCCAATGTGCAGGCAGGTCCCAGATGCCAGAGCAGAGGTAACTAACCCAGACTGAAGCTGGGCCAGGAGCAGTAGGTACATGGGAACGTGTGCAGCCTCGTAGGGCCATAAGGCTTCCGGAGCTCTGCCTCTGTGCTGTTGACAGGGTCATGGTACCCGACCCGGGGAGGTGAACAACAGGCCCGCAATAGCGGGGCTTGAATGACACTATCCTGCCTCTCCCACATGGCCAAGCACAGGGTCTGGTATAAAGCGGCATCTCTAGAAATGCTACATAGGAAATGAGTGTCTTTGAGCGTGCCTCTTGTGCTCTTGCCCAGAATAACTACCAATCCTGCTATTTCTCTATGTTTCCACACGGAGGACCTGCACAGAGATGGAGATTCAGCGAACCTCCCTACCAGGCAGGTGGGTAGCGTGGAGCAGGTGGGAATCTCGTGGGCTGAGAACAAAGACAGACTGGGTTTGGATCTTGGCCCTGACTCTTCCTAGGAATAAATTCATTATGCCTCGATTTGCCAATCCTTAGAATTGGGAAAAAAAAAAATAATCTTATTCCCCAGGGATTTGATTGTGCTGAATCAAGGGGAGAGATAGAAATCTTTTTTTTTTAAAGGCTGGAACAGTGCTGATGGCCTAACAGAAAAAAAATATATATATATGTTTTCAGTTAATTAAGATGTTATTTTATTTCTACTTCTGGCTATGGTAAAAGACTTGTATCAAATCAACTGTTCTAATGAGAATAAATAGAAAAACTGCATCAAAAAATTGTGTGTGTGTAAATTATTTTTAGGCATGAGAGGGTTATCAAAGAATCCAGGACTTGAGGGGTCCAGATTCTAGCAAGATGGGGGTAGGAGAGCAGGGCCTCTTTCTGACAGTGCTTTTCCCCTGAAGGGAGCTGTGAATTTACAAGTGGCAGCTGAGACACTGAGAAGCTAAGCAGAGGTTTCCAAGGGACCAAAGAGACAAATCTTAGAATCTAGGGCCTGGAAAGATAGAAGTTACCTGGCAAATACCTAGTGCTTGCAGTTATGACCCCAGCAGGGACATGCTTAGGACTAAGGGCAGATAGAAAATAAACACACCCAGTTTGATCTTCCCCTTGACTAAAGGCCTACTGGAAACAAAAGTAAATCTGCCCCAGAAGGTTGCAGCAGCATCTATAGCTGTGCTTTCCAATATGGTGGTCACAAGCCACAGGTGGCTTTTGAGCACCTGAGTTGTGACTTTGTCAGAGATGTACTGTGAGTATAAAATACTCACTGCATTTCCAGGACTTAGTAAAAAATCAGAAAATATAAATATTTTTATATCAGTTACATTTTCAAGTGTATTTTAGACATCTAATGTTAAATAAAATATATTATTAAAACTAATCCACCAGTTTCTTTGTACTTCTTTAATGTAACTACTATAAAATCTAATATTACATATATGGCTCACATTCTATTCCTATATGGCAGTGCCAATCTAGAGGTTAAAATGACCAAAAAAATTTTAAATACAATGTTTGATATTAAATAAAAAATTACCAGGCACACCATGAAATAAGACCAAATGAATGCAAATAAGAATTGAAAAGTGAGACAACAGGTAATAGAAACAGACCCACACAAGATACAGCTATTGAGTTAAAGAGTTAGAGACTTGACAGACTTTGAAATAATAGTAACTAATATATTTAAGAAAACAGATGACGAGAAGAAGAATTCTGGCAGAAAATTGGAATCTATAAAAGAAATCCACTGGAAATTTTAGAATTAAAAATACACTGTGTTGGGCTATGCCTAGTCACTCAGTCATGTCTGATTCTTTGCAACCCCATGCACTGCAGCCCACCAGGCTCTTCTGTCCTTGGGGATTCTCCAGGCAACAATACTGGTGTGGGTAGCCATGTCCTCCTCCAGGAGATCTTCCCAACCCAGGGGTTGAACCCAGGTCTCTCTGAAATTAAAAGCTAGTTAGATAGTTATGACATATCTCAGTAAAGAATTCATTAACTGCAAGAAGATTTCATTTGCAAAGTGCACGTATGCCCTGCTCTTGACCCTAAAGACATTTAAGTTTTGCACTTGTGCTAGTCCACCTCTTGGCTACCTTCCATTTCCTAGGGAGTCTGCAAGATCTCCTTCCCAGAGAGACAGAGGGCTGAGTGGTATTGGAAGTCAGAACCTTCAAGGCCATCACGACAGGCACAGGAGACATGCTAAACAGAGGTCTGGGTCAGGATACAGGCCTTAGATGGGACCGGCCACAGTGGACAAGGAGGGTCAGGCCCTCCATCAAGTTTGGCCTTGGTATTCCCCAGAGGTCAGGAGCCACGTCAACAGGATAGCTCCGCAGCCACACAGGGTTTTCTGAGTGGAACATTCCGGGAAGTGCCTTCAGGGCTTGGCTGGTCCACTTCTGGGTGGTCCATGAGGAAGCCACCGGATGTTTATGTGTGCTGTGATGTCCTAAACATCCAGCAGAAGAGAGAAGGACAGAGGGAGGAGACTGTCCACTCTGTCCACACAGCAGTGGCCTTGTGCAGGACTTCTGGAAATACCTTGCTGCTCTGTCTAACCCTCACCACAAAGAAAGACACAGCCCTCCTCAGAAGAGCAGTGTGAGCGCCTATAAGCTGCATCAGTTTTAGGTACAAGAAGGGTCACCGAGAGTGGACACTAATCTGCTCTCACCAAGCAGCTGGAAGGGCCTAAAATTCTAGAAAAAAAAGAGATTTTACTTTGGATTCTAAGAAGAGCTTCTTAATAATCAAGTAAGCAGGATGTTAAAATTTGCGTTTCTTCTGCTCTTTAAATGGATGCTCCAAAAGGCTACCCATAAAACAAAAGGAATTAATAATTGCTTTATCTATCCAAAGTGAGATGTCAACTGGCAAGGTCACCTTCAGGCTTAGTGAATGGAGACTCAAAATGAGCCTGTCCCATGTCGTTTGGCATCAGTGGGACACAAGGTCATTGTAGGACCCAGCTTAGAAAAGCCATAAGGCTGGTGGCTGCAGGGACGGCAGACCAAGGGGAGGAGCCATGTGGGGAGTGGTTTTACTTCCAGAGGATTTGGGAACAAATGAAAAGTGTTTCTCAAGGTCCAGATGTGGATCACTATGGAAGGGAGCCCCTGCATAAATCCACAGCAAAAGACTTGGCCCCAGAGGCCACTGGAAGGACAAAACAACCTCCATAGGAAGAGACTGGATGCTCACTATGGACCGCAGTGTCTGAGAGGCTGGCACCCAGCAGACAGAACATTCTACAACTGTAGGTGGGGGCACCCTGAAGATGCGGGGCAGTCTGCAGAGAACAAAAATCATCCAGCCCAGAGGAGAATACTTGCTGCGGCCATACAGCCAGCCCTGACTTCTCCTAGATTTCATTCTGGGTAGGTGGGGGAAAGCTAACTCCACAAAATGGGTTTAAATGAGGAGAAAGAATAATGTCATTCATTGCTCCAACCAAGCAGATTTCTCTCTTTAAATACAGAGATGATCAAGAAATCTGCTGGTCAGTAAAGAAAGGAAGCTCCTTGCTGGAAGAATGTGCAGAATCATCGCCCTTTAACAAGGAATGCATTCCAATCATTAGGTTTTATCCATAAGGAGATGGAGACCCAAGGAGGAGGGAGATGGAGACCCAAGCAGGAGGGAGATGGATCTGAGGCATGGTGGTTCCTGGGTAGCCATCTGGTCCTGCCTCCACCAGAGAAAGACGGAGGCCCATCACGGACTCAGCAGATACGGCCCCGACTCTCGCCTTCTCTGAGTGTCAGTGACCCAGATGATCTTATTTCCTTCATCACTAAAATGATGGTGACCAGACTCACAACTCCTGTGAGGCCAGCCATCATTCTGAGCTACCCCACTGAGCAACAGTCCAAAGACTCGAGGTACCGGAGTGAGAGAAGCATTTCAGCTGGTCTGTTCTTCTCTCAGGAGCCTCTCGGAAACTGTGGCAGCCACTGGCAACTTGCGGCTCACGTGTGGCCCACAGGAGGGCTGCACCCATCATCTGGGCTGCCCGGAGTGAGCCTGAAGCTGCCAGCTCAGTAAGCGCCACATGGCAGGGAGCTGGGTTTCCAGCAGGCAGAGAGAAGGTAAGCTCTTGCTGCAGTGTCCTGCTGTGTTCGGAAACCCCATCCAAGAGGCAGCGTATGGATCTGTGTATGGATCTGCTGTCGCGTAATGAAATGGTAATGGGAGGCAGTCCGGAGCGCCTCTCCACGCAGCCACCAACGGATGCCATCCACAAGGAGGGCAGCTGCTCCTCCAATCTGCCTGCTTTTTCAAGTCAACGCTCTCTTTGGAGACCAAGGACACCCTCGGCCACACCCAGGAGCTCTCAGCGCCTCAGAGGACGGTCTGCACTCAGACGCGGCCCCCAGCGCTCGAGGTGCGCCTCGCTCCCAGCCGGAGCCCCCGGCGGCCGAGACCCCATCCGCCTGGAAGCAGAGGCTGGTTTCCGGCCCGAGCGGGCAGCCATCTTGGGCGGCAGTTGTACCGGTTCCCAGGGCCCTGAACTGCCACTCCCCCTTCCTTTGTTAAGATAATAATAAACACGAAGCAGCTACAACAAAAGCCAAATAAATGATAAGCTCCGAAAAGAGCGGATGGGACTGTCGTCTTTTCCAGATACCTGTTCACCACAGCAGATGCCCTGTGCCAATGCTGAACCATCTCCAATACACGCCATATGCCTGTTTCTTTACTTAGCCTTGTTTGGGACGGGAATCCTTCAGAGAATGGAAGGTCCCCGCGTGTTTGGCAAGCCAGACGAGGACACCAGCCGAATGTGCGCAGGGATGCTGTGTCCCTCAATGTGCGTGCAGGCGCGCGCACACACACACACACACACACACACACACACACACACACACACACACACACACACACACACACACACACACACACACACACACACACTGGTCTTTTCCAGACCATTTGTAACTTTGTTCATCAATTGCTTTTTGTGTGTGTGTGTGTGAACAGTAACCAAATTAAAATAAACTCAGTGCTAAGAAAAGAGAGCAAAGGAAGACTGACCTAATCACACTTTTGCTCGAATCATCCAACTAAAATTTCGGCCAAGAATTCAGTCAGACACACATGCACCAGGTACAGAAACACCCACACTTAATCTACTTGCTTCTGAGATTGGACCAGAAGGGGCTTTGAATATACAGAGATGGTGAGCTACGCTCCCAAGGTGGGAATCCTGTCCCCTTTGCCATCGGATTGTTTGAGTTTGCAGTGCAGGCCAGACCCGGGTCCTGGCCTCATTCACACACACACACGCATATCCACTAGCATTAGTGGAGGGAACCGCAGCTGGGACAAATGCAAGCCAACAGGAAATCAATGGTGTTTCATCATCACGGGCCCTGGGCTATTCCGGTTGTCAGCAGGGGATCCGCTTGTCTGCCACTGGCCCTGGTACCTGGGAGACACTCCTTGGCTAATGCCTTTCGGGTGTCCAAGAGGGGCCACCCTGACCCGGGGTATGGTGGAGGCTGGCTGATGGCCATGATGGTGAGGAAGTGGCTGCCCCAGGAAATGAGGAAGCTGGGAACACAGCGAGAACCTCTCGAGGGTAATCGCTTTTCCCCGACTGGTATCTTAAGCTTGTCAAGTTCTTAGCCAGAGCTTTCCTAGGCGAGTTTGGGAGAAGCATATGGTACTCGCCCAGTCCATATGACTGGCTGAGCGTCGACCACTACTGTTGATACAATATATCACTTTTTTCTCAATATTATGACAGCATTTGTCAATGAAAATTAAATTACTGTCAAACTTATCCTGCTAACTTACGGCACAACCACCAGAGAAAGCCAGCACCGCGCCTTAAGCCAATGGGACCTCATCGTTATGCTCAACCAAGATGTGGGAGAAAAAGATGTTCGAGACTCTGATGCCAGTATGGGTGGAGTGCCAAGCCGGCAGAGGGATAAAATAGAATTGACCTTCCTGCAGTCTCCACTCCTGGAAAGGGGCTACATCGGGGGGCCAGGGGGGGTGGTTAGGAGCAGGGGAGTGTCAGCATGGGCACATGAGCAAAGGACGGTGGTACTTTATGAGGGAAATACCACCACATGTTACACGCATGTGCTGGTTAAAAGGGCGAAAAGATTACATCTCTAAAATAAAAGATCCTTGGGGTGTGTTTAAAATCTACTATTGACATACTAAAAACCATCATATGGAAACATTTAAAAGCTAGATTATGCCTGAAACTAACATCAGCTTCTTCTTTACCTTTGAACAATGTCAGTTTTCAGCTCAGTATCTAAAATGAAAGATCTTGCTGTACTTCCCCACTAAGGAAGTGAATTAATTGTGAAATTTTAAGAGTTTCCAAAAATTCACCCTTAAAATCAATTATTTTTCCCTTTGATCATCTTATTGGAAAGTGTTTGGAAGCCTAGGGATGGCTGGCAGAACAGTGCCAGGTGATAGATGTGGGCCATCTAGGAATCACGGTGCTTGTGACATGGTGGGGCTAGCCTTTTCATTTTCAGTTCTCTTTCTGTCTCCACCTCCCTCCCCTCCCTCCCTCCCTCCCTCCCTCCCTCCATCCTACCCTCCACCCCATGCACTCAACTTCGCCATCTTCTGAAGAAAATACCTTGGGATTGAGACCAACGGATGGAGCCTGATTGAGATATTGACTTCTTTATTTTTTTCTCTGTACCTTTCAAGAACAAAGTCTCACACTAATTTCAGCAAGCGGGCCCTGCAGTAACTGATTGTTACAATTAGCATTGGCAAAGCTCATTGGAAGGAGTGAACACCCGTAGACTGGGGCCTGGGCAGGGCTTCTTGTTTTCAAAGAATCATGTCTTCCTGTAAGAACATTCCAGAGTAATGCCCATGGCTAATCTAGAAAGAGGAACAGAAAAATGCATCCCAAACTAGTATTAGGACATCACTGTCATCTTTTCGATCACACCAAGCAATTAACAACCAGAAAAAAGGAAACCGTTTCCAAAAAACTACCACTCACTGTTTAAATATTTCAAACAGAGGCTCATTCTCTTCTCTTCTCTGTAAGGTTTTCCAAGACCTTTCATCTCCGACCCTCTCCAAGAGGGAAGCCTGTAAATGCAGAGCCCATGCGCTCCGGAACCCCTGAGGACAGGCCCCCTGGTTGTTTTGGGAGGTGGCAGTTGAGGCCATGTTTTACAAGCCCAAAGAACCAAGGTAAGCTCCTCTTCTCACAGGAAGTCTGCAGGTATCAGCTGAGTCCTCAATGGCTCAGAAAAGGCAATGTTCCCTCTTGAAGAGAATTGCTCCCCATTATTCCCTGAGTGATCTGCCTTGTTTTCAACAATGTGGACACCCGTGTGACTCTCAGGATACCCGGGTTGGCAATGCAGAAGGAAGCAATTTAGACAGTAGGTCTGGGGCCTTCTCCCCAGTAGCCCTCAGCTGTGGCCACAGTGAATCACCTTCAAAACAGCCACAGTTCACTCAAGACCAGCAGTGGCATTGGGAGCAACCCACTTTTTCTTTATTAAACAAATGTGGACACAGAGGAAGCCAATGAGCCTTAGGCTCCTCTGTCCATGGAATTCTCCAGGCAAGAATACCGGAGTGGGTTGCCCTTTTCTTCTCCAGGGGATCTTCCCAACCCAGGGATGGAACCCACATCTCTTGCATCTCCTGCATTGGCAGGTGGGTTCTTCACCTCTAGCACCACCTGGGAAGCCCCTTCTTCTTTACAGCAGGATCCAGATATTTGCAACTGGCCCTACCCAGCTGGGCAAAAGCAAACATCAAAAAACAGTCTTTTCTCCACTGTCAAAAGCTCCAGCCTTTCACTGGAGTCGTGTCCACAGACACTGACAGGTGGGAAAAGTCAGGTATGGAGGCTGGACCACAGGCTGCAGGATCTCAGCACAGCCGTGATAAACTCCCAGCGCAGACAGTTGGATTTCCAGCCCAAAACCATTCTCCCCAACACAAAGAGGGGCAGCCTGGCGGCGTAACAAAAGCCAGTGTGGGTGGCAAGGTGACTGCACATTTCAGCTTGAATGCTCCGGTGTGGGGCTTGCACCTGATCACCAGATGCTTCAAGCAGATGGCCAGGGAGGGGAGAGCCGGCTCCTGGTTGCTTCCGAGGGGCTCCAGGAGAACCAATCCAGAGAGCCGGCCGGGAGTGCCCGGCTGCCCAGCCCAGCCTCCGCTCCAGGAGCACTTGCAGGGCGGGAGCCTGAGCCTGTGCTTCCAGGAGAGGCTTCCAAATATCCAGCAGCACACCTCGAGTGAGGAGCTCAAACGGGGAGTGATGCTCGGCCAGGCCAGCGGGAGTTCTTTTGTCCATGGAAGCTTTTAGCTTTTAGGATTTCTTCTCTGGATGGTCTTCTGGAACGGGCCAGGCTGCATCTGTTATCTGATCCAGAAGGTCTCAGTAAATGTGATTCATTTGCAGATTAATTTTTCAGCAAGTGGCTGGGTGAGCAATAAAAAGGAGCCTCCCTGTGGTGCCTAGGCCAGCCTAACCTCCTGTCCTGGGAAGGGTTGTGCTGACCTTGGCCCAGTGGTGAGTCCTGACAATGACCTAGAAGGTGCTGGAAGGCGGGAGCAGTCCTCAGATAGAAGGAGCAGGCAGGAGGGAGGAAGCCTGTGCCAAGGAGAGCTTTCTGGAGAGCTGAGGATTTTTCAAAGCTTCCTCTCAGCCGAAGCTGCTGGCAAGGTCTGTAGGCCTGGGCTGAAAGGGAGGCTGAGCCCCGCTCTTGTTCCTGCCCGAGGTCTTGTTTCTCTTCCAGGAAACCCATGTCCTTGTGTGCCCAGGCACACAGCCATGCCAAGGCAGGCATGCACACACTCACACACAGCTACACGCACACACACACAGGACACATCTTTGGGAACATGGATCTTGGCTATTTTATTTACTGACGTATCCCCCATCTAGAAAGTGCCTGAGATATACTAGGTGCTCAATAAATCTTGTTCTATGAATAAATGCGTGAATACGTGAATGAATGAATGACTAAAATCTTTATTAACTCCATCCCCTTGTTTGTTTTCCTCATACACACAACCCTATTTGAAATGACTTTGTTTACATGTTTATTTACAGGCTTATGGTCCATCTCCCCTCATTTGAATATAAGTTTCATTAGAGCAGGGCCCTTGTCTATCCAAGTCTCCTCGGAATGTCCTCTTCCCGGCCCAGTGCTGGCACTAGTAAGGATGTGGTATTTGTTGAATGAACAAGTGAATGAATGAAAGATGCCATGTTTCAATCTTTCCCACCTGCTCAGCCCAGCTTGGGTAACAGCTGTGGCCCCAGGTGCTCTCAGGCAGGCCCACTGTAGGCCTCTCACACTCTGCCTCAAGAGATGAACTTGTAAGGATAATAACCCTCCACCCCAAAGTGCATTTCCCAAATCTGCTCTTCCTCACAGCTCAGGCTGAGCCAGGCTCTGCTCTCCTCCTTGGCACAGTTCCTTGATGTCTGCCCATTAACTGGTATTCTCTCTGGTTCTGGACTGGGGCCGGGTTGCTCAGGTCTGTTGGGTCCAGGCTGAGCGGGGCCACTGTGCTCAGGTCACTGTGAGCTCCTGCACACAGAGATCGCTCATTCCCCTTGACCTTGGCATCTGCCCACCCAGCTTTGAGCTTGTTGATGAATGGCACAAGAGTGCCGGGTAGACACAGAGGAACTCCCAGCAGATTCCAGGGCACAAGCAGGGCCAAAACCTAGGATGGCTGCCTTGTTCACTGGCTCTGCAATCTTAAGCAAGTTACTTGATCTCTCTGGGCTTCAGCTCTTCATTTATAAAATGGAGATAATAAGGGATGCCCACTTCTTAGGACTGTTGTAACTACGGGGAAGGTAAGCCCTGGTGAGTGCTCCGCACAGTGCCTGGCACTGAGCAAGCACTTGTGAGAACTGCTCACGCTCACGTGGTACCTCCCAGTGTTGTGCTGTGCGTAGTCGTTCAGTCGTGTCTGACTCTGTGCAACCCCGTGGACTGTAACCCACCATGCTCCTCTGTCCATGGGGATTCTCCAGGCCGGAATACTGGAGTGGGTTGCCATGCCCTCCTCCAGGGGATCTTCCCAACCCAGGGATGAACCCAGGTCTCCCGCCTCATAGGCAGATTCTTTACTGAGCCACCAGGGAAGCCCAAGAATATTGGAGTGGGTAGCCTGTCCCTTCTCCAGGGGATCTTCCAGGAATCAAACCAGGGTCTCTTGCATTGAGTAGGGGGATTCTTTACCAGCTGAGCTACCAGGGAAGCCTCCCTGTGCCAGGCACTAGACACTCGGCAGAGGCAGGGGACCCAGTCTCCTTTCTTTCTCTGATAACGACCCCTCCCACAGGTAGGTGCTCAGAGCGCCCCCTGGATGGATGAGAGCTGTGTGGTGTACTGTTCTCCATGTCCTCGGGGCAGGTGGATGCAGCTGTGGTCTCTGAGGGTTCAGAAGTGCCGGAATGGGGCGAGGGGACAGCACTGGGGTGAGCAGGAGGCCTCATAGGCCCCTGGGGTGGTGGCAGAGCTGCTGGGCCAGTGCCGTAACAGGCGTCTGTGGCTGGTGGCAGACCCCCCGGGGCCCCCAGGCTCTCCGGCAAAGGCAAGGATTAGCCCTGCTGCCCTGGCCAGCGGCCAGCTCAGATCATTTCATTTGGCCTACTTAGCCTTCCCCAGGGGTGCGGGGAGGAGATGATTCATCACTGTCTGGGGCACCCTTGTGCAGAGAGCCTTCCACCCAAGGGGGGCTGTGAACCTGTCAGTCTGTGTGACATGACAGCCACGGTCCCCAGGCCCTCTGCACAGGAAGCCGAGGCGGGCAGGGTGACGCTGGTTTGGGGTAGAGGTAATGGTGGCCGCTCAGAAAACCAGCAGTCAAGACAGGAATTTGCACTTCCTGCAGCCTATCTCAACCTCCTGGCCAGGGAGCGGGTCATGTCTATGCAAGACTCCCACACCATCCGCTCTCCTCCCATGCCTCCCACCTGTCTCAGGCAGGACTGCTGCGAGAAAAGCAAAGCAGAAGCCCGGTTGTCAACTCAGGTCTTGGACAGCTCAAAGGGTTGCAGACACCCTCCATGTGGTACACAGGACTGGAAAGGCAGCCTTTAAGGGAGAAGGCGGTGCTGCAGCCCAGGGAGGTGAAGTAACCTGTCCAAGGTCACACAGCAAAACGGGGGTGGACTGGGATCCAGTTCTCTT
This sequence comes from Muntiacus reevesi, assembly GCF_963930625.1. Taxonomy (NCBI): domain Eukaryota; kingdom Metazoa; phylum Chordata; class Mammalia; order Artiodactyla; family Cervidae; genus Muntiacus; species Muntiacus reevesi. Next base: position 253,343,025 of record NC_089250.1, on the reverse strand, counting down.
GTCCTGCAGCCTGGAACCTTCCTACATGTGTCCCTCTCTCACCTGGGATCTATCCCTAGAAGCACAGAATGGTCAGAAGAGCTTACAGGGAGTTGGGTCGGGGAGAAGCAGAGGGCACCCAGGACCTCTTTCAGGAGGAGGCCTCGGTGGGCGCAGCGAGGGCCCCCACGAGGATGAAAGCTGATCCTCCAACACTCGGAGGCCCAGCACTTCCACGAATTAGCACCAGCCTGATTATGTTGCCTCCCTTCCCACGTTTCAAGAGTTTGGCGGATTCTTTAAATATCCCCGGTCGGATTTCACAAAAGGATGCGGAGAAGGGAGGCCGCGAAGGCGAAGCTTCCGGCTGCAGAGCCGGCGGGGGACCCGGAGGCGGCGCGGGCAGGGCGCGGGGCTGGCGCGGCGTCCGCGCGCATCCGCCGGCGCTCCGGTCCCTTCTGCACAAGTAATTAAGAAACACCTGTGTTCCTCCGTCGGGCTGCGCGTTCGGGGGGCGCCCGCAGCCCCGGCGCCGCGTCGGGGCCCGTCCCCCGCGAGCCCGCAGGCCAGCCCTCGGCCTCCGCGCGGCATCCCCGAGGGGGACGCGAGAGGCCTGGGAGCCCCAACTCCACGGAACCCGCCTCAAAACGGCTGAAGCCCCTCCGCCCCCCAGAACTTTGAAATCAGGATCGACTTCTCGACGGGCCTCCTTGCCAACACTCACGCCCATGCCAGCTTTCTCACAAACGAACAGCTTGTATCCCCATGAAAATCAATGGATGGAACAAATTGTATTAAATTATGTAAAATGATACTAAAGAGCACATTCTACCAGTGAAAAGAAGAAAAAAAAAATAGTAACCCCCCAGAAAATCTTATTTTAATAAATCTGGCAAAATTATAGAAGAGTATTAGGAGGAAAAAAATGCTGAATTTTTATGACACTTAAAGACACATCTCTTGGCCGTAAGCAGAGACGCAGGATTTATCCCCGCATAGGTCAGCCAGCCGTAATTCTTTTGTGTGTCTGACACCTGTGAGTTATTTAGCCCCCCTGTGCGCCAGCCAGAGATGTCTCCTGCCTGGCTCCCTGCGCGGACACCGGCCGCAATGGGCGGCACAAACAAGCAGGCATTTTCTGGAACCAAATTTCCTTCCCTTTCACATGGATTTTTTTTTTTTTTTGTAAATAACTGTAATTAGCATTGAACTTGCAATATAACCTCTTGCCTATATGCGGAAAAAAGCATTTTAAAATATTTTAGCCACTTCCACCCTTTCAATTTCTAAGCGCAGCTGCCATTCTTTTTTTTTTTTTTTTTAAATCAAGAATGTCCTAAGACATGGCAGTTTAATAGGTCAGGAGACCCTCCTCAGCCTGCTCCCTCCAGCTCCCACTCTCAGAAGGTCATGCCAGGCTCCAGCACAAGGGCTGCTGCGCTGCCCGGGTGCAGAAACAATCAGAACACAGGAAGAAGTCAGGTCCAGAGCACGTTTCCATCTACCAACTGTCTACTACAGTTTAAGTTGACTTGGGGGGCTCCCTAAATGTGCTACACTGGGGAGAAGGCGATTTTGAATCTTGTTCCCCCCACTTCTAAGCTGTATGTCCTAGAACAAATGTTTAAACCTGCCTGAGACTGTCTTCTCACTCATGCCAACTGACCAGTTCTTATGATGATTGAGGTAATTCAAATAACATCAAACTTCCAACCCAATTCCTTGCGCAAAGAAAGCATTTCCTAAATGGTTGCTTCTAATAGTTGTAATTATAATTGTTGTAATATTAATGTATGGTATATAAGATAATAATACTGTTTGTACTAATAATCTTCTAATTATTTATAATGGTAATTTCTTCTGGCTGTGATGTATAATAGGGCTAGCCCAGATTGACTAACTTTCCTCTTAATTCCAATTTGGAAAGCTGTTATTGCACAGAAAATCCAAACACGTGAGTGTTTTTTCGATCAAATGGTTCTTGTGCATCTGTTGGTCAAGTGAATAATGTTTCTGACTCTGAGGCTAGGTCAGAGTGTCGCCCAGAGGGTTATACTCTGAGGGTCACAACTGTCTGTTATCCCATGATGGGCAGAGCTCACCTGTCACCCAGTCACCGATGCTCACCTTGGGCCCAACCTGAGCTTTGGTCTCATCCCAAGCATTCATGTGGGGGTTCGTTGGGCTGGGTTGTTTTCCAGATGGCTGGGCCATCAGCTCTATTCCTTAACAAATCTGTAATGCTGTGTTTCCTCAGCATTAAGGCTCACAGACATTCCAAATCGAACGCGTCTGAAGTAATAATGCAACTTACAATAGACACTGGACTTCTTTATGGTTTCCCTCAAAGGATGGCTCATTAATGGCTGATCATATCTCAAAGTCTAGAATGATAAGGACATGTGGTAGTAAGAATGCTACTGGGACACAAACTACAATGTGTAGGATGGATAAACAACAAGGTCCTACTGTAACACAGAGGGAGCAATATTCACTGTCCTGTGATAAACCATCATGGAAGAGGGTATGAAAAGGAATGTATATATTTGTATGAGTAAATCACTTTACTGTACAGCAGAAATTAACACAATATTGTAAATCAATTATACTTCAATTAAAAAAAAAAAAAGAATGCTGGCCCCTAGGAAGCCACCTCTCTTTATGCTAAGTACCCTCCCTACACTAGCAGATCACTGGGGCTTTGATTCATATCCCTGGGCAAGGTGTGGGGAGGACCCCAAGATTCAGAGGAAGGCCCTGGATTCCACAGGGCAGGATCAGGATTCCCAATGGGAATGGAGATCAATGTGGGAGCTTACCTTGATGATCCAGCTTGGGAAGGCTAGGGGCAGAGCTGAACAAACAGGGAGGAGCCTCCTAAGGTTCACCCTGAGGCATGTGGGAAGCCTGAGGCATTTGGGGCCTTGAAATCACAGAAGGCCAATGCCAGCCCATCAGGGCCATCAGATGAGCTGGAAGGACCCTGAAGAATTGCTCAGAAAAGAGTTGTAAAATTGTCACCCTGGTTTGCTAAGCCCTCAGCCCCAGGCATACCGTGAAACAGGTATGCTCCTCACCCACCCGGCGACTCCGACAGCCAGGCCTCCAACCCTGGGAGTGTAGCCAGTGGAACAACAAATACAAAAATTCTCCCCAAACAGCCTGAAAATACAGAGGTGTAAAGCACGGCATCCCAAAAAAGCCTCCTGCTAGAGGGGCTATTTTTAAAAAGATTTTTAAGAGGTGTGAAAGCGAAGCTGTCTATTAATTATATGTCTCCAGCAAAGCACCAGATCTTCGGTTTTCTGACACAGAGTGGGTACTTCTGGTTCACCAGTGGGCAGGAGGTCCTGCCTGCTCTTGGCCCCAAGCCAAGCGTGGCCCCAAGGGGGAAATGATGGAGCTTTGTGAATTAGGCTGCCCAAGCAATCGAAGGGAAAATTGAACTCTCCTAAACACTGTTGGTTCATAGAATCGGAATTAAGGTGAACTTTGCTGAAGTCTCTGAGATTTTGCTCCTGCTAAACACCATTTAAATCTGCATTATTAGCCCCTTCTTAGGGAAAGTACAGCTGCTGCTGTACTTACAGCTTTTATATATAGCAAATTGCCAAAAACACCCAAATAAATAACAGGGAATCTATTCTTCCCGTCTTCCAAAGGGTCAGTTGAAAGCCAATGGAAATAACTAACTCTCTCGCTTGCATCAGCAGGAGAAATGGACGTTTCAAGCCGGGAAGTTCATGGTGAGCTAGTTTTGGTTACTAAGGGTTTCCATTTAAATGCAGAAGCCAGAAACTTATTTACAATCTTCTGTTTGAGGAGCGTGGATATGAATTGAAGGGCACCGCAAGCCATCCAGGGGACCGTTTCAAACAAAGTGCTTTAGTTTAAAACACAAATCAACCGAGGAGAAGCCCCCCTCAGAGGAAGAGGGGAGCACAGGTGGTGTTGGATGATGCTCTGAGGGTCTGACCCGAGCCTCCAACTGTCTGCGCAGGCCTGGAGCCTCAACTCCTTCTCCAAGCCACTCTCCACCCCGGCTTTATGCCTGTCATAACTTTACATGCTGTCAGGTTTAAAACAAAAACATAGTTACATTATCACGCCGAATTACGGCTGACGGTTGTAAAGATATTGTTTTCAGGTCTGGCGCTTAGAGGCTGCCCTGGATAGCTTTCAAAGAAAATGGAGCGCTCTCGGGCTCAGATTTCATCTCATATGGACCATTTGATGAGTCTGGAGATGGAAAAGGATACTTGATTTTGGCCTCTGGGAGCCCCCCCTGAGGAACAAGAAACTCACCCTACTCATAGTTAGAAGCTGAGCCTCATCCCCAGCAGCCCCCTCCTAAAACTCTGGGATGAGAAGACTAGTCAATTCCCCCCAAAAGGTCTTCGAATCATCTGTAATGATCTGTACAGGAAATAATCTATCCAAATCTAACTGCTTCATTCTTGGCAAAAATTTTGCTTTTTAACCTAGTATCTTAAAACCTCCTAAGCTGATCCTCCTCCCCCTTCTACCCAACAAGTATGTTAGATGCTGTTCTTCAAACCTTAACTAAAAATACTTTCGAAAGACAAATGTGATATTCTAAATGTCACCGCCGAGAACTATAAGAGCAGTTATTTTCTATTTATCACAAATATTGTCTGATGCTCTGTATCTAAAGAATACTCTTGATTAGAAAGGTCCTTCCTTTTGTTCACTGTTTCTAAAAATATAAAGACTATTATAAAAAGTAAAATCCTACTACAGGTGACACAAATCTTTCCCATCAGACTTTTTAATTTTTTTTTTTTTTTTGCCAGAATTGGGGTAGCACATTATGATGAGGATTCAAAAAGAATAATTAAAGTTCTACATGGACACAGATCTGCCTCAGGGAGGACCTTTAATGTTGTTTTGCATTTCGCGTGTCATTCAAAAGGTTTGCAACTGGGAAATGATGTTGAACTAAAATAAGACGAGAACACATTGACTGAAATTATACCCTGTCCAATGAGTTGACACCCCTTCAGACAGCTCACCACGATGGCTCTGGAGCCAACACAGCCCTATGTGTGGGTGACATTTAGACTGCACAGCAGCACAGGGAAGGAGCAGTCTCAGAGTGGGGAGTGTGGATGATGGAGGAAAAGCCGGGGTTCACCTGGCACCTGCAAGTCTTCCATCCGCTGGCCGGACAGGAGTTGTAGCCAAGCAGCTCCACTGGCCCTTCCGGTACCCAGGGTACTTTGGTTTGGACCCACATAGTATTCTGTTTCGAGGGGTTAACACTTAGCAATAATAAAGTTTCACAAGATCCCGATGTCTGGGAGTAGAGTGGAGGCTGCCCCTTTAAACAGGACCTATGCGCTCCAATTTTCCACAGTGCCCACCACTCCCTATTGTGACTTGTCTTTGAGACTGAGTGTCAGCCAGCATTTATCCTTACATTTGGAGTGTTCTTTTGGACTTCCCTGGTGGCTCAGACGGTAAAAGCGTCTGCCTACAGTGCGGGAGACCGGGTTTCGATCCCTGGGTTGGGAAGATCCCCTGGAGAAGGAAATGGCAACCCACTTTAGTATTCTTGCCTGGAAAAACCCATGGATGGAGGAGTCTGGCAGACTACAGTCCATGGGGTCGCAAAGAGTCGGACATGACTGAGCAACTTCATTTCTTCTCACTTCTTTCACTATAGTAAAGAAACATTTCTGTTTACTTGTACTGTTCCTTTAAAAAAAAAGGATTCGAAAAAGAAGAAAATTTATAGCTGAAGCATCATGCTTTAAGTAATATACAACAAAGGACTCTTCTTTGTGAAATTGAAGACTATCCCTATAGGTATATGTATAAATGTCAAGCCCAGGTCAGTCATTTTTGCCACTTGCCTGGCACCTCTGGGCATTTATTGAGCACCTACTATGTGCCAGGCACTGCCCTAGATATCAGAGCTATCAGCTAGCAAAGCAAACAAAAACTTCTCCCCCAGGGAGCTTGCCTCATTGCAGGGAAGGGCAGAAAATTTGAAAGTACATAGACATGAGAAATAAAGGATTCATATGCATGCTACAAAGTAAAACATGCTAAAATGAAAAAAAAGCGAACAGAAGAAGAATCCTGGGAGTGTGTGGAATGGAATCCAGCTTTGAATACGCACTTGAGTTTGTGAGCGCTGGGCTTTGCCCTTTCTGCCTTTGTGACCCCCACCAAATCTCCTGCGGGAAGTCTTCCCTGCCCACCTTCTCGCATGCCTACCTCTGATTTCTCTGAGGGACAACAGCACTGGCTACAGGCCATGCACACTGGTCCTAAGGAAGAATATGCATTGAGCTGCTTCGGGGACCTGGGTCTTCCACTTGGTACCGTGGGGGAAGTGGCGTCCCTGCCCTTCACAAGTCGAGTCTAATCTGGGGATGAAGCAAGTATACAAACTACTCTCGTGAAAGAAAATATTGAGCATTATAAAAGAGGTTGGAAAGAAATAGTAGCTGAAGTTCAGTGCGGGAGGCATTACCTGCAGCCAGAATGTCAGGTGCACTGAGGTCCTCCCAGTTCTTCACTGAGGCATTGAGCTCCTGCCTTTGACTCCCACCTGACAAGATGCAGTCAAGTCTTCTCACTCTGCACTCAAGGCCTCAGCCTCTTTCCAACCCAATTTCCCCTATTTCATTTCCTCCAGTCAGTCACCTCATCAGATGCCTCAGCTAATGCTGACACCAGAAAAAAAGGCATCAGAAGCATAACTACCAAAGAAAGAAAGAAAGAAAGGAAAAAGAGAGAATATGTATCAAGAGAGAAATTTCTCCAGGAATGGATAAGAACATATTGAAACCTGACATGTGATAATGCTCAACTTGCATGCACAATAATGAAAATAGAAGGTCTTTGAAACAGAGCATAAAAAAGAGATGCAAAAAATCAAAATGTAGGCAAACAGGAGAAGGACTTAGAAGGGGATGGAAAAAAAATAAAATCACTTTTCCAAAACAAAGAATAAAATAAAATAAGCCAATCTTTAGAAATAAAAGTTTCATTAGAAGCAGAATTAGTTAAATAACACTGCTGACAACACAGAGATATATATTTCAGTCCTCAAAGAAAGGAATGGAATCTTTGGCTGAAACAGTACTCAAGTCAGGAAATCCTGAAGCACTTTAGATTTCAAGAATAAAATTAAAAGCCTGTAGATTCCATATTAAAACAATAACAAGTAAACAAGCAAATAAAACAAAAATAATAAATCAAAAGATTTGAGAATACTATTAATATATAAAGCTATATAAAGGTAACCATTATAATATTTAGTATACTACTTTTCCATAGCATTGGTGAAAAAAGATAAACAATCATACACACAACAAAACAAAGAAAGCTTAGATAATATAGCAGAAGATGGGAAACAAAATATTTAGCCAGAAGAAAAGTTGAAGTACAATCATAGTACTAGAACCAAATATATTTTTTACATCAATAAATATAAATAGGCTAATCTTACCTGTTAAGAGAGAACAAACTTACAGAAAAGAAAAACAAAATATCATGCTGCATATTTGACTCATCTGAGGCAAAGTGACTCAGAAAGATTAAAATTATGATGATCGGTAAAGACATACCATGAACACGTACTATAAAAGAAATTAGAGTTTTGATAATTTTACCAGATAAATTTAAATTTAAAGTGGTGGTGGTTTAGTCACTAAGTCATGTTCCCCTCTTTGAGACCCTATAGACTGTAGCCCGCCAGGCTCCTCTGTACATGGGATTTCCCAGGCAAGGATACTGAAGTGGGTTGTCATTTTCTTCTCCAGGGCATCTTCCTGATCTTTCCGACCCACATCTCCTGTGTCTCCTGCTTGGCAGGCAGATTCTTTACCACTGAACCACCTGAGAAGCCCATATGTTTAAAGTAAAAGTATTTAACCAGACCAGTGAAGCACTTCATACTGATCAATTGAAGAAGACACAAAGATCTAGTTAGGTCACTGTGCTCCAAAATATTGAGAAAGCAAAAACCAAAAAACAGGACAACAACAACAAAGAATTTTTTTTTTAAAGCCTAAGTTACCAAAACAAAATAGTAATAGAAAATTTTCAATCATGCTCAGTACACCAAAGTCAGGTAAATAAAAATTAGAAAGGATATAAAAATAAAAGTAGTATAATTGATACAGTAAGTCTAATAGACATCTGTCAAACTCCACCTTCTTTAAATAGAAAATTTACACTCTTTCCAAATGGCTGTAGAACATGAACAGAACAATGGACCACAAAGAAAACTGATGCAACACCAAAATCTGAGACAGATCACAGTGTCTCTGCAGTATCTATATGAATCTAGACATTAATACCTAAAATAGAAAACACAGCAAAACAACAAAAAGCACATTGAAAGCCTTTTAAAGATGAAAGTTACTTGAGATAGAATAAAAATTAGAAAGAAAATTGCAGAGTCTCTGGTTTAAGAAAAATCATTGCATATCAAGGGAGTTAAAGCTATAATGGGGGAAAGTCATAACCTTTAAAACATAGGTTATTCAGTAAGAAAGCATGGACATGAGTGAGCCAAGCAACCAATTCACAATGAAGAAAAAGAGGAACTAAATATATCTTACTAAAGTGAAAAGAATTATTAGAGTGACAGAAGACATTAATGAAAAACATCAAATGAATATATATCTTTGTAGGGGAAGCACAATAAAATAGATAAATCTCTAGCTATCTCAGTGGTTCTCAGCTAGGGAAAATTTTTTCCCCAGGTGACATTTTGCAATGTCCAGAGATATTTTTTGGTCGTCACAGTTAGGGAGCTGCTTGGGCACCTCATGGGTAGAAGCCAGGAGTGCTGCTGGGCATATGATGGTGCCCAGGACAGTCTAACGGTGAACAATTACCCACTAAAGTGTCAATGGTGCTGAGGCTGAAAAACTCTGAGTTATCTTAATAAAGACAAAAGAAGGAAAGCAGAGATTCACAAAATTAGAAATAACAATATGGATACAACCACAGGAAAAAAGAAATACTAAAGTATAGAGAAAATAATACACTATTTCATTTTGTGCAAATAATTTTAAGTAGATAGAATGAATATTTTTTTTGAAAGTAGAAATTACCAGAGTTAACAACAGAAGAGAAAGAGGTCAATTACCATGAGGAAAAACACTGAGAGAACTGTCAGAGAGCAATCTCAAAAATGCACAAGGCCCAGATGTTCTCACAGGTTAATTCTATCAGGCCCTCAAAAACAAAATGATATCAATGCTAGTTAACTGTTTTAGGGCTTAAAGAGAGAAGGAAAATCTCCTAATTCCTTTCCAGAAGTGTCATAACATTGACATCAAAACCTGACAAAGACATAAAAAACAAGAAAAACATAAATCAATCATACTTTTCAACAGCAATGCAACAAATCCTAAATATTTTTAAAAGTAGACTTCTGCAGTAGTGCGTTAAAAAGGATAACAGGCCTCTGTCAAATAGGGTTGATTCCATAAATTAAAAGATGTTTTACTATTAGGGAATCAATTAATATGACACACTATGTTAAATTTTCAAAGAGAGAAAAATATTTTATCATCTCCACAAATCTATAAGAGGCACTTATAAATTTAAATAAAAATCTCTGCTTAAAATAAATAATTAACAAATAGTAATGCATGTGTGTTTTTGAAGCATACATATAACAAGATGCTTAATGCAGGAATGCTCAAATCATGCACACTGCAATACAAACAGGCTCTCCCCTGCACATCATTAATGAACATTTTTCTCAAACATATTAGTCATTGCAGTGGAGAAGGAAAAAGAAATATGAGATTCTAAATTTGTTTTAAAAGGGAAGATTATTATCAGTTGTAGGTAATATGATTCCTACGTTAAGAATACTTAAGAGAAACTACTAAAAAATATTAGAAACAATAGGACAATTCAGCAGTGTGGCTGGTTGTAAAACGAATATTCAAAAATAAGTATTTTCTATTAATCCAAACAATAACCAATTGGTGAAACCTAATTGAAGAAAAGGTTTGATTTACAGTGCAATGCAATGTGGGGAGGAGAGAAGTGAGAGGAGAGAGAGAACACCTAGAAATAAACCTAAATATAAATTTTAGAGCCTATACAAATAAATAAAAACAAACAATTGTTTCCAATAACTGAGCAACACAAATGGAAAGCCCCGGTTTGCTCTTGGGTGTAAGATGCTAAGCAGTAACAATAGCAATTCTCCTTATACATTTATAAGCTTATTGTATTTCCTCATCCCGCCACCTCCAAAAATATTCTCCTGAGTATTTTAAGACTAAAAATCATAAAGCAAACATGAAAATATGTACTGAAATTCTGAAAGAGAGAAAGACTTACCAGATACTACATTAAATTATACATATAGCCGTTAATACAATTTGGAACAGGTGCAGAAATAGCAGGTAGGTCAGTTGAGTAAAGTGTACAGAAATGAATGTAAATGCACTTGAGAATTTAGTAAATGCTAAAGGTGCCTTTTTAATCAGTGAAAAAAAGATTTATTTTAATAAATGTTATTTAGTTAACTGGCTAGCCACTGGGTTAGGGGTAGGATAAAAAATAACAGTGGAACCTTAATTCTCTTCCTATACCAAAATAAAATCTAGATGATTAAAAATCTAAAGGCAAAAATAATAATCATAAAAAATAACCTAAGAGATTAATATAAAATCTAGGAGTCAGTCACAGAAGCCATAATATGACAGCTAAATCTAAGTATAAAAAAATCTAAATCCTACCTCAATAAGATAAAAAAATTATAAATAAAATCAAAAGGCATATGACAAACTGGGAAAAATATTTATAACACAAATGACAGAAAAGGGCTAATTTCCTTAATATATAATAAGTTCTTGCAAATCAGTGAGAAATATATCAATCATTCAATAGAAAAAAATAAGAAAATTATATGAGAAAACAATTCACAGAGAAAGAAATATAAACGACTTATAAACATATGGAAAGATGTTCAATGTCACTCATAATTAAAGACATGCAAATAAAAACAATGGGAAACCTATCAGATGGGCAAAGGCTTCCATATTTAACTTGAGCAGTTCTACTTTCTAGAATTTGTCTTAAAGGAATCTCTCATTCCTTCTCTTTCTCTCTTCTAAGGTGACCAGTTATAAAACAATTTAGATAGATAGAGATTTTAGGTAGATATATATTAGATATTGGGCTTCCTTAGTGGCTCAGTGGTAAAGAATCTACCTCCAACGCAGAAGACTTCGGTTTAATCCCTGGGAGGAGAAGATCCCCTGGAGAAGGACATGGCAACCCATTCCAGTATTCTTGCCTGGAGAATCCCAAGGACAGAGGAGCCTACTGAGCTACAGTCCAGGTCATTGCAAAGAGTCGGACATGACTTAGCAACTAAACAACAACAACAATATTAGATATTAGACATATAGACACATATATGTATATAATTATTCATCAGTAGGGGCTGTTTGTGTAAATTATGGTGAATGTCCACAAAGGAAATAGGAACTCTATGAAACCATTAACAAAACTATGGGAGATGTGGAAAGATATGCAGGCTACATTGATTAAGGAGCAAAGCAAGGTATGTTTCAAGTTGTGTTTAAAAATTAGTGTACATATACTCATATTTATTTGTATAGACAATGTTGAAATATATATGTTATTTATGGTGTTTAATCAATGGGTTTGTGCTAAGAGTTTGAGGTAAGAAGAACACTCACTTCTCATTGTACAGGTATACTCTTCTGTATAGTTTGAGTTTTATGTGCATGTACTAAAATGAACAAAAAATCCTTCTTGAGTGCTCAAAAAATGATAGAGGCACATCAAAAGGACACAGGAACCAATTTGAAGGTGCTCCCTGTGGCCAAAGCTCTGACAATTTGAACAACAAAATAATGATACTAATGGATTTATAACGCACAGAATAAAATAAGTATTGTTGAGTAATATGACAAAAAGAAATTCAATGGGAGAGAAGGAACAGCTTTTCCTTATAAAGTAACTCCAAGTTAAGAAATGTAAGAGAGGGAGAGAAACTAAAAAATCATAATTACAACATCATAGCAATAATTATTATAGGTAAGATTCACTAATGCATATAAAAATTAGTGGACAAAAGCATGGGAATAAAAAGGATATTTGCTTTGCCTCAAAGGATCCCCACAAGATGCTTTTTCATTACAAAGGAAAAAAATAATAACCCAAAGCTAAGAAGACACCATCTTAACCCTGTGATCAGAAGTTAACATCACGAGATATGTGGGGCCCTCCTGCCATGATGGACTGATGGCATACAGCATCACTCCCCTGACATTCTTCTCTAAAATGACAAAATAGCAGACAAACCCAAATTGAGGAATGCTTTACAAAATAGCTGGTCAGTACTCTTCAGAAGTGTTCAGGTCACAAAAAATAAAGCATGACTGAAGAACTATCCCAGATTGGAGGAGACACATGGCAACTACAGGCAATGTGGGATCCTGGGTTGGATGCTGGCCCAGAAAAAGGATATCTGTGGGATGTCAGGGAGGTTTGAATAAGGTCTGTAGAACAGCTAATAATATTGTATGGAGGTTAATTTCCTGGTTTTGATAATCAAACTAAGGAAGTGTAACACGCTAGCCTTTAGAAAACCCTGTACCATTTTTAAAACTAATTTTGTAAGTCTGAAATTATTTCAAAATAAAAAGATTTTAAAATAATTTTAAAATATTCTTCCTAGAAGTCCCACTGGGACAAACAATGAAAGATACAAGATAGCTGACAGGTCAAAAAGTCATGAAATCACAATAGACCTTGGGGGCCTCAGATGAGAATGCCATACTCAGAGATCTCAGTGGGAGTGCAAAGAGGCCAGAAATCAGCTAAATCCCTTCAGAATAGAAATGTTGGATGTATAACCTCAAGGGTCTGTTTGAGCCTTAAATCTAAATACTCATAACCATGGATCTCAGTATCCTGTTGGGTTTGGAGAACAAGGCAGATTTTGAAACCATCTCCTTCCCACTTGAGTGGTCTTGGAAAGTAACTCACCTATTCACAGTTTCCCGTTTCTGTAGCTGTAAAATCTGAGGAATCAAAACCAGTGCAACTTTAAAGGAATGCTCCTGAAAGCAGTGAATCCTTAAGATGAGAGGCTCATTCCAAGATCTCAGATCGCTTTCGGAGGCTACAGCTATCGCCAAGAACACAAGACCCATCCTCAATCCAGAGTGCAAAGCCAGGAATCTGAAATGAACATTCCAAAATGCCCTGCACCAAAGAGCGAAAGAAGGTTGGTATATTGGAGCCTTGACTCCTAGCTCCCAGGGCTGCCACCAGTTCACGCTTAAGAGATGAAAATTATTTTGAAAACCAAGGCCAAAGGCCACGGGCATATATTTGCAGCAGATTATTGACACGAGTGTGCCATGGACCTAGCCAATCAGAAAGTAATTTTATAAACACTGTTATTAAACAGAAGGGCAATTACTTTAAGTACTGGAAAAATGTCAGGGTCATACATGAATTTTGTGGGTATCACATTTTATTTGACACTCGGTGGATCAATGACTCCAAGGAAATTTATTCAGAAATAATATGCACCATGTCACCAACCTTAATGCTCACTGCTCCCCTCCCCCACAGATTGTCCAAATTTAGACAGAGGAATAATCTCTGATTTATTCAGTTTACTAAGTATCCAGAAATGCAGGCAAAGCTCTTTATACATAAAAGTATGGAAGTAATTAAGGATTATGTGGTAAGTGTATGGTTTATATGACTGCATTTTAGAATGGACCCTTTTTATCTGTCTTTGTCAACTGAACAGAGCAGAGGCTCTAATGAACTATAATAAGAAGGGTAAGAGGGGCCCAAGGGCAGCTTCTCTGTGATGCCTGTTTTTAAACTGAGTGGCCTTGAGGTCCTCTGAGTCCACGCTCCCCACACTTCAGATTTCTGCTGCGGTGGTGTATGTTGCTACTGCCTTAGAGGCAGTAGCATGAATGTAAGGGGAGGGGGAGCAGAGGAGCCTCCAGAAGCTAATGCTGCTTCCCATCACCTTGGAAGTCAGATTTCCGGCAATGTCAAGTGGCCAGGTAGCTTTTTCCACCCGACAGAGCTTGGAGTGGCTCCCAGCGACTCCAGGGGTTCCCTGGCCTCCCTCTCACCTAGCTCTGTCCTAGCAATGACTGATCTACTTTGCATGAGTGGCCCTGTGTCTTCAAATGCAGAGAGGCAGAGCATGGAGTGCATACAGTAGGCTCCCAATAAAGATACCGTAGATGGATAAATGATTGGCAAGTCTTCTGGGTTGGCAGATACAGTGAGAATAAATAAGAGGGACTTGTCAAGAAATGATGCTACATTTGGTAGAACCTAATTTTCAATTAATTTCAAATACATTAATTCGGGCATTGCTATTCTTTCTCAGAGTTGGAGGCAGCTCCCTCTGGGTGTGGCCTTGCACAGGTGAGTCCTCTCTAGCTTCTCCATCCACTGCAACAATGACAGAACTTCCGCTGGTTGCCAAAGAAGCCTCCAGCTCTCAAAGAGGCAATCTAAACACGTGGCCTCTGGAGAAAAGGTGTCCTAAGGGATATAGGTCCAAAAACTGAGTTTGTCTTAAAAGTTTCATGAAGCTCTGTTCCCTTCTGTTTCAACAACTAAGCTTCCACTCTGCTCCCCGTTCAGAGAGAAACTACACTGAAATACTTCATCCTCCGGATCAGCTGAGAGGTGACCGCATATGGTGGCTGAGCAGTCATGTATAGACCCCTCCGCTTCCCCAGCCCCTGATGGGGAGAGCCGCACAATGATGGGTGGCCCAGCAGGCCACTAGGGGGTTCCTTGAGGGAGGGGACCAGACCAGCCCCAGGAGTGAAGGAGGACCAGTCTTGCCAGGCCTTTGAAACTGCCCTGCCAGGTGGGAATAAATATGGTTGCCTGTCCCCCAAAATAATTTAGATACTTTTTTTTTAGATCTACATAAATCAGAAACATAATTTTTTCATTTTAGTTAAAAAAGGAGAAAATGTGTTGTCATGTCTGCTATATTTGTTAGTCTTCCCAAGAGAAGGAAGTGTCTGAGAGGCTGGGAGTGTGCCCTGTCTTTCATCTTGCTATCCACAATGCCTAGCCATAGTAGGTATTCAATAAATATCTATGGCATGAATAGGTGGATGAATGAATGAATGGGTGAATGAATGAGTGAGTCAGTCAATCAATCAATGAACACCTTAAGGCCTTTGAATCACTTGGCTGTGAAGCAAAACCAGTTCTACTGTTATCATAGCTGTTGGCCAACCTAAATATACAAGCCTCATCTCGGGCCATGACCATGAACCTGTCAATCATTTTCAAAAGTTTTATAATTAAGAAAATACTTTCTTTGACTGTCTTTCAATGTATGCTCACAATAACTCTGTCAGAGAGGTTTGGCAGGAATTGTCACGCTCTTTGACAGCTGTGAAAACTGAGATTCAAAAATGTTAAGACCTAGTCACATAGTTCGTAAGAAATAGTAAAGAGTAGAACTTAGAAACAAAAATACATTTGAAGCTCCTCATATACCAGCTCATAAGAAGTAATTAGAAATCATATAGGAAGAAGACAAGATAAATTTTGTTGGGTCTTGGTGACTCATCTATTTGATCATATTTCCATTTTTACAGTGACTGCTAGAAGTCTCAGTTCCTTATTGGTAGCCCATCTCTTGGAGGACAAAGATTTTGTTTTAATTTTTTAAGTTGCCTTAGTTCTTTTCTTAGAGCTAGGATGGAGCAGAGGTTTACAGTGTATGAGGAGGGGACCAATGGAAGATAAAAGTAAAAAATGCAATTACACTCTTACGGTCCAGAAGTCAACACTTTCTTCGTTGTCATGTCCACCAAACCCAGCAAGCAGCCACCCAGATGCAGTGAGCAAAAACAGAGGAAGCCAGAAGTGGACAGAGCATTTTTATCACCTGGCCCTCTCCACTTCTAGGGCTGCCTCCTGGCTTTGAGATGAGAGCCAACACATCTCCCAGTGGCCACATGACAGTGTTAGTTTCTATTCACGGCTCCAAGGATGCATTCTAACTGAGATGCACATTCCTTATGAGACAGACTGGGACTGGGACCTGGGACCCTTTGCTGCAGTGCTTGTACCTGGATGAATGTCTCCTGGAGCAACAAAATACAAATAAACTATAAGGGACTAAAAATAACTGAGTGCATGTGCAGTTGGAGCAAATTATGGTCAATCAGATACAAAAAGACCGGAAGCTCAGCTGCCACTTTTGAATAGCGGGGAGCAAAAGCAGGGTACTAAGCATGCCTCCTACACTCAACACCCCCAAAGGGGTAGGCAAACACCTAAACCACCCCTCTGGCCCAACCTCCAGACACATTCTTACCTTCACCCCGTATAAAACCAGTTCATACCCCACCCACCTTGTTATTTCAAACAGGGGGAGTGAGCAAGGGAAACTGTTAGTAGTTTTTGCTTTCTCCTGTGCAGCAGGGGCCCCAGTAAAGCCTTACCTGAATTTTTGTCTGACCTGTTATCAATTTCTGTTGATTAGGGAAGGCCAGGAATCCTGGTCAGTATCACTTAGACATCAAGGAAACTGGCCATGATGTCAGGGGAGTGAAGGACCTGCATCTTCTTTAGAGAGCATCACAGGAGCCTTTCTACAACAGAAGTTCAGCCAAACCACTAGTTTAGGCCCCTCAAAAAGCCACAGAGAGGACTATGGTGATCCAGTTTCTGGGTTCCCAAGCTGCTAGGACCACACCTGGCTTGACTATGTACTACATGCTGGACCACTACCCAGTATGACTTATTCTAAATTGGTTTGTAGCCACTTAGCCTACAGCTGGGTAGACAGTTGATGTCTTGTAAATGTTCCAGCAGGAGCAGCCCTGACTGACTCTTTTGGTCCAGAATTCACTTCTCTCCAGAAAACTCTCATTCTCATACACGTCAGATCACCCCATGCAACCCTCCTGGGTCTCTGCCACCTGCAGATGCCCAAGCCAAGCATTCACCTTCTCCCTTCCCCAGGAAATGTTTACCTGCAAAATGTGGCCCAGGTAACCACTTCCTAGAAATCCATTTTTTCTGCCCATAATTACCTTTGTCAGATTTCAAGGTTCTTCTGGTCTAGCACCCGATGAAAAAGTGCATTTTCATATGAGTCATACCATGTAAGATTTTGTAAATATTATTCCTAACAAATCCACTTAAAATCAATTTAATTTCTCTTTTGTGAACTTATTGTATGAGTACAATTGCGCAAGTACACAAAAGATACTTGGGGTGATATTGTTTGAAATAACAGATACACACAACAACCTAATATCTTGTATGAATGGGCATCAGCAAAGGACTGGTTACATAAATTATTGCAATAATATAATAGAATACTATGCAAGTGGTGACAATACAAATTGAGACTAAAGTCAGTACTTCTACATCTACCTTATTCTTTTTAAGTGAAAAAAAAGCAAATTGTAGAAAATATCCATTTTATGGTTATTGTATCATCATAGTTATAAACAAGAGTAAAAGGATACAATAGTACAGTAATATAAAACATATGTATATCTACCATATTATATACATATGTTTAGGAAAATTTTTTATGATAGCATATGCTACTTTCACTTGTAAATGTAATTATTTAGGTAGAGAGGGGATGTGAAAGAAAAATGTGATGAACAAAGGAGAGCTTAATTAAAATTCACAATAAAAATGATCATAAAAATATCTTCATCACAAAATATCAATTAAAAATCTTCATTTTACACTTTCCAAAAGAAAGCAAATTACACATACATATTAAAAATTGTTTGAGAGCAGGTTACCCAGTCACAAAAAAAAAGTATGGAAAAATATCTAATGGCATTTTGCAGTGCTTGCAATTCAGGAATCTTCAGTAAATAAATTTGAAAAAATCATTCCATCCATCATGGCGCTTCAAGGAAGCAAAAAGATCATTCGATGTAAGTTACTCAGTTTGCAGTTGAAGGAGAAACCCGGTGAGGAGGTTAAGCGTTATGCAGACAGTGGGGTGATGACTTGGCCTGGGGCTGGTGTGCCTGCGTCGCCCTGGGGAACCTCTGAGCCAGGCTAGACACCCACTCTGACATTCGTCTTCCTTTCCCTTTCCTGTTCCAGCCAGTGGCCCTTTCTGGCATGCCCCCTCACCTGTTTGTGGACCCTTCACTGACAGTCGCTCCCAGTGTGTGATGCACACTGACTTAACTGGCACAACAGCCAGCACTTTACGGGGACCCTCCTGCTACCCCGCCACTTCTTCCATGAGGTCATCACGCAACCCTCTTTTTATAGCAGAGGAAAATGAGGCGTGGAGAGGCTGATTTTCTCAGGATCACAGACTGGAGAGGGATCCAGCTGAACAGGAGACCCCACTGTTGGCCTACAGAGCCCAAGCTGCTTCCACCCTCTCCATTGTGCGCAGGTTTCAATTCCATTCACGCTCAGGTCCAGTCCTCCCTGTGTCCTCATGGTGTCTTCATTCCATCAAGGACCTGCCTTCAGATAGTCTTAACCAAAATTCTTCCAGGTAAGTTGTCCTCCACCCTAGCCTAGGCATTGGGAGAGGCAGGAAGATGTGGCCTCTTGACAGTGGGGACTCAGCCCCACCCGTGCCTTCAGGGCAAACCCTCTGCTCCAGCCAGGCAGCCCCTGGCAGCCAAGGGCCCACATCATGCAGCCACGAAGGCCAGGGGCCACAGCAGAAGGCATTTGGTGCTTCAAAAGAAGAGTGTGCCTTCCAAAGGCCCTGAGAGATGTGTGCATCCTTGTGGGCACATTTTCCTAGTGACGTACACACTTTCAGTTTGCTGGCAACTTATACATGATCTCAGCTCAAGATCCCAAAGAAGTGTTGCTACTTGGAGACTTGGTTCCTCTTCCCCTACTTATGGCTTTTCAAACAGCCCACCTCTTTTCCCTGCTGGGTATTAATTTGACGCCACTGAAACTTGAAGCAACCAGGGTCTATATGAAATCATTTTATTCTGGTCCTCTTATGGGGAGAAAAAAAAAAAGAGAGAATGGAGTGGGTGGGTTGGAGGTGGGGAGGTTCCAGCCATAGAAGTAGGAGAGGATTCTTGTCTGCTGATGGAAGCAGTTTGTCCCAACCATCGTACTCTGATGTCCAAAAGCATCCTCTGGTGATTTGTTACCCGCTCCCTGCAGCATCAGCAGCTGGGGCGTGTAACTGCCACCTGGTGAAGAATGACTTTTCCTCATCTGTAAAATGGGAATCATCAGCGTCTTTAACCAACAGTGCAATGGTGAAGACTAAACAAGGTGATGAGTATAAAATGCTCCAGAAGGATGAGCTGCTCTGAATGCCGGACTCCTGCCTTGGGAGCCTGCTGTCTCTGCAAGGACATCACACGCCTGGCTGGTATCCATTGTCCAGAAACCCTGCTGGGCAGAGCCATTCTTACATGGAGGGCTGGTGGCCAGGGTTCCTAGCTCTGCCCCAGAGCTTTTGTGGCTTTTTCAGGTTTGCTGAGCAACCTTAGGCCACTCATCCTCTCTGAACCTCAGTTTCTTCATATGAAAATTGAGCATTGATTTAATCACCTTAGCAGTTTGCTACTTTTAAATCAACAAAATTGCCTTTGATTCATTCCTGAAGCCCCACAAACTCAATTTATTGGCAGATTTTATCTACCAAGAAAAAGTTAACCTATCACATAATAGCTAGTTCATTTTCCCATGCTAACTCAAAGGCAGTTGTGCGACCCATGGGTGCCTGTGATAAGGAAGAAGAAACCAGTGGAGCTGATAGAATTCTTACCAAAAACATTTTGGTCAAGTTCAACCACGTTCTTTTTAAAGCTACAGTTAGTTTATTTTATATTTTCCAAATTAAGAAATACTCTTCAATGCAGGAGACCTGGGTTCGATCCCTGGGTTGGGAAGATCCCCTGGAGAAGGGAAAGGCTACCCCCTCCAGTATTCTGGCCTGGAGAATTCCATGGACAGTCCATGGGGTCACAAAGAGTCGGACATGACTGAGCGACTTTTACTTCTTATAAATTTAATATATATGGATTATAAAAATATAAAATAATACTCAAGTATATAAAGTAGACTTGGAATACTCCAAAATGTTCCCATGTATATATAAATGTACATATTTTTATAAAAGTGAATGTTATTATGTATATTTTCTGTAACTTTTTAAGAAACTTAATAACATACTATTGACTGCCTTTCTTATTTATCCACAGAAAAGTATTTTATCATTTTAGTGCTTTACAAATTATCCAAGACACCCCTATCCCTGGACTTCTGGGCCGTTTCCATTCTTCCCTTTTGTACCCAGCAGTGTGTTGAGCATCCTTTTGGCTTAGTCTGGGCACATATTTGATTATTTCGTTTTCAGTTCTAGAAGTGAAATTGATGCTTCTAGTCCCATGTACCTTTTTTAAGAAAGATTTTACTATGTATAATCCTGTCTTATGAAATCACTCTCTCCAAATAATACACCAAACTCTACTCCTGTCATCAGTGTACAAGATTAGTGACATTTCCTTTTCTTTATCCAATTAATTTTTAAATTATATATTTAACGTGTACAAAATAATATCCAAAGTGATCAAAGATTATGATAGCAATAAAATGAATATCTAGATACTATTTACCTGCTCAAGAAACAGGATCCATAGTATTTTTATAGGTAAGCACATGGCTTTTATTTATCCATTTAAAATGACTTGATAAGTGTAGGCCATCTGTGCTACCTCTACAGAGCCTGTGGAGTTGAAGAAGACAGGTTGAGCACCAGAAGGTCTGACAATTCCTGTAGTCACAAAATTCTGCTGTTTGTCCAGCCATGCATCCATCCATCCACCCATTGCTCTCAGCACATGTCTGTTGAGTGCCTCTCCCGTGTCTCAGGCACTGCGTCGGGCCCTATGGGTTCAGAGATGACAAAAGGGGCACAGGCGTGTCCTCCTGTATCTGCTAGGCTAGAGCACTTGGCAGACATCAAACGTGTCCACACCCCAAACACCTGTGTGATCACGATGATGCCCGAGTGTGTGAGAGCACGGTGCTGGGACGTTGGGAGAGTGGAGAGCAAGAGGACCAGCCTTGGCACAGTTGGCAGGCCACCCCGCCGATGCCACCTAATACTACATCTGACTGCTGCTGCTCCCATCCGCTCTTTGCTTGTCCGGGGCAGGGGATGGATGCTTGGCTTGTCCCATCCGCTGTGAAGATTTATTGAGCAGTATTATTTCTAAGCAGCTTTTCAAAGGCAGGATTAAAATCTCGCAAGAGCATCCAGGCAGCAGCTTACTCCTCAGACTCGGGTCACAGCAGCCATGCTCCGCACAGAGAACACCTCCGCATATTGCTCAGAACTGTATGCTGACCAGGGCGTTCCTACCTGGGCTCCTCCACCAACCTGCTCCTGGAGCCCTGGAACTGCTCAGAGTCAGCAGCCTGGCTCCTGTGGACCGAGTCCCCGAATTCAAGCAAGATGAAGGTATGTACACAGGCCTGGTGGCACCATGGGATTCCAGGATTTCACCATCAATGACTGAACCTCTTTGCACAAGCTAATTTTCATGGGGAGAACAGTTAACATCCACTCAGTCATGACTTTTGGTATCTACAGGAATTTGGTTGCCAAGGGCTCTAACTGTAGCTCTAAGTTTGAAGATGTGTATTTGTTCTGTAACAGCATGCCACATAACTCCCAAGAATGGGGCTGCTTGAGTGTAGGGACATTTGCTTGCTCCCCATTTTCTCTCCATTGACTTCAACAGGGACCTGGCATAGAGCAGATGCTCAGTATCTTTGAAGGAAAGAGAAAACGAATATAAACACTTAGCCTCTGAACATATGTTAGTAATAACCACTGGTCTTCTTGCCCCTCCTCATCACAGAAGTGAGCACGCAGGTCTCACCCTCCAGCAATCCTATAACCACTGCAGATAAAAGTGTGGGTGTACTGAAGTTTTCCAAGCACTTTGCATGCATGAAGCTTTAATCAACTGCTCCAAAGTGAGTTGAGGATGAATGGACTTCACTTCCCAATGAGCAAAGAAACACGCTATTTCAACACCCTCCATTTTCCTTCTTTGGACCAATGAAATTCTCATCTCTGGCTAGCAAGTTTTAGAATGGAATTTCTTACTGTCCTCTCTCCAGAGTGGAATTTCTTACTGTCCTCTCTCCACTCTACTGCATCACCACCTCCTCTCAGCATCTCACAGCCAAACTGCAGAACTTGGAGAACAAGTTCCTTCAGCAGAAACCCCCTGCCCCAGACCCTTTCCCACCAACACAGCTTGACCACAGCCTCCTGGGTCCCCGGTACCGACATCCATGGCTGCCCACTCTCACTCAGACAACAGCACGCCACATTACTCTCTGTTTCTCAGTGATGGATGCCAAGAAGTTTTCTGAACTCCTTTCAAGAGCCATGGGTCCAACAGAGGGTCTGATGGTATGTGTGGTTTATTTTTCATTACAGTGATGCCCATATTCCAATATGGATTCAACTGTGTGTGTGTTGGGGGGGGAGGGGGGTCCTTCAGTCCCCGAACCTGGGCTTGAGTCTTGCTTGGGTGGTTCCACTATCTTGACCTGGTCCTTTACTCAGGAGTTGTGTCCCACTGTCTGAGGAAGAAGCTTCTGTGGTATTACTATCCACACCCCGGGCATGTGACTTTCCAGAATGCAACTCCAATGCAATCTCCATGAATTTGTGTGTTCACTGCCTGATTCCAAGCAACTAGAACGATGCCTGGCACCCAACAGAAACTCAGAAAATCCTGCTGGAATGAGTAGAGAATACAATCGGAGGTAGATCACCTTGTCTCCCCAGGCCTCAGTTTCCCTCTATGTCAAATGCTAAATGAACTCTCTGGTATCTTCCAGCCCCCAAAGTTTATATTTTGAGTGCCACTGTCTGCACCCAAAGTACATGGAAAATCTGGGGATGACCCCTCTCCTGGCTCAACTGTTCCCTCAGGCTTTAGCCGAAGACTTTCCCCAGAAAACAGGGTCTAAATACCAGCTGCACCCAACTTCAAGAAAATGCCTTAAATAAAAAACTAGAAAGCGGTTACTCAATGAACAACAAAAACAACAAATAAAGCAACATTTCACTTTATGAAAGAGCTCTTCTTCATAGGTCCACTTTCAGCATGGCAGGAAAACTTCAAGCCAACGTGTCTGGTGCCTGAACTTTTCAGAGAAGTCGGTGCTTTCTGAGTCTGTTACTAGCTATGGAGGAGTAATGGGGCCTGGAACGGAGCACAGAGCAGAAGGTTCCAGCACTCAGGGCACACAGCATCTCCAGCTGCTGGGACTGCCAGTCAGGCTGTGTCCTCACTGGGGGCTCCACTTGCTGACCTGCAACATGCTGGCCCCTCTAACTCCCTCCAATGTGCTTCACCTGTGTGTGTTCAGTATGTGGGTAGGACAAATAGGGGCTGGATAAGGAACGCCCGAACCCCCAAAAGTCATCCTAGATGCATTCAAGGAATGACAGGACTCTGATCTTTTTCCCTCAGCTCTGGCCTCAGACATTGCCTCAGATCACACATTTGGGAGTAGAATACAGCTCTAGAGTCACTCTTGCTCCAGTGACGCTTGGTGAAAATTGTTATATCATAAACATGACATGCACAAGGCCAAGAATCAAACCTATAGTGGGGATTTGTCACTCAATTTCTGAGGGAACCCAACAGCTTTTAGGGAAACTGAAAGATGAAAATCCCATTAGTCCACAAAACAGCCCGTGAATAGGGCAAAATGCCTCAAGGTTGCCAGGGAAAAGGAAGACAAACAGGCTTTGTGAAACTTACAGAACCTCATCAGGTCCTCGTCTGTCCTGCCATTGTTGTCCAAACTCAATGCCTTACTTGTAGCTCTCATTTTTCATACGATTAGCAAAGAATCTACAGTTTCTGACTTGTCCTGTGAAGGCCTGCGAATAGCCCAAATGTGAAGAGTTGGATTGGTCCATTTTCTAAGCTATAGTCTGCAGGCCAGGGTAAATCAGCAAAAGTTTACTGAGTAGATAAAAGAATGAATGAGCAATGTTGGAAGGAAAGAAAGAAGGAACAGAAGAAATTCTTTCCAAGAAACTGACTAGTAAACTAAGAAGAAGAAGACAAACCACTGTTATCCCTAAGTTTAAATAGAAAATATAGCATTTTTATTTTTTAAAATTTATTTATTTTTAATTGAAGGATAATTGCTTTATAATATCATGTTGGTTTCTGTCATATAAACAAAGCGAATCAGCCATAGGTATACATATGAAAATATAGTATTTTTAAATTAGAATTTCAGATTCTAATTTTGCTGGTTTATCACAATGAATCAAAGAAAATAGTGTTCCCCTGGGTAATCATCATGTTTACCCAGATCAGAACATGGTAGAATGAACAGTCTTTCTGTGGCTGGGAGTTGTCTGGCTGGGTAGAATGGATAATTATGTTTCATTCTCCCTCCCCCACACCTAACCATTTGCTTTGCTTTAATTTTGCCTTAATTACCCAGAAAATTAAGAAGAAAGTGGAGTCCTTAGGTTTTGGAATAATCTAGACAAGGATATATATTTGGTGTGGATTTAACAGTTTTTTCAAAGTCTTTAAGGGGCTCTGGATGGAGGAGTTTGCATAGGCCCAGGGGTCTCCGTAGTGATTCTCCCAGGATGGATACTTGTGTACCCACACCTTCCTTGTTAAGGGTGAGTCATCTTACAGCTGAACTGCAGAAAACTAGTGGGAATTTCACCAGCTCAATCAATGGTGTCTGTCTACTATGTATCTGTACCTGTTCTGCATATTACATGCACAAGTAAATTATGATTTTAATTGCAATAGTTAATTATTGAGCATTACTGTGTATTTTACATATGAGGTTTTTAGTCAACTCACAAGGGTAACTATTATCCCTGATTTAGAAACCAAGGCTGCATCAGGCAGACTTCACTCAATGTCACAGAGGAGCCGGGTGCCAGGTGTGGGCATCTGACCCCAGCAGCTGTGCCCTTAACCACTGCCCCATGCTTCTTTCCCACACATAACCAAAGACAAGGCGAATTCAGAGTTACTGAGCAACACCCAGGGGCCAAGCCTTGTACTGTCGCCTTCACTCATATCATCTCACAGAAATCCATGTGCCTCTTGAAGTACACCTGCCAAGTTGGTGCTATTGGTTCTGTTTTCCAGAAGGAGAAACCGAAGCTCGTCAAGCTCATGCTCTCTGTCTGTTTCCAAAGCGTGTGCTGTTCCCACCACAGGATTGCACAAAAGCGCTGCGCGTCCCATGGTGGTGGACTCAGGGAGAAGAGACCCCAGAAGGAGCAGCAGCTCAGGACCGAGGCAGACCACACCACAGGTCAGCCAGACCTGACAGCCATGCCTTGGGTTGGGGGATGTGGGGGTTGCCCTCTCGCCCTGGTGGGCTCCATCACCCACGGGACTGGTCCAGGGACAGGGGCCTCCCAAGAATAAATGCCCAGTCTGGCTGGCCGAGGAAATTTCGGGGATCCAGTCACCATGCAAATGTCTCCGCCCCTTTTACGTAAGATCACAGAGAGGCAGAAATCTTCTGCTCTTGAGGATTTGCATCACAAGAGGAAACAGCTCCAAAATGTAATGAGCTCATCAAAAAGGCCAAATCAGGTGGATGGAGAAACCAGTTCAGGAAGGGAGAGTCTTCTTTTGAGGGAGATTTATTTTTAAGCTTAAAAAAGAGAGAGAGAATATAGCACATGAAATCTGCCTCATCTCACAGCCTCATCAAACCTATGTGGTCATCAGACCAAAAAAAAAAGTTTCCTTAAATATTGCAAGACGGACGACTTGAAGAGCCTCTTTCCCCCATGGAACATTACTCTATTTTTTTTTTTTTTTTTCCTTTTTGCAGCTTTAGAAAAATAGATAATTACTTCAGTTAATTTCAGCAAAACAGTTCAAACTCATCAGGGCTGAACAAGTATAATTTACTGCTCTTTCTGACTTATTGTTGTGACTAGATGTGGATTGATGATTAAAGTGGTAAACAGTAACATTTCTGTAAAATGGCTGACTCGGCTGCCAGCGTGTCAGGGGAGACACCTGCCCCAATGGCTGTGCTGAGATTGTGCCTGCGCTCAAGGCTGTCAACAAAGAATGTAAGTCTTTGACAAGGTGTTATCTAATTGTGTTTTTAAAAGCCACGATACATACATCTTTTAATGTGTCACTTTAAGCAGCCAGAGAATTTCTTTTATTAAAAAGTACAAAGGAAAAATGAATGCCTTGCATTTTCTTTTTCCCCCCCCTCCCTCTCTTCTGTTATTTTTTTTTTCCCGTTCCCTTTCCAAGCTCTGCCCTTTTGCCGTCATTCGGTGGAATATATTTTGCTCTTTAGTCAAATTGGCTTTTATTTAAATGGTTGCCCAAAATAGCTCAGCCACATTAGGACTGGAAGAAGAAAGAATAGTTCGTCCCATAGATGGTCTTTGCTCCGGTCCTGGTGGGAATTAGCCCGTGGTAAAGAACGAACCTTCCCCGAGGCTCTGCACCCCGAAAGTGAGGGGTTGCTGGGCCTTCCTTGAAAGTGTGACCCTCGGAAACCCCCGTCTTCTCAGGGGTCCTCTCTCATCACCCTCTGGGCCCTGTGCTTCCATTGTGCTCTCTCCCTCTTCCTTCCCACTCAATATTTGTCCCAAAAAACATTGAGCCCCAAAGAATGCAGGTCTCCTCTTGCCCAGTAACATGAGATGCGGCCAGGAAAGGACAGCAGCTAGTTGGGGAAGGCCCCCCACACTCCCAGCACAACCGCAGAAGTCAAGGCCACCCTGCAGAGTTGGCTTTTGAAAGAGCCAGAGCATTCGGTCCCATCGCTTCATGGCAAATAGATGGGAAGACAGTGGAAATAGTGAGAGACTTTATTTTGGGGGGCTCCAAAATCACTACAAATGATGATTGAAGCCATGAAATCAACAGATGCTTGCTCCTTGGAAGAAAAGCTATGACCAACCTAGACAGCGTATTAAAAAGCAGAGACATTACTTTGCTAACAAAGGTCCATCTAGTCAAAGTTATGGTTTTTTTCAGTAGTTGTATATCAATGCGAGAGTTAGACTATAAAGAAAGCTGAATGCTGAAGAATTGATGCTTTTGAACTGTGGTGTTGGAGAAGACTCTTGAGAGTCCCTTGGACTGCAAGGAGATCCAACTGGTCCATCCTAGAGGAAATCAGTCCTGAATATTCATTGGAAGGACTGATGCTGAAGCTGAAACTCCAATACTTTGGTCACCTGATACGATGAACTGACTCACTGGAAAAGACCCTGATCCTGAGAAAGACTGAAGGCAGGAGGAGAAGGGGACAACAGAGGATGAGATGGTTGGATGGCATCACCGACTCAATGGACATGAGTTTGAGTAAGCTTCAGGAGTTGGTGATGGACAGGGAATGCTGGCGTGCTGCAGTCCATGGGGTTGCAAAGAGTTGGACACGACTGAGGAACTGAACTGAACTGAGAGAGATTTCATCCACAAAATCTGCCTTGGAGAAGGCAGTTGGAGGGACGAACAAAAACAGTCCGTCAAAAACGGAGTTCCTGCCACCATCACCAGGTCCTGAGGGAAGGCCCGCTACAAGGCCGTGCCCAGTACCTCTTCTGTGTGTGGGGAAAGCCAGCAGTCAGATCGCAGTCAGGAACTGGAGGTCATGCCTGCAATTCAGACTAAGCCCAACTCCTCAGACCAGGCTGGCTGAACCACAACTTGGCTCTGTGCTTCCCTGGCACCATTTGGGAAACTGTTTCCCTGCTGTGTCCACTGTACCACCTGTACCCAGGACCCAAGCTGGAAGCATGTGACACAGAGATGCAGCCCTAGAGGAACCCGCCTGCCACGGGCAACTCTGAGCACACACAATGAGGCTTCTTGGTGTGGGTGCCAGGGGAGAGAGGTTTCCAGGGCAAAGCTGGAGGTGGTCCAGGGGTGTTTCAAATCCCACCCCTCAAATTCACACCCAGATCCATCTAGACGACTCTTCTGGGCCAGGCTGACTGAGGTATTGGCTTTAGTTTTCACTAGATCAAATGCAAGTTTCTCTTGAGAGAAGAGAGAGACAGAAGAGGAAGAAGAAATAGGGAGGGGAGGAAGCAGGCAAGTCCCTTGCTGCCACAGGGAAGGGAGCTGGCGTTCAACCAGGGACCGCCTGAGCATCCCTCCAGGAGGCCTCACTGGACATCTGGGGATCTGGTCCAGGGAGCTGTTGAATCTGCATAGTCAGTGTCACTCAGTGAGTCAAGCAATTTGTTACCAGTTATGCAAAGTCCAATACTTTGGCCACCTGATGCGAAGAGCTGACTCATTGGAAAAGACCCTGATGCTGAGAAAGATTGAGGGCAGGAGGAGAAGGGGACGACAGAGGATGAGATGGTTGGACGGCATCACCGACTCGATGGACATGGGTTTGGGTGGACTCCGGGAGTTGGTGATGGACAAGGAAGCCTGGAGTGCTGCAGTTCATGGGGTCGCAAAGAGTCGGACACAATTGAGCAACTGAACTGAACTGAACTGATGCAGAAGTGGCAGCAACCAGTGAGGGAAAGAGCTGAGGAGGAAGGCAATAGGCAGGCCACAGTGTTCACCCTGAGAGCCGGGCCAATGCTGAGAAGATAAGGAAGGGGCAGCGCCCTCAGCTTGGCTCACAGATGTCTGCCCGGGTCATGGCCCAGAAGCAACCTTGAGACCAGGCTGGGATGGGCCCTGGGGCCTGACACCTGCCTTTCTGCAGATGCCTCCATGGGGCACCCATAGGTGCATTAAGAACATGACTGCCAGAAATGTGTAAACAGATTCTGGGAGAGTGGGTCAAAGGGACTCTTTGTGTGCTGGCCACTCACAGCTGTGAGGAGAGATGAGATCGGGGCAAACAGTCCTCTGAGCTCGCCTCCATATGGAGTCCTCTGTATTCTTTGCCGGTCCGGAGAAATGGAAAGAAAGGGCTGTGGATCACCAATTGCGCTTTGGTGTCGGACAATTATAGTGCACGGTAGCCCTGTGGGAGATGCTGTATTTGACACAGACACAGCTTGTAAGACTGAGAGGATGAGACTGAGAAATGAGGCCATGGGGCAGTTGATATCTTTAAGTCTAGAGTTTTCTCTCTTCTTCATCTTCTCAGAATCTCAAGGGCCCTACTTTGAAAGGCTCGTTCTATCCAGCTATCTCATGCCCTCCAAGTGCTCTGAAGACTTGCCAGGCCAGCAGACCCAGATCTCAAGCTCAAGGCTGTCTGGGAGGTCACTGCAGGGTGGGTAAATGACTAACCCTTGACTGACAGCTAATCTCCCTTCTCAGAATCTTGGAGTTTCAAGTGAGGGTGGAAGAGCAGTGGGAAAGACAAAGGACAGCAAAACTCCATTGCTTCCAAGCCTGCCAGCTGGGGTCAGAGCCAAGACTGGCCTCACCAAAACTAGAAGGGTTTCGATCTATCAGAGAGTGGTGCTGCATGGGTGGCAGAGAGTCACCCATGTTTGCTCTGCCTGCCTACCTCTTTAGGAAATGCTCCATTTCAGAAAGTGGAAATCGTTTGTGAGAGATGCTACCTTTGGGATGCTGGCCAGGGCTGGGCTGTCTGCAGCTGCAGAGACAAGAGCTCATGGGGCCGTCCGTAGAGAAGTTTGGAGAACCTGTCCTGGGTCCCCCCATGTGGAATATTGGGTGACTAAGCTACAGGGTAGCAGATGGCCCTTTCATCATGGCTCACAGGTGTTGTTCTCACGACCATTATTCCTGGCTGTTCACGGACCAGCAGCCACCCTGGAGTTTTCCAGGAAGGGGCATCTACTCTAAGGGAGAGCCCAGTAAAGCTGGGATTGACCTGGAACCGGACTGACTCCAAGAAACAGAAGCCCAGAAGGCGCTGAGAAAGGGGAATGGAGCTGGGAGGCCCTGCTGATCCGTTTGGACAACCCTCCGCTTGTTCCCACCCTCACACTGACAGATGCAGGTATTCTGAGTGGTTTTATGCCACGTGGTTTTCACACAGCCTCTTCTCTCTGGTCCACCAGGCTGTAGTTATAAATACCTGATAATGTTTGCACGAAAGGATCTTTTTACAACAGGTTTAATGAAGGGTTCTGCTCCAGATATATGGGAGAAGACGCTGAACCTGACGATGGCTTCTAAGTGGTATGAATGTGAAAAACCTCAGCAAATAATAAGCGCATTTCAAGCTTTATACCTGTTTATTTCACACTTTCTTTAATATACCAATTATTCATGTAACACCTAACTGAGAAATGTGTTATATCTAGCAATCACTTATAAGAATTTGCTAAACAGTAGTACAATGGATGTGTCCATCACCCAATCATTTATCATCCTTCTATAACCATGAACTTGCTGGCAAATGAGGGGTAAAGTTGATTTAATCTTTGGGTTTAGAAAAAAAAAAAACAACCCAGAAGATATTTGTGATTATGAGACATTTGCTTTTCATTTCCACAGCCAGTTAGGATTCACAAACATGAAAATCCATTATGGAATGGTGTGTAAAGTGTGACCGCGTCTTGTTCAGTCAATTAGTGAGCTGAGCCTGAGTTTGCTGCTTATCCGATAATCTGCATCTTTAGTCTGACAAAAGTAAAGAAGATATTCCAAGAGATGGGAAATGGGTCGAGGGAGGCATTGATTCAGCCACACACTTTGTATCCAGACACCTGCTTGCCTGACTCACTTTTATTCCACATCCTGAAAATGGGCCCAAGAAAAGGAGGTTATTAAACAAGTTACCAGAGCGGGGATGGGAAAACCCCACTGCATTCCCCAGGTGTTGGGCACCCCTTGGCTTAACTAATCTCTCCAAGTTCTATTCCTTGAAATCTTTTGTCCCCCCTTGACACCTTGATGCAATACCAATGGATAATTTATCCTAAAATGGATGCTATTTTTGCTTTGCAAGAATTTGATGCATAGTGACTTGTGCATGGAAATTACCCTGCACATCTGTATTCTGATTATGATATTTAGTGCAAGGGTCATGAATAATAATATTGCTAAATATGCTTATTGCCATCTATAAATAAAGGTTATCACACCAGAGAAGGTTTTGTTTTGGAGTGGCAGAACAAGGCAGGTTAGTTGCAAGACAATAGAGCTTTAATTTTAATATGAAAATAAATACTTAAATTTATAAATATGCAAATGATTTCCAAAGTGCAGGAAAACTGCACTGCGCCTTACCTGCTCAGCAAGTACTAAGCTTTCCAAACCACGCTGGGAAAGTTTTCCAAGGCCACCTTGTGAAAGTTGAAAACAAATTTTGAAGGGCAGTAACCCTCTCCAAGGGATGTGTTTCTCTAATATTTTTAATAAAATTACCCTTTGTGATGGAAAGCCCGGAACAGCCTATCATCATCCCTTCCCAAGTTGCTCCAGTGACCCTTCAAAGCTGGCCATGACTGGGAGGGGAGGGTCTGGATGAGACAGTTGAAGCGGGGTGGCTGAGAGGGGTGTGTGGAAGAGAAGGACGTGGCAATTCCGTGGAGTATGAGCAGTAAGGACACCCCAGATACCTGCCCCCTGACATCTCAAACCAGAACGCTGCTTTGATAAGGGGAATGGCCATTTCTTGTCTGCTTCTGGTCTGAGCTCTCTGCCTCCAAATGGGCGGAGGCACTTGTCTTTGCCTTTCTCCGGTGAATTATCACTTGTCTGTCAGTGCTGATCCCACTGTCTGGGAGGCAGGACCAGCTGGACTGGGCTCTCCCATCTGTGCACAGCTGGGGCCTGCCCAGGGCTTCTGGGGAGCTTAGGGCACCCCAGAAGCCCTGGGTCTTTTCCATACTCCTGCCAGCTCCCTGCTACCTGGGACAGTTTTCATCTCTTCTTCCCAATGGCCAGCCTTCCTTCAAACAGCTGGCCATCAAAGAGGCTTTGTCAGTAAGTGCTGGCTTAGTAAGAACTACAGAAAACAAACACTAGACTTGGAAGGGTCCTCTGAGACACTCGAGTCCACACCACTCACTCTGCCGCTGGGGAAACTGGCCCTAGAGAATAAAGGGACTCTGGAGGTGGCTGGTACAGTGATGCCTCGGCCCATCTCCTGGGCCGTGTTTCCACTCTCCCTGGACCCGCAACATCTGGTAGAAAGAGGGGTGCCTATACCAGCTCTGCAAGTGGCCTGTATGCTGTGGTGCAAGCTGGCAGCATGGACTGGGCAGGAAAAGCTTACAATCCATTGTGGAACCCTTTTCAGGGACACGATAAGGA
Organism: Muntiacus reevesi; assembly: GCF_963930625.1. NCBI lineage: Eukaryota > Metazoa > Chordata > Mammalia > Artiodactyla > Cervidae > Muntiacus > Muntiacus reevesi. Next base: position 253,310,785 of record NC_089250.1, on the reverse strand, counting down.
AAAGCAAAAGTGGGAGGTCTTGCCTTCCCCAAACCAAATCAGAGTGAAGGTCTTCAAGACCAAAAGAGCCATCCTGAAAGGCAATTGGAGCAACAGAAAGATCTGCATGTCACCCATTCTCTGTTCCAAAACACCAAGGACCGAAAGGCCTGGAAAGAAGACCTCAGAGGAACAAGTTGACTCTGAGGACACTGTCAGGCTCTCCCCGACCAGGAGTCCCCAGGAAGAGAGGACAACACTCCTGCATCCCCTGAGGGTGGCAGATCACAGGGCCTGTGAGCAAGGGGCAGGGCACGGGCATGGCCGGAGTCAGCACTGACCCAGGCAGGTGGGGGAAGAGCTGGTTGCCAACCAGTCAGCAAAAGTGGGTCACCGAAGAGAGCCACACGGCTGGTTCTAAAAGAGTCAACTTTTCACTCTCTTAAATGCAGATCCTTTGTGGCAGCTGCTGACAGCACCCTACCCAGACCCCCCTCCACGCACACCTCTGCCACCAAAGGCTGCTGGGAGGGACACATGGAAATTGCTGTCAGAAGGCATTTTTCAGGACAGGGAAACATGTACAACCCACATGCAGCTGAAGTGCTGAAGTGCCAGGGGTTTCCCTCCCCTAGAAGAATCCCCCAACCAGTGGGGAGTGGAGAGTCAGGGGGTAGGTGGCCCTGCTTCCTGGCTCCTCCATTGGGAAAACTCCGAGGCACATTCTCGGAGCGTGGAGCTCCAGGCAGCCACCATAGTCACCGGCTGGAGATGTGCCCTTTTTATTGCCTTCCCCTCCTGGTCTCACTTCCCCACACCCCTACCTGTCCCTCCTGAGACCATGCCAAACGAAGGACTAGCACTAAACAATCAGACATCCACGACCTGGGGACAGTCCTTCAAAGCAGATACATTGATATCAGAACTAGTTCCCCCAACAGCAACGACTGTCAAAGCAGAACGGGAGTTGTGGTCGGACCCCCTCAAGTTCACAAGGAAGTCTTAGAAATGTCTCACTGCTTGAGCCACCTGCTTAGTGGAGGCGTTGATCTGTCATCTCCCGCAGGAGGAGTCAGCATCACTGCCCCTCGTGTTCTAGAAGAGCAACAAAGGTCCACTGCACAGAACCCCGGGCTCAGTAGAGTCCTGGGCAGGGTTGAGCCCTCCCTCTAGGCAGTGCGGTCACCGCAAACAGCCCTCCACACAGCAGCAGTGAAGCTCGCTCCCAGGGGGGAAGCTGCTAGGTACTAGGAAGTCCCTTCCTATTTTGGACTATATGTGGTATCCTCCAGTTTCCCACCGGGCTCTGTTCTGAGGTCTCCTGGGAACTCGAGCACATCCCAAGACAACCCTAGTCCCATCACCAAGCCAGCACCCAGTGGCTTCCTGAAAAGCCCTGTTCCTATAGCCGCACCCCCCATCACAGCGCCCAAACTGCACTTATCTTCATGATGCCTCTGGACTATCACCATATTCTCCTATCACCTGCACTAGCATTTCCTTACTTTAAAAACCTAGCTCTTTTTACACTTCACATTTATTCTAAAAGGAAGCATTCTATCAGAACCATAAATGGAAAGCCAGGACTACTTGACGTAATTAGGGAAGTCACACTAATGAAACAATGAAAACAGGAGCGCATTACTCAATTCCAGCTAGAATCAATTGCTCCAAAGGGCTCTGCAACTAAGACCTTCTGTCTCTGGGTTAAAAACTGTAATCAGCAAATGCTGGGGAGACATTAAAGACAGAGCAGCACCAAAGCCATATTTTCTTCTTGGTTTGAATCAGAAAGGTCAGAGAAAACTGGAAAGGGAATTCATCTCCCATGACATTTCTGTAGGCTGTGGTTCATCTGAGACGATTACCAAGTCTTCAGTGAGTGGCATGTGCCCACATGGGACACATTGCACGTGGCTCCCCTCCTTTGCCTGACCTCCAATTTGTCAATCTTCTCCCCAAATGGGGCATCTGGGACCACACCGGTGCCACCTCGGTCCTACTACTGACCACTGTGGCCGGGACATTCATCTTCTATTGATGTTGGCAGGACCACATCAGTGTCATGGGCTCAGGGTTGGGCCCGGCCTGCCACCGCTACAGAGATCCCAGGGTCAGGCTCCGGATCACCCTGCCTCTTCTGCAAGGGTGCTGTCCGTCGGAACGGCCCCAGATGGCCTCCTGAGCTGGTAAAGATAGGCCCTCAATTTGACCTCCAGCCTGGCAGGTGCATCTGCGATTCAAGACACAGCTGCTGCCTGAGGGAGCTCCCTGGGAAGCCATGTGTTGCTACCGGATGAAGATTGAATGCGCTTTGCAGCTGGGGCCTACGAGATCTAGTGGGATTCTCATAGGAGGAAGCGGAGTGCCACAAGTGGCAATTCCATGCGTGGACCAATCAAGTGCAGTAAGTCAGCAAACATAAGTACCTTTTAAAATATAATCTTTATTTATTTTTAATTGATCGATGATTGTGTTACAATATTGGTTTGATTCCTATCATACATCAACATGAATCAGCCATAGGTGTACATATATCCCCTCCCTCTTGAATCTCCCTCCCACCTCCCACCCTTTCCCACTCTATTTGCAGAGCAGCAATGGAGAAGCAGACATAGAGGAGAGATTCACGGATAAGGGTAGCGGAGAGGAAGGAGAGGGTGAGATGAATGAAGAGAATACCACAGACTCATGTATACTAACATATGTAAAATAGATAGCCAATGGAACTTTGCTGTACGATGGGAAACTCAAAACAGAAGTACATTTGTAATGTACTGAAGCAGTTTCACTCGACCCTGTGAGCTGCAGAGTTAGCACTCTTGCAGGCTTCGAGCTGAATGGGGACTAAGCAGGTCAGACAGGGTTTGCAGCCCGTGCAGCTCTAGGCTCCTCCCCTCTCTCCCCTCAAGGGAGCCCCACCCTGCAGACACCACACCCACACTCACCCCCCTGGCAGCCCGGGTTCCCTTCCAGGATGCCGCCGTCTGAAACACGACCCGGTAACTCATTCAGGGAGTGAACTCTCCAGGCTATGAGGCTGAAGATCAATACTAGCTCAATTGACAATAAAGGATGTGAGTGACCACAGGTTGGGGAAGGCTGCCTGGATTGGCTTATCTAGAGCCTTGGGCTGGCCATGCCTGCTACGCCCTGAGGTAGATGCCAGGCACACCTCGGGGGCAAGGACCTCAAGGGCTTCCTGACGAGTGGTGGAAAATGTGCTTGCCATAATTAAGAGACTTGGAGAATGGGAGAGTAATGCCAACTGATCTTGATTTAGTTGGGAAAATGCATTCTATCATTTGTTGTTAACTATTAAAGTCATTTAAACCCTTCTGAGAATAGATCTAACATCGGGTTGCTTTGAAGGTTTGATATGTCTTGTAATCCATAGATTATTGAAGTTAATTTCTCTGCTGAGATCCTGCTATCAGTGAAATTGCATGCATACTCAAAAATTGAAGGAAAAAAAAGCAACAAGAAAGATTTTTAATTGGATTCCTGCTACGCCTCAGTCAAGGCAAGTAGCAGTGGTAGAAATGGCTGGATGAGGATCTAGAAGGAAAAGGGCATCTTAACCCCTTTCAAATCTTTCCCCGAGATATGTGTGGACAGAGTCATGTCATTTGCACACAATTTGTCCTTCACTCAGTAATCTTTCTTGGTTGTTTTTAGAGAGTCCCTTATAGGATAAGATAAAGTGGCCAATAACAATGTGCTGATTTATATCATTGTGAATCATTTTTTTCCATACTTTAAATTAATTTTAATTGAATTTCATCCTCTGGATTTTCATTTGCTTCTAAATGAGTTTCAGTTGTAGACTGAGAACGCAACTGACTCCAAGAGTTGACAAGTTTTAGTGTTTTGATCATAGATTATTATATAATGTTGACAAATGTTTCTTGGACTATGATACTACATTTTAAATACTCATGGTACTCTCAATCCACACAATATTTTCAGGTAGGCCAAAAGCAGGCTAACTGTGTTAAAAATGTAATTAATTTCCAGAAGGTGCAGTTGCCTCAAGAAGTGATTGCAAATAATTTACCCGTTTATGATCATCCTTAGGAAGTTGGCTAGCTGGGAAAGCCGTTTAAAAATGATACTCAATGTTGGAATTGACACCGAGTGCCAGAAGGAGAAACAAAGGAAGGAAGGAGAGAGGAAGGAAGGAACTGTGTGGCTTTCTGGGCTGCTGTGCAAAGGTGCTCTCTTGCTGGCTGGCTCCAGCTCCACGAATTCGCCCTCTCAGCTCCCTGTCATGGCTGATAAAACTCAGCCTTTAAACCGTCTTGGAACTTGCCTAAAGACACGCTGCTACTAAGTGGTAGAGCTGGGATGCAAACTGACTATGTGTAAGCGTCAGGATGGATTTGGGGGGCTGGGGGAGCCTGGGAGTGATCCTGTTGACTGCATAGCTCAGGAAGAGTGCCGGGCACAGAGTAGGAACTCAATGCCTATTTCTTGAATAAGTGAAGAAATTCGCTGTAATACTTAGTGCTGCAGTGTGACAAAGGCTGAAGTTGAGGTTCAAGTGGCAAGCTATGTGGTACAGACAATGAGAGAATGTTCTATGGTCATCAAGTGGGAGAAGACATGTGTCACCTGAGGTCAACAGGACAGGCTGCTGGAGGATGTGAGACATGATGTAGGCCTTAGATGTTGGGTAAGTGGTGAAGACAGGCGGGCATTCCAAATGGGCTGTGTCTCAGGGGAGGCAGGAGAATGCAGAGGTGAAGATGTGAATGATGTGTGTAGTGGCAGAGATGAGACTGGGCTGCTCGCAATGGAAGGCTTGAGATTAGCTTGGGCTGACTGTTGATTCTAGACACAAAAAAGGCTGGTGATGCCAAGAAACAGCACCCACCCTGAGCCAGTGGCCCTTGCAGTGAATGGAAGGGCTGCTTCCTGAATTTCCAGTAGATCTATTAACGCTTTTGGACCACAGGAGCCACAGTCACTCTTCTGAAGTCCCCATTAATAGCCAAGGTTGTCAAGCCTGAAGAGTTGTCTACTCATTCATTTGTTTTGTCCATCCATCCATACACTCCTTCATTCATTATTTGACAATGATTCTTGAGGGCCTACCCTGTGCCAGGCACTATGCTAGGAACTAGGAATGCATTGATTGCTGTCCTCATGATACCTAAACTGTGCTTTGTAGAGATAAATATCCACGTGTAGAGATATTTGCACACTTGTACTTAATTGGGAGTGCTGCTACACTTCAGGGGAGGAAATGGCATGGCAGGGCCACAGGGGAAGCCACATTTTCTACGACACCCAGACTTAACACACTGGAGCTTCACCAACAGCTTTCTTACCACTGATCCCTTCTCCTCTTGGTGCTGGGAGAATTAAGAGTGTAAATAACACGGAAGCTAAGAGGCGTTATCTGCCTGAGTCCCACAAGGAGCAGAGGAGAGGGGCCCTCCACCTGCTGGAAGCACTGGCAGCAAGACGCTGTGTGCAGGAGCCCAGGATCAGAGCCACCCTGGCCAGTGCCCTCATTTTAGAAGGAAGCATCTGCTTGCACTAAGCAAGCTCCAAGCACATGTACCCTCAAGCATCTGGACTGAGTTGCATGCACACCCAACACCATACCCCTTCCTTTAAGAAGCCCTCTGGATGCAAAGTAAGGTGTGGCACCTGCCTCCTACCCTGGCCTGACAGTGACCTCTCCTTATCTCAAAGGCAGGCTTCCCAGGTAACACTAGTGATAAAGAACCTGCCTGCTAATGCAGATGACATAAGAGACATGGGTTCAGTCTCTGGGTTGGGAAGATCTCCTGGAGGAGGGCACGGCAACCCACTCCAGTACTCTTGCCCAGAGAATCCCATGGACAGAGGAGCCCGGTGGGCTATAGTCCACAGTATCACAAAGAGACATGACTGAAGAAATCTAGCATGCATGCATGCATCTCCAAGGCATTGCTCCAGGCCCTGCGACAGACAGAAGGACCACTGTCTGGGCTTCTGGTGGCATCAGCTCACTAACTGAGAAAACGGCCTACGGTGCCAAGCCCCTTTCTCCCTGTAGCTTCACCGGCGTGGCCCTGGCTTGCTGGAGACCCCACTCTGTCACTCCCCCACTGGTCTTAGAAAACCCACTCTGAGGCAGTTTTCCTTCCAACAGGCCCTGACTACTGGTGTTATGGGGCCCTTGGTGATCCGCCCCTCCTGGCACAGATGGGGTACCTGAGGCCTAAAGAGGGTTTGAGACTTACTCAAGGTCAATCAAAGAATTAGTAAGAGAACTCAGATCATCAGACATTGTAACTTCGGAAGCCCCAGGGTATAAACAAATTGTTTTCAACTGTTTCAGCAGCAAAATCTCCCCCACAACACACTCCCTTGTAGATGCTCTAAAGAGCTTAGGTTCCATCCTTTTTGCTTGGTGGGTGCTCTGCCCATTGTGCTTCACTGCCTCAGTTTCCCTGAGCTGCCAGATTGCATTGTTTTCCCAGCCCTCAGATTTTCCCAGCTGTGAGTCAAAGTTTCTGGGGCTGATACTGAGTCTATTGCCGTGGACAGGGCTGGAAACTGCCTGGAAGCTGCTGAAACCCTTCTGGGGCACTCAGCCTCTTCCCCATCCGCTCCCCCTCTAAGAAGTCTATTTGAACCCTGGGAACATCCACTTACTTTGGGTTCTTTGGTACCTGTCTTTCAGATGTAACTTCATTATTTTGCCACCCCATCTCCAGTCTCAAGAGGCCCAGAAAATACTCCAGAAGAGGCACACAGACCTGTCAGCTGGTCTCAGCCTCTCTCTGTCCCCTGTGAGGGCTGCCTCCAGTATTCAAAGCAAGTCTGCAACCATGACCAACAACTGTAACTTTTGCTTGTAAGTTTAGAGGCAGAGGAAGTTAGCTGAACTTACCAGTTGGTTACCATTTCTTTTCCTAAAGAACTAGTCTCACCTGTAGAGTAATGCTTAAAATTCTCCAAGCCAGGCTTCATCAGTATGTGAACCATGAACGTCCAGATGTTCAAGCTGGATTTAGAAAAGGCAGAGGAACCAGAGATCAAATTGCCAACATCCATTGGATCATCGAAAAAGTGAGAGAGTTCCAGAAAATCATCTACTACTACTTTATTTGCTATGCCAAAGCCTTTGGCTGTGTGGATCACAACAAACTGGAAAATTCTGAAAGAGATGGGAATACCAGACCACCTGACCTGCCTCTTGAGAAACCTGTATGCAGGTCAGGAAGCAACAGTTAGAACCAGACATGGAACAACAGACTGATTCCAAATCGGGAAAGGAGTACATCAAGGCTGTATACTGTCACTCTGCTTATTTAACTTATATGCAGAGTACATCATGAGAAACACTGGACTGGATAAAGCACAAGCTAGAATCAAGATTGCCAGGAGAAATATCAATAACCTCAAATATGCAGATGATACCACCCTTATGGCAGAAAGCAAAGAAGAACTAAAGAGCTTCTGGATGCAAATGAAAGAGGAGAGTGAAAAAAGAGAGTGAAAAAAACTTAAAACTCAGCATTCAGAAAACTAAGATCATGGCACCTGGTCTAATCACTTCATGGCAAATAGATGGAGAAGCAATGGAAACAATGACAGACTTTATTTGGGGGGGCTCCAAAATCACTGCAGTTGGTGACTGCAGCCATGAAATTAAAAGACGCTTGTTCCTTGGAAGAAAAGCTATGACCAACCTAGACAGCATATTAAAAAGTAGAGACATTACTTTGCCAACAAAGGTCCATCTAGTCAGAGCTATGGTTTTCCCAGTGGTCATGTATGGATGTGAGAGTTGGACTATAAAGAAAGCTGAGAGCCAAAGAATTGATGCTTTTGAATTGTGGTGTTGGAGAAGACTCTTGAGAGTCGCTTGGACTGCAAGGAGATCCAACCAGTCCATCCTAAAGGAGATCAGTCCTGGATATTCATTGAAAGGACTGACGATGAAGCTGAAACTCCAATACTTTGGCCACCTGATGAGAACAGCTGACTCATTTGAAAAGACCCTGATGCTGGGAAGGATTGAAGGCAGAAGGAGAAGGTGATGACAGAGGATGAGATGGTTGGATGGCACACCGACTCAATGGACATGAGTTTGAGTAAACTCCTGGAGTTGGTGATGGACAGGGAGGCCTGGTGTGCTGCAGTCCATGGGGTCACAAAGAGTCGGACATAACTGAGTGACTGAACTGAACTGAACTGAGTCTCACCTGTATAGTGGTTTTTATAAGATCTGCTTCGGATGGAATCTCAGATTTTGGAGGTTCTAAAGCAAACTGTCAATGCTCATAATTCCAGAAGCTAATTCTTTGGGGGAAAACATTTCTAGATGAAATGAGGCCTGACGGACTCACACAGGTCTTGGAAAATGCTGAGCCCACCTGCAGCCACAGCCACCCGCTTTCTTAAGGCACAACCTCTGTGCTTAATGAGATAACCTGTCTGATCAGCAGAGACCTATGGCCCAGGGCTCCAAGGATGGTCTCTGTGGGGGTCACACAGCAAGGAGGGCTTGCAAAGAGCTCCCAGAAGGCCTGGGATTGCCTGAATACCAAGGATGCTCAGGTGAGAAAGAGTCCCTGGGGAGGAAGGAAAGTGCAGCAAGCCCCAAGGGCTTACCTGGGGCTTGAGGCCTGGGGTTGAGCTGTGATTTCCTGAGCCCCAATGTTTCAGGGCTCCCACAGGTCCTGGGACCCAGAGCACAGAGGACGCTGTGATGACTACTTCCCCGCCAGAGCATCTTTTGGTCGATAGACAGCCTGTCAGGGTCCTGGGCCCCGTCCTAGCCATTCTTTGGAGAAGTAAATGGGGGTCTGACTTCCAGCTCTTCTCCACACTCCAAAGGTGCACACGTGTAGCCCTGCTCGTGCACACACAGGGGGGCCACACTCAGGACTGCTTCTCAGGCATCTGATCTCACTGTCTTCACCACGCGCACACTTACAGGGTCAGACTCTGGACCCTGGTTCCCCGAGAGACATTGTCTTCTTGCCATCAGGGGTAAGATGAACATTCTAGGGACTCACTGCAGAGACTCCAGCTTGCCTAAGAGCTGGCCCTTTTACTGCAATTCAAACCTCAACAGTATAAGCAGAATCAGAGCTCAGATGTGGATGCAGATGGGAGAGAATGGAGTGGCCTGTAGGAATGTCAGCCACAGGGAAGATAGAACAGATCCTCCATCCCAGAACTACTGGGTGAGCATGGGTCTTCCTGGGGGCAAGACATCAGGAAAGGATGGAGGGGAAGGGAGGAAACCAGTAAGGGGTGTGGGAGGCAGTGGGGAGGACGGAGCTGTCACAGTCAGCGGGCACATCTGCACAATTCCAGCCATGTGCCTGTGGAAGTCAAGAAGCTGGAAAATCTTTCCAAGATGTGTTCTGTGTTTTCAAAAAGAGAGTCTACCGGCAAAAAGAATAAGGCAGATTTCCTTCATGGAAAGGTAGTGTCCAGTGGTGATAAAGCAGGCTATTTCAGCTAGGACCTCAGAACACACTAGAAAATAGAACATCTCACTGATAGTGGTGTACTGAGATTAGAGGATTTAAGCTATCTTCTAAGACATTTGATTCCATCCTGTTCACACCACTTGATGGCTCCACTGGGGATTTGGGGCCAGAAGGCAGTTGATGGATTGCACTAGTGGCTGCAAGCTTATACCTTTTTGCTTCGTGCTCTTTTTTGGCCTCCTCCCAAGCTGACTGTGGGCTTGGCCAGGTGGCATACTTTATTCAGTGGGTAACAGTGACTCTGTGCAGTGCAGGAATAGTCAGGCAAAGGCGCCTGTTGCATTTCTGTTTGCTGTCTTGGACCCTGCCTCTGACATGAGAACCAGTCCAGGCCAGCCTGCTGGAGGAGGAGAGACACATGGGACAGAACCAAGTAACCCCAGCCAAACCCACCCTAGCCTAGCTAGTCCCCAGGAGGCCTGTTAGCCAGATATAGATAGAGGCATGAGCAAGTCTGGTTATGATCAATCGAGACTAGCCTGGATCAGTAGAATCATTTATTTGACCCAAAAGCTTATAGAAAATATGTGTGGTTGTCATTTTAAACTGCTAAGTATTTGGGTGGTTTGTTATGCAGCAGTAGCTAACTGCTACAACTATAGTGAGAGAAAACAGTTTTAGTCATATGATCAGGGAAAAAACACTTTGCCGCTCCTTGTTTTAGCTCTCTGAGCTCTCTTACATTCCAAGGATTGATCTTAGCTAGTCATTTTCTAGATATAATTAAAACAGCAACTAATACTGTCACCTTCATAGCCAGTAACTTATACCTAATGATCAATAACTCAGCCTCAGTTGCATCCTTTCCATGTATGATATGATACAGTCATAGTCATGTTGTATTATCCCCATGAGAAATTTGAAGTTCAGCAAAGCAGAGCAACCAATCTGAGGTCACACAGCTACAAGTGGCAAAAGTGGGACACCACCTCAATTCTAGTTGATGCTAATGGTTGTCCTTGTACATAGGGCACTACAGCACAAAAGAGTCTGTCTAGAACCTGGACAACCCTCATTCCACTAAGTGCCAAACCCTGATCAATGAGGAACTAAAGGGCCAGCCCCATTTTAGGAATAATCTGGTGACGGCATCCATGTCAGTCTCAAGATATCTTTAGTACACTGTTGTTGTTCAGATGCTATGTCGTGTCTGACTCTGTGACACCATGAACTGCAGCACACCAAGCTTCTCTCTCCATCACTGTCTCCCAGAGTTTGACATGGACAACTGTCCAACAGAAATGATTCTGGAAGAGGACAGTTCAAGAGATATGCATTCATGTTCTGTAATACCAGGGCTTTTGAACAACTTGACTGCATTATCAGAACCCCATGGGAGAAGGGAGCTTGCCTTATGTCACACAATCCAACACCTTCATCGCGGTGGAATCTGCCAGAAGAAAAGCAAGATGAGGCCAGGCTATGTCCTCAACACTCTGATGCGGCCAAGAAACAGGCAAGAAGCCCAGGATTGAAATCGAGGGAGAATTTGAGAAGAAGACCTGAACACATTTTCTTTGCAAGCCAGTCTCAGAACTCCCAGGTCCCTGATAAGTGAATGAACTGAGTCTTAAATCCACCAAGCATCTCCATCTCAGGAAGCATCACGCGTTTTGCTGACTGACTCCCCCTCCCCCAGAGGAAACTTCTTCCAGTGACTCAGTTTCCAAACTTTCAGGCCCCTGAGTCAAATGAACCTTCTTCAAAAATCTGAAATGGTAGGGCCAAAAACCCCTTCACATTCCACCTCAGAACTTTAAAACAACAATTTTATTTAGAGAGCTGATTTATTCCTAAGTAAATAGGATACAGTGTGGGTGAAGGCAAAGCGACTGGGAGGCAGTTACTGGATCTATCAGCACAAAAGCCGCACTGTTGCGGGCAGTGGAGGCTCTGCCGTCCCCGTACCTTTCAAAACTAATATGTAACCATATCTGTTTTAAAAGAGTGATTCATTTTCCTCCCATTGCCTACGAAACTCTCTTCATCCCCACCACAGGAAACTTGAGTCTGATTTTAATGAGCTTCAATTGGAATGTGGCCTTTGAAAAGTAGTGCATTTGAAAAGATGGAACATTAAATTTTGTAATGATGTAAAACATCTTCAATTTTTGACAGGACAATGGTGCTTATTGTACTTTATGAGTCCACTGGCGATTCAAAGGTCACTTTGTATATGACTCCACAGACAGGGGCCGCACGGAATGAAAATTAGGTTACATGTGATCAGCTTTATTATTAATCAGACGAAAATGGATTTTTAACATTTTTCTAATGAGCAACAGAGAAGGAAGAAAATACCACGAATAAAACTACAGAGGAGCAAGAACGACCATGGCTAAAAATGCACCATGGCCATATCTAAAAATGCGCTTTAAATCTAAAATACTTAAATACTATCTCAAGGAATAAAATGCAGCTGCATATTTTGCTGTCATAAATACATAGAAAACGGCTGAAATACCTACTCTAATTTACTATCTCTGTCCTTTGTTTATAACTAACTAATGAACTGATTTCTCTGCACAGTATATTACCATGGTCCCCAAGAACACACACTGGGTGAGGTGGTGTCACTATTTCCATGATAAATCCTGTTTTTCAGGGGTTTATAACTCAGCTGTAAATATGTAATTCAGACTAAAACTTGGCATACAAGGCCTCGGCCAGAAAGCAAATTTACGCTACAATCACCACTCCACCCCCATCCAATTTTTTTAAGCCTTTGTATGTGTGATATTTTGGTGTTGAAGAGATGGTTCATTGAAATGGAAGGGGGAAAAAAAAACAATAAGTAAAAGTTGAAGACTTGATTTTTTTCCCCTTCTTATTTAAATCAAAAGACTATTTTTCAACATACGCTCCACAAAGCATAGGAAATAAATAGACTTCAGATCCCAAGGAAATGAAACCAGTGAGAGGTATATTTAAAACGCAGCTCTGAGGAGCATGTGATCGGAGAAACTGAGGCTGGCAGGAGCCGGCCTGGGCGCCCATTCCTAAAGAACCATGCTTCTCCAGAAAGGGCCAGCTGCTCTCACTGACTGCTCGCCTGGAAGGAAGGCTGAGTTGCTCAGAGCACTGCCCAGGCTGAGAAACAGGCCTGAGTCGCATGCACATGCAGGAGCTTCGCAAGAAGCAAACCCCTCAGGATTCACAGGGCAGCCAGAGCCAGAAATGTACCCTGTGGGGCCCAGGAGGAAGCAGGGCAGGGAGAGTGGATGGTGAGGGGCAGCGGGTCCCCACTCCTGCGACCAGAGCCTGGCTATCTCACCCAGAGTACCAGGCATGAAAATGCAGGGCAGACACTTCCTCCTCAGACAAGAGTAAGACCACTTGCATCTCCCAGACAGCTACCTGTGTCCCCAGGGGGTAAGGACAAGGGAGGTGTATGAAGAGGATATGAGAAGGAAAGTGAAGTTCAACAGTGAGCCTGGCACTCAGGGAATGTGGGGGCTGGGGCATGGGGGTGGGCAGAGGGAGGACCCAGGTCAGATCTAAGACTGAGGAACTTGGAGCAGGCAGAGGTCCTCAGGGTTCACGTCACCATTAAAACTCACATCTGCAGAGCCACTGTCACTCACCACCTCCCGCATGGCCTTCTCTGCTCAGCCCCCACCATGGGCCACCTCCTCAGCGCCAGCTGCTCACGCCTGGCATGTGTAAAGCTGGGGTCGGACCACCCCATCATTTGTGGAGCCCACCCCAAAATGCAAATGCAAGGGCCCTGGTTCAAATATTATTTAGAATTTTAAGATGATGACAGCCGAGCATTCTCCTAAGCTTAAAGCTCTTCTGTGCCCCAGGCCTGCAGAACCCCCATGGCTGGAGTCCTCACAATGGCCCAGCAGGCTCTGGACTGTCCCCGTGGTCCTTCTCTGACCCGCTCCTACCAGTTCTCTTCTCAGCTGTGTACAAGCGGCTCATGACCTCAGGCCTGGGGCCTCGTTGTCCACAGCGTGCTCCCCAGACCCTCCTACACACTCGCCAGCCTCCTTCAGGTCTTTGCTTCAATGCCACCTCTCAGGCTGCATCTCTATCCCCCCAACATAAAGTAGCAACACCACCCAGGCACTCCCCAGATTCCTTCTTTACATTATTTTTCTCTAAAGTCTTATCACCACCCACCAAGGAGCGACTTCATTGACAGGCTGGGCCCCACCCTACCCCACGGACCTCCCTGTAGGAGATTTTCTTGACTGCTAGGTCTGCAGTGCCTGGAAAAGGAGCTGGCACAGAGATCAGGAAATATTTGCTGAATGAACAAACACGAGAGGGTGTCACGGGTCCTGTGATCTCGTTTCTTTCCCTGTAGTTGACGCCATGTACCTGGGCCCACAGAGTCATCTGAGGGTGCAGACAGAGCGAGGCTCTAGACGGGGTTGCAGCCTCCGCTGGCTGAGCTGTCCTTGGAGGAGTGAAGGTGAGGGCCACACCAGTAAGTCTCATCACTTGAGGGGGGCTCTTAGAGGAGGTAAGTGCTCGCCGGGCCAGAGCGGCAGAGAAACAGGTCTGTGGGGACCATGGCCACTTTGTCCATTCTCGTGCCAGGATGCTTGGAGGAATAACTGGCATATAAGAGATGGTCCATAAATACTGGTGAATGAAATAAGGAATGAATAAATGAGAGAATTAATGACTGCCGCATAGTATCTCCTGACTTTGTATCCTGCAAACTCAGGAACCTCCTGCTCAGACTTCAGGGGGTGAGGGGTAGGGACTGCCCGAGTGGAGGAAGCCAGTGTCAACCTGTGCTGATGCAGACGTGTCCATAAAATACCAAGTCCAGGTGACGAACCTCAGCCCTCAGCTTCCCAGCTCTCACTCTTCCATGAAGGGCTGCATTTGACTAAATTCAAACCATGCTGTGACTGTTTCCTACTTGTGAATAACTCCAACAGGATTCAGCAGAGACCAGGAGGGGGAAGTTCACTGATTAAAAATGTATTGCACACACATATGTGTACACACATGCGTGCGTGCTTACATACACTCAATTCTCATAAAGTGCCTACATTCAGTTTTTGTTAACAAACTAGGGTCTGGCCTGTCATTCTTCCCAACATGGCACTGGAGAGGCTTCAATCTGAGTCACCTGCATCCACATAAGCACCCCTGTAAGAAGAGCTCTGCAACTACTAGAATCCAGAAAGGCCTGGCATCCACACCCATCCAACCTAAACTCTCCTGTTGCTATGCAAGCCCTCTGTCTGTGCCTGGCCCATGGCAGCAGCAGTGAAAGGAGCAGGTCCCTGCTATTAAGATGAGCTGTCTACACTAGTCACACACTTCCTGGGGGCATCTACAAGCCAACCTCCCCAAGGAAACAGTGTACTCCTGGGCCCTTCTTTTAAGAACAGCCCCTAGGGGCCTTGCACCTCTTCTCAAAGGCTTTCCTCCCCCAACTTTAGTCCATGCTTATCCCCGTCCTCTGTCCCCACTGTGAATCCTCCCCTATGTGTGTAGAACATCACACATATCGCTGGGGGAGGGGAAAGCAGTCTGTCCACTTAACTATTGAACTTTTGAGCGCTCATAGGGTGTTTAAGGTTGCTATAGTTCCTAATTTCACCTTTTGATGTTGGGAAGCAGATAGTGCCACAGCTAATACCAAAGGTGGACTACTTCTTGTGTCCCACAGAGGCGAGAATGGCACGAGACGCAAATAATATAGCGACCAGCTGGGAGAAGAAACACTGCAAAAGCTTATCTAGAAACAGTCATTCATTTGAAAGCAGTTTGCCAGATGAGAACCAGATCCTGAAACGAGAAGGGAGCAGCCAGTCTTGGCAACAGGTGCCCTTGCAGCTCAGGGTAGCAGCATCTACCATCACAGCCACTGCTGGAAGGCATTAGGGAGAGCTGAACCTGGTACCAGCCAAGGTCAGCATGGGGTGACGCTTCACAGCCAAGGGCTGGAGTGAGAAATAATCCTTCATGGAAAGTCAGCTGTCTTTCTCCAAAGAAACTTGACTCAGATTTCCAAGGCTTTGGTTCATGTTTTCCAGTTGACTTGTTGGGTGTGGCCATTAAGAGTCCTGACTTAGCTCCAGCTCTCTATCCACAGGATCCCTAAGAGGAAAACTGTAGACTTTCACCAAAAGAATGGGTTCTGGCAGGGGCAGTCTTGGCCTGTGCAGATGAGTGACCCTCATCTTGGAGGATTGGAGGGATGACTGTCTTTATTTCTCACAGTGTCATGTTCCCAAAGTCATGTGACAAACTCTCTTAGTTTCGAGTGTCACTGGCAAGACTGGGTTAGTGTGCAAAGAGTCAGTCATGGTGCATTCCCAAGACCCAGAAGTCCTCCAATATGGTGGGCCAGGCTTACAGGAAGCACATGAGTCCTGGGATCAGTCAGAGGTTTTCAGGACAGCAGAAGAAGCACAGGGTTGGGAGTCTGGAGGCATAGGCACCTACCCTGCCTACAAATAACAGGGAAACTCCTTGTTTTCTCTTGGACCTTCAGTTCACCCTCCTGCAAAAATGGGGAAGAGAACCCCAGGTCCAATTCTGTTGACTACACATGGCCATAGAGAAGCTCAGTGAAATTTCAATGTCCAGGAAAACTTACAGAAATGCTGGTCACACACAGAGTGAGCACGGACCTGAGAGCTAAGAGCCCCAGATGTCTGCTCCTTTTCTGCCCCAGGGTCTTTATGTTCATTGTCCCCTCTCTTGGAACATGCACCCCCTAATCTCTGCATGGCTCCCTCCAGTGTTACCTCCTCAGAGAGGCCTCCCTAACTTAAGGATATGTGATCCCGATCTTCCCATATTCCTCTATAGGCCTTTGCCACTTCATCATCTTCACATCATTTATCATAAACTGAACTTTCATTTGTCTTTTTTTATTGTCAGTGTCCTCCATAGAAGGCAAGTCCCATGAGGACTAGAACCTTGACTGCTTTGTTGGTAACCATCTCCCAGCTCTCTGGAACAATTTGATATGTGCTAAATAAATGAACCAATGACCAGATTCACTTCCTGTTGCAGCCTCTTTTTTTCTAAAAGATTGGGAGAAAAAACCACTTCTTCCTTCTCCAACACCAAGCCAGCTGAGTCTAGGTGGAGACTCCAAGAACTCTCACTATTTTCTCCACATGGCCTGAGTTCTGCCCCCTTCCACCTCCTTCCCACTCCCTATGTCTGTTCCTCTCTTGTGATTCTTTGTCCAACTTCACAGCCTCCTCTTAGCACAGGAGCCTGGCACCCTCCTGTGACCAAAGTCCACGAGTCCCCTCTCCAGGGTTGTGCTAGGAGCCTGCCTTCCTCATGCAGTCTGCGTCCCCAGGTGCCTGCAGAGAAAAGTGGTGTCAGAAGCAGGAGAGATTTTTTTTTTTTTTTTTTCAGATCAGGGCTCTTCTCGGCATTTTTGCAAGTGGCAGCTTGTTCCAGCCATTTCAACTATACCGTTTCGAACACATAGCATATTTGAGCCAGGGCTACAATAAACTAAGAAGCCTGCCTCTTACCCTTGCTGGCCCTCTGGCCCTCTGGCCCTCTGTAGGGGAGAGGAGTAGTAAAAACTGCCGCAGCACTGCAGGGGCATGTCACAGGAACACCTCCCTTGCTTAGGTACCCATCCCCAAGAGGGTGAGGTTGCCGCCCCAGATGGCAGAAAGAGGGCCAGTGACAGGGACCTGCCTGGCCACCTGGAAACAGCAGCAACTGTTGTCTCTGGTTCAACAACCAAGGGCAAGCCCGCTCCCTAATCTGCATCTGGAGAATGACCTCTAAGATGACTTCTAGCTCTGGATAGTCTAGGAATCTTCCATTTCATTGCGGAGGGACCAATTTCGGCCTCAGTGAGCTCTAAAAACAAAGCAGGCTACCTAAGTGGCGTTGGAGATGCTGTGGGGCAGACTCAGGCATCTGGACTCCGGGGTGGAGCTGGATGCTGGGGTCACATGGGCCCAGGAGGTGGAGAAGCAGAAGGAGGAGGAGGCGTGGAAGAAAGAAGTGTGGGGTCAGCACCGAGAAGGTGGTGTCGCGTGGAGAGTCTGTATCCCTGTTGAATACAGCCATTTGTACTCTGCACTGAAGAAGCCTTTTCCTGGGAGTTGGATGCAGCTTCCTTGGGATTCTTCTTTGGGAAGTCCCCAACATTGGACCTCAGCAAAGCCAGAAGATGCCACCCTCAGTCTGTCACTGCCTCCCAAGCTCCAGAGGACACCCCCACCATGAAAGTGAGCCCAAGTCTGCTGGGGACACAGTCTGCTGGCCGCAGACTCCTGAGCGACCAGCCTCCCAGGCCACTCCCACCCTCCCCTCTCCAGGAGCAAGTCTTTTCTTAGAAGATTCCCTATGGGGCTTCTTAAAGTGGGAAATGTGCTAAGATGTGAAAAAGCCAGAGTCAAAAAATGGGAAGGGTGACTGTAAAAAGAGGCTGAGTGCAAACAAGCCGCTGGTGTCGGGCGGAGGCAGTTAGGAGCGCCGCGGGCCCAGCGTGAGGCCCACTTGTCTCCTTTTGAGGAGCAAGGGACAGCTGACCACTTGTCCACGGGATGTGTTTTGATAACTCCCAGAAATGAGAGGGTGTTTTATGGGAGGGTAATTGGGCATAATTCCCTTCATGACTTAGAGTCTACAGGCAGCCTCTACAGCTGGCCCTGATTTGGGACCATCAGCAGCAAATGCTATTTTCATGGCCAATTTATTAAAGACTCCATGTTTTTGAGGAGACGTCACGAACACAAAAAGGGGTATATTTATTGATATGTATAAAATATAGGTTTTTAACTCCATTCCTCAGCCCTTAAAAACAAAGTAAAGAGATAGACAGATACAATTATGTTCTGACTAGTTTCCGCCAGCCCGCCCAATGGGAACGCTTGTACATAGTTCTCAGTGGTGCTGAAATCTGCTTAGGAAAGCAACAAGTCCTTTGTTCCGTTGACAACAGTTATTACAATTAATTCATTTGGTGATTGGTACTTGAACTGAGTGACAAGGTGTTATTTTATCTTAGTAAAAGTTAAAGTGGCAATACCTACATGTGCAGTAAAGCTGCAGGCTTGCTCTCCCTCATGGCGTGGGGGTGGGGGGGTGCAGAGAAGAAGAGACCAACTCTGGCTGTCTGCTCAGAGGCCCCTTCCCCACACACCACTTAGAGATGGGAGGAACGTGCTGGAAGTTTCTGCTTCCCCAACGCCAACTCCTACCCCACCACAGGGTTTCTTGCAAAGTTTTCACAAAGCCATAGGGTCCACAGGTGACATGAGCTGAAGGGAGGGTGTCTGCAGAGCCAGCCGAATGCCACAATTGAGTTGGGTGGAAAATCTTGTCATTCGACTTGTTGCCATTTACCCAGCTTGTAATTCCACTTGAGGGCCAGGCACTCCCTCCCACCTGTCCACCAGGATTCCTCAGTCCTGTTATTGACATGCTGGGCCTGATAACTCCTTGCATTGCAGGACACTGCTAACCGCCCTGGCCTTCACCCACTAGATACCAGTAGCGCCCTCAATATCTCCAGACACTGTCAAATGTCCCTGGTCGGGGGAACTCTCTTAGCTGGAAAGCACTGCCCTACCTAGCACCCCAGACTGTTTTTTGTAGAGTAGATTGAAGGTTCAAGAACCCTCCTCTGATTTATTCTGTCTCAAGCTCTCTGGGCTCACCTGACCCACAGGCAGGTTCAGACCACTGCTCCCCATAAAAAGAGCAGGAGGACAGCAGGCCTTCTGTACCATTGAGAGGGTGTGGGCTAAGGAGAGCTGTGGGACGAAGGACTCGGCACTTAGGCAGGAATTTCGAAGGACATTTCTCCTCAGGAGCCCAGACCTTCCTTCAGCCGGGGTGACTACAAAATGGCACTTTCTGGTTACAAGATCTTGCACCCTCATCAGAATCTTCAGAAATGTGTGTTCCTGTTTAGTCATTAAGTCATGTCCCACTATTTGCAACCTCATGAACTGCAGCATACCAAGCTCCTCAGTCCTTCACTATCTCCCAGAGTTTGCTCAAATTCATGTCCTTTGAGTGTCCACTCATGCTGTCTAACCATCTCATCCTCTGCCGCCCCCTTCTCCTCCTACCCTCAATTGTTCCCAGCATCAGGGTCTTTTCCAATGAAGCAGCTCTTCTCATCAGGTGGCCAAAGTACTGGAGCTTCAACATCACTCCCTGCAATGAATATTCTTCAGGGTTTATTTTCTTTAGGATTGACTGGGTTGAGCTCCTTGCAGTCTAAGGAAATGTTTCACATAATAAATGCCTCAACACAAAACTGTGTCAAGGAGAACTGGTCTCTACTCATTATTATGAATTTCAATAATTATACACCAGGATTCAAAAAATTGTGGTCATCTGAATGTTCAGGCAGCTGGGCAGTAAGTAGAACCTCCTCTCGGCACATTTTTTGTATTGATTAGAAACTTGGCTTTTCACTCAACTTTCTTAAGTAGACACGACCACATAACATGGAAAAAGGGGTGCAGGTCAGAGATGAGGCCATCCTGGCTCTGGCTGGGTTGTCTCAGAAAGGACATATTTTTAGGAGGAGGAAGAATGGAGGCTCTGAGGAGCAGAGCTAGTAGGGATCAAGCTCCTCCCACCTGTTCACCCATCACCTCCTTCTTTAGAGCAGTCCAGTTGGGTTTCTGTAGCAGAGACATACAGTGACAAAGTGCTAAATTCTTCGTCATTTAGCCCAGATCCCAGTGCATCAGGACCTGGACCCAGTGCATCCTCTTCGCTGCCCCAGAGCACAGCTGGATGTTGCCTGAGTTCCCAGCCAGCCCAGGATTCTCTCAATACGAACAGCTCAGTAGAACTTGACTTGTACTGTATTTCTGCATTGGAAAGTCATGGACAGGGACCACAAAAACCCTCCCAATTTTTTTTTTAATTAGCAGTATTTATCACCTTCTCAAAATCAATTGTGTATTTTAAATGAAAACAAATGACTGTTTCTAGACTGATCAATACTTGCATCTTTGCCTTTTAAAAAGTAAAAAGTTTGAATGTAAGGAAATCTTTATCTTTGCTCCCGTCAATCCAATTATAATATAGCTCAATAGTTAATAAATATAATCCTCTTTGTCCGGGCAGATCAACATCATAAAAAATGCAAAGAATTCCATGATATCCAAGACCCTGTGCGGTGGAAAGCGGCCTCTTGCCTGTAAACTCCGGGTCTCGGTACTTTTCTCCTCTCCTTCCTAGATGAGGAGCCGTTTATTCCTATTAAGTCTAAAGAAAAGGGTTTATATATTTAATGATTCTAAAACCAAAATGCTACCTACTATCTGCACAATTGCCATTTTATCTCTCTAAACTTCTCCGGTTGACGTTTTTAAAAGGGCAAAAGCAGAAAACCCTTATATAATACCTAATTTGTACATCTGCGGTTTCCCTCTGACTGGCACAGGCACCATATGTTTTTAATTACCATAATAGCCCTAAAGAACCTGTTCGGTGGGAAACACATATGATCCTTTTATTACTGGTTTGTAATTTAAACAGTTTTAACAGAAAAGGTCTGGCTATAGGGGAGTGACAGGCTCAAAGGCCTAAGATCCCTGTCATCGACCTCTGGAAGCTCAAGTTCAGATCCCACCCACCAGGAGGGACCTCCTTCCCCTGCTTGACAGAGGTAATTGGTCGCATGTGAAGCGGCTCTGCGGGACCTTTAAAAGACAGGATCTGTGATCTCCAGTGACGCTGGGGTCTAGTCAGAGCCTGACACAGTGGGCAGAGGGTTGATAAATATTATCCTAGTCTGACCTCTGCTGCCCTCACAGCTGGGGGCTGGGCCCATGGCAGCCCTGTCTGGAGGGTCCACTGGTGCCCTGGGCCACCCACTCTCCACTCTCCCCCACCTGGACCCCAGAGAACAATTGCAAGGTGAGGGGTCAGGTTTCCTTGAGGCCCTCTCACTTCGGGGAGGGCTGGGTAGACAGTCTTTTCCTGGAGGTTGAGAGGTATAATAAACACAGCCTTAAAAATAATTAATTCGCAGGCCACGAGATGGAAGAAATCCTGGGATGGGGATAATCCAGTGGGACTTTCTCATTCATGATGAGGTGAGGATGCTGAGGGGACAGGAAAAGACCTGCTCAGGGTCACAGGCAAGTCCTTGGCCGGGTGGGTCACATGGAGCACATCTGACCGCACCCAGCGCCCCATCCTGCCTCTTCCCAGGTTCTACCTGTGGGTGCAATCTCCGCTTGGAATTGCCACATTTTCTCCCAGGACCCAGATCTACAGGATGGCAAAAAAAATGCTATTTTTATTTATTTGTTGGTTGGTCTGCTCATTTTTGACATATCCCAAACAAGGTTTAAGGGCTTCCCAGGTGGCGGTAGGGGTAAAGAACATGCCTGCCAATGCAGGAGATGTAAGAGACCCAGGTTCAACACCTGGGTTGGGAAGATCCCCTGGAGGAGGGCACGGCAACTCACTCCAGTATTCTTGCCTGGAGAACCCCATGGACAGACAGCCTGGAGAGCTACAGTCTGAAGCATCTCAAAGAGTCAGATACGACTGAACCAACAGCACACCTGTGCAAACAAGGATTAAGGGCGTGGGAAAGCCCCACAGGGTAAGGCAACAAAACGTCATCTGGGGGCAGCGCCACTGTCTGAATGAGTCAGACCCTTGTGCCCTTGCTGAGTCACCTTGGGTAAGGTAAGTGTCTTCTCTGTGCCTCCATTTCCCCATATGTAAAATGGGAAGGATAAAAATTACATCTACCTCATGGGACTTTTATAATATAAGGATTAGATGAAAGAATAACATTTGTGACTTTCACTTTCATATATATATATATATATATGGTATTTAAAATTGGAGTTGGCCCTGGCACATGGCTAAGCATTTATCATTTAAAACCAAACTTGGTAGATGGAAGGGATAGCTCAGAGGACCTGATCCTGTAGATGACGCTTAGGCATGGGGAGATCAAGAGGATAAAGTCATGTCCCTAAACACCAGAGCCAAGATGCTGAGTTAGAATGGGACAAAACCTCCAGTTATAACTGCTTTTTGGCAACCTCTCAAGGAATCAAGGGGGCGGGGGCAGTGTTAGGAGCAATGGCCATCAGAATTTCTCGGGCTATCCAAATGGCGGGTCTGATTCCACTCAGCTGTCATGAAAGTGGCTTTCTCGTTTCCACTACTGGAGGTTTTAGCAATCAAATGTGACTCTATGATATTGTGTTACTTTGATTTTTTTTTTCTTTGTCATAGCTTGATACTGGAAATGCAATACAGGTGACCTTTGAACAATGTGAATCTGAGCTGCTGGGGTCCACTTACATGAGGATATTTTTCAATAAATATATGTATGTACTGCAACTGTATTTTTCTTATAGTTTTTTTTAATATTTCCTTTGCTGTAGCTTACTTTACTATAAAAATATGATACATAATACATATAATGTACAGAATATATGTTAACTATTTATGTTATCAGTAAATCTTCCAGTCAACAGTGGGCTATTAGTAGTTAAGTTTGGGGGAGTGAAAAGTTATACCCTTTTTGACTGTGTAAAGGATCAGCACCCTAATTGATCAACTTAGTGTTAGTTGCTTGGTCCTGTCTGACTCTTTGTGACCGCATGAACTGTAGCCCACCAGGCTTCTCTGTCCATGGAACTCTCCAGATAAGAATACTGGAATGGGGAGACCGGGATGGGGAATTCGTGTAACTCTATGGCTGATTCATATCAATGTATGACAAAACCCACTGAAAAAAAAAAATAAATAAATAAAAAATAAATAAATAAATAAAAGAAAAAAAAAAAAAAAAGAATACTGGAGTGGGTGGCCATTCCCTTCTCCAGGGGATTTTCCTGACCCAGGGATTGAACCTGGGTCTCCTGCATTACAGGCAGATTCTTTACCGTCTGTACCACCAGGCGAGCCTAATGGTCATGAGTCAACTGAGCATTCTAGAAGAGGAGTACTGTAGCTGAAACCCACTGTCATCTAGCACACACTCTGCCAGGCTTAGAGCACAACACCTGACATGTACTTCCGTCCACTGCGGACCCTCATGCTGCCGGGCAGGCGCCTGGTACCTGTGTGCACGGCCTAAGTCGAGGCTCAGGGAGGCTCTCTAATGGGATGCTCATGGTGTGAGAAGTTGGAAGGCTTTTCCAACGAGTAGAAAAATAACCTTGGGCAAGTCACCTGATGTGTTGTGGCCTCAGTGGCCTCATTCATAACATGGGTTCTGCTAAACAGGTGAGTCTGGTTATGCAGAAGTGACTGGCAACCAGAAAGGCTGAAGAAGGACCAGCTGGCGTTGGGCCTGGGACACTGCAGTGGCCCACGTGCCTGCAGGTGAGGCTGCGAGTGAGACATGACAGGCACATCCTCCCATGCCACCCTCTCTTTCCTCCTTCAGGACAGGCTCTCTCCAGGTGAGTAGGTGGGACAGGCCTTCAGCCAGCCAAACCCACCCTTGGAGGAGGAATGAAGGAATCACAAGTCCAGATCTGGCCCTCCAAGTGACCCCAGAAGGCGAGAGGAAGCCTTCTCGTAAGTTTAAATAAAGGGGGAATACAAAGCCCCCACCCGAGGGACTGCTCTTTCCTTTTGGCAAGAAGGCGGCCAGATGGCCACCTTCATCTGAGATGTCAATTGTGACCTCCTGACTCAACAAACAGCAAGTGCATCTTAATCAGAGAGTGCCCTTCCTGTCCACCAGAGAAGGCTACTGCTCCGACCCGCCCCTCGAGGAAACAAGACCTTCTTAATCACAGGCTGCCTTGAGGGGCTGGGAGGCGGACCACAGGCCCTGACTGACCCTGCCGCCAGCAGCAACTGTCCCCCGCTCGCTGCCTGCCTGCCGGGTGCCGGCCCAGCTCGGCAGCCCAGGCAAACAGGGGCTGGGGTGAAGGCACCTCCAAATTTCCAGTTCGGGGAATAACAACTCACATGACTTCGATCCCATCTGCAACCAGGGAAGGCAGAGCAGGGAAAGAAGCATAAAACACAAAGTTCCCACAGTCAACATCTGTCTTAGTGCAAACAATGGACCATTATCTTGTAAATAATTCTGATTAAGCTGCAGCGTTTCCTCCTGAAGCTGGTGGTGGGGACCAGGGGGAGGGCGCTGCTGGGAAGCCGGCCTGGGCCACCAGGTGCTATGCTCAGAGCCTCCCCCAGCCCCCTACCCCTCACCCGTCTTCCAGGCCTGAGCACCCTCGCCCTGCCCACACCAGCAGGCCCTCTGACCACCTCCAAACCCCAGGTGGCTTCCAGAAGGTTCCTCCCTGCTGCCAAGCTCTCCATTCTGCTGGCTCTCCTCCTCCTCCTCACTCTATTTCCCACTTTCCTCCCCTCTCCAGATGCCACCTCCACCGTGTTTCTTTCACTCTATTCATACTGGTTTTCTGTTCTCTTACCGGTTCCTTCCTCCCCTTTTTCCTCCCCAGGTCTCCAGTTTCCCTTCTTCACGCCTTCCCCCTACTCTCCGCTCTGACCTTCACCTCTCTCCTTTCTCTCTTCATCCACACCTCTGACTCACTGCTCTTTACCCCTCTCTCCTTGTCTGGTCCTTCCTGCTCTTGGTCTCATGGTGGCTGTCTGTCCTCCCTTCCTCCCATCCCAGGCCCACCCCTCCAGACTCTGGGTTGGTGAAGAGTCGGGAGATCCTGAGGCCTTCAGGCCCCACCTGCTCCCCGGCTCTTTCAGACTGTCAGGCCTGAACAAGGCCGACCAGAAGCACTGTACCCGCAGGAACCCCTCTTCCCACCACTGGGAAACCCCTCATGCCCCACCCCAGATCCAAGCACCTTCTCCCTCCCGCGTGTCCCAGGATGCTGAGCTCAGCCTGCCTCTGCACCCACGCATCTCCTGTGTCATGAAAAAGATCTGGGGCCTCCCAGAACTGCCCAAAAATAAAGAAGTCCAGGCACGCACCTGTGCAAAGGAGACAGGATTACTCACTTTGTGAGGGCTTTTATCCCAAAGTTCTCAAGAAAATTCCCCTGGTGATTTAAACTGAATTGCCTGAATGTGATTTTGAGATGACACTTCAAGCCCAAAGTTTCCATATAAAAGCAAAAGCCACTCTATAAGGACCTTGTTTCTGCTAGCTGACCACTGGGCATTTTTTTTTTTAATCTCCTAATTGTAAATCCTTTCTGCACGAGAAAAAAAACAAAACAAAACAGGGAAAAGAGCTCAGTTGGAGCCAACAGGGGTGATGTCTGTATACCCCAGGAATTGGATCACTGAACCTTAGCACACCTTTCTCCATGGATGGGATAGAATCCCAGTGAGGCTGTCTAGACAGAGGTCTTCAGGTAGTGAGTACAGATTGGCAAGCATGAGGGGCTCCATGCTTTGCAATACCTTACCCAAATCCTCTTCCCACCTAGCAAAGTCTTAGAGAGTATGAATCTTTGTGGCAACCCTGCCTGGGGCCTGCATGGCAGCAGAAATCCTAAAATAACTGAAATGTGGATGATCTGCCAACATCCAACTTACTCATTCAAATTCATTTTATTGTCTTGAGGAAGCACAAGGGTATACAACTGTACCCTTTGATGGATGACAAAACGAGAGGCCATCAACCCTAACTCTACTGCATAGCTCAGGGAAGTCTACTCAGTACACTGTAATAACCTATATGGGGAAAGAATCTGAAAAGGAATAGATAAATGGATGTGTATCACTGAATCACTTTTCTGTACATCTGAAACTAACAGAACATTGTAGATCAACTATACTCCAAGATAATTTTTTTTGATTAAACAAAAGCCAAGGAATGGAGGAGTTCAAAGTTGGAGATAGTACACACTGTCCCAAACCAGGGGGCTTGCTAGCCAACAGTGACTTTGAGTGGCCACAGGAATGCTAAGGATGGAAGAGTGGAAGGGTTGCAGATATGGAAGGGGATGTGAATTGTTCCTCGTGCCCCATGCATGCAAGATGGAGCACAGCATGACCCCTCTTCTCTCCCTACCTCCCGCCTTTCCCTCTAAGTGTTACTGGGTTGGAGTGTTGGGTGGGAGTCGGGGGCTCCCAAGAGGGACTATATACTGTCACACCCAAGAGGGACACCTTGGATTATCAAGTTGCTGTCAGTAAAGCACTGGAGGAAACCTTAATCATCATGAAAATACTATCTTCTCAAGCTCTGCTGTAAAA
This sequence comes from Muntiacus reevesi, assembly GCF_963930625.1. Lineage (NCBI taxonomy): Eukaryota > Metazoa > Chordata > Mammalia > Artiodactyla > Cervidae > Muntiacus > Muntiacus reevesi. The sequence goes on along the minus strand of NC_089250.1, from coordinate 253,284,191 downwards.
TGAAAAAAAAAGCTAAATAATCAGATTTTTCTTGTTCTACTATGAACCCAAAGATCCACTTTTATTGACTCCCTCTTTTTTAAAAAAAAATTTGACTGACTTCTAGAATTAGAAGGGAAACGACTCAATGCTCTTCTTATGAGTTAATAAAATTATCTTGATGAAGAAGCAAGTATTCACATGGCCCATTCTCAGACTGAAACCCCACATGTTCATGTACTTGTGGGAAGACCAACTTGGTGCCCACATCTGGGACCCTGCAAGACTGAGCACTCATGAGGATTCTAGAACAGATGGAGTCTTAGAGACGCACCAGAAAACTCAAGGAAACAGGGATCCTGAATGCCATAGGATTTGGGACCCAAGAGGATACTGAGGGGACTTGTCCAAGCTCCTTGGAGCGTGACTGCTGTAGATACTGTAGGTCCCCTGACCCCCGGGCCAGTCCTTCATCTGGCCTCCAGAAAGCCTGGCCCTGAGCTGAATGCGTGTCCCAATATTTAAAATCTGCAGTTCGCTTCCCACCTTAGTGTGTATCTGCCCTCACCCTGGGCTCTGGAAGACTGGTGACCCACTGCAGCGCACCAGGGATGTAAAAATCCTCAGATCAAGGGGTCCTGGCTTGCGCTGGACGCTGTCCGTGCCCGACCCCTTCCCCTCTGGCTCGCCAGGACGCCAGTGGCCTCGTTTCTCTCTGACTGTGAAAGACTGTTTGGCTGTTGGGTGAGCTGCAGTGACGCTCAACTACTGAGCGCTGCAGAGTTGGTGGATAAATGCCCCAGCTTCTTCGGCCCTCAGGGGTCATTCTGAGGTGGATGTCACATCGTGTCCTAGAGGATCCCCAGGGGACAATGCCTAGTCCCTGACCAGTGGCAGCCCTGTCAGCACCCTCACACATGCCTCCCAGGACTGCCCCCCACATGAACGAACTGCACCCCACTCCTTACTTCAGGCTCTGCTCTGGTGAGACCCCAACTAGGTCAGACATGGGCTCCTGCCCCCCCACATGAACAAACTGCACCCCACTCCTTATGTCAGGCTCTGCTCTGGTGAGACCCTGACTAGGTCAGACATGGGCTCCTGCCCCCCACATGAACAAACTGCACCCCACTCCTTACTTCAGGCTCTACTCTGGTGAGACCCCAACTAGGTCAGACATGGGCTCCTGAAAGACTGAGAAGATTAGTGGACTCGCCTTGACAAGAAAGAGCCCAACATTCTGTGAACCCCCAATGAACCACTGAGGCCTCTGTACCCCAGTAAGACGTCTGCCTCCACCCGGTCCCTAGGTGCAGGGACAAGTTGGGTGGCTTGTCCTTGTGACTGCCCCAGCCCTCCCCCCAGGACATACAAAACACTTGAGTTCCAAAGAGAAAAGCAACTTGTCCATCATAGAAAAAGAGCAATAATTTGGTAAATTAATTGCAAATTTGCTTTCCCCGCTTGGTTGCCTTTCTCCTTTTCTGTGGATAATTGAGAGTATATTATATTAATTTGACAACAGCAGAAGTTCAAAAAGAAAACTTAACCTTGTGAGCAGTGGGTTACCCTTAGATGGGTGTGTCTGAACAACTCCGCAAAGAGCATGAACGACAAACCCTTCACACAGCCAGCCAATTTCTGGGTGCACAGATGGAGATTTTTGCTCATGAAACTGCTGTGCAGAGTTCCCCAACTTTAACCTTGAGAATGCACAGTTTGCTCTAGAGACAGAATCCACTCCTGCCCAGACAACACTGTACATGTTCAGCTGCATACTTAGGGCTGTGATTCAGTCATCATGACGCTTCTTTGAGAAAAAGTGACTATAGGTAAGAAGAAATCGTCTCCCAAAATTATGACTCTTTTCCCCTGCACTAGAGCATCTGAGTTTCTTTGAAACACGTGTAGTTGAAGAAGTGGACCTGAAGACTAGTTTTCACCATGAGCTGCACAAGCCTTCTCCCCCGCGGCCTATCCCATCTCATGGCAGTTACCTCCTTGAAACTCCTTTCCCCTCTTTCCGCCTCAGACCAGTGGGCCATCCTTGCTTAGAAGAGTCTAGGCTTTAGGGCCAAGGGGTTGAGTCACAGGGGATGCTTGGGGTGCCCCAAATCTGAGTCCAAACAGGTTGCGCTTGTTGTAATGCCATGTGGGTATGAGGAGGGGGAGGCAGGCTTCCAGAAACAGGACTGCCGGCCCCCACGCTGAGCTGTGAAATGAAGTCAGCTCATCCCAGAGGCCTGGATCCACCCAGCTCCCTCATGGCCACAGACAGGATGTTCCCAAGAACACTCAGCTGGTGGGAAAGGAGTTCTTCCCCAGAGACAGGGGGATGAGAGGGAGGTGGGGAAGAAGGGGGCAGAGGAGGGAGGGTTGTGAAATGACAGGGGGTAGGAGGCTGGGGGCGGCTCATAAAAAATTGGGAGGAGAGAATCCACAAAGGTCTCCTCTAAGCTTGAGAAGCTCCCCCAGGGGAGCAACCCAGGAAATACCCCCTGCTTTTGAAGTGGAAATGTGGAGACCCCCGTTAGGGAAATTGAGCCCTCGTGGAGGGAAGAGGGAAATAGACGCCTGGATAGGGGGCTCCAGGGAACTTTCCTGCCGTCAGCACGGGGAGCCAGGATGATATGTTTCCTGCAGCAGTTCTGCCTGTTGCTAAGACCTGGCCGCTCACGCTGCACTGGACTCCCAGCCCCTTCCTTGCCGGAATGGTGGTCTCGGCAAGGGTTCCCACAGTGTGCAACGTGACTGTAGATGAAGAACAGTGCCAGGGACTATGTGTTCAACCCCAGGCCCTTCAACAGAGCCCTCTGGTCCCCACTGCATCCTGGCCAGGGGGTAAAGAGGAAGCCCCTTGCCTTCACAGAGTGGATGGTGGTGAGCCCCTCCTTGGGAGCTGCAAACGTGGTTTCTAAAACCCAACATGGCTTCAGGCCCCGGTGGAGAGAATAGGCTCACAGAGGCTCGGTGTGTGTGAGGAGGTGATATAGGCCTCATGGAGCCATCAGGAGGTGGGGACCCAGGAAAGGGCAGGGATGAATTCTTGTCCCAGGGCAGTTCCCCAGACTCAGGTGGCATTGGAAACAAAGATGGGATCCCCGCCCCCCGGAATCTTTCTTTCGGTTCAGGCTCTGCCTACACACTGCTGGTGGAAGCCGGTCCGGGCAGATGTGACTGGGGTCACTTGCTGTATCTTGGCTAGTCATATGGGCATCCACCAAGTTTGCCATCGGAACACACAGTGCATGTTCTCAGCTTCATGGAACAAGTACCCTGTTCTCAGACTCTCACTTTCACCCCTTATCTCTGATAAGACACAACCTAATCCTGTACTCAATGGTCTTTGGGGTTGCTTGGACAATTTCCACGAGACCTACTGATGGGAATATTTCCAGGAGTCAAGGTGACAAGGTTGACCTACTGCTGGGCCAGGCATGTTCCAGTGGATACTTCTGGGCTTCTGTTCCCTTGTACAGAGGACACTTCATTTATTTGGAGAGGGCGGACCATGCTTGAGGCTTCTGTCAAACAATGATAATACCTCCCCCAGACCCAGGACCAGTTAGCCAGGCAGCAGCATATACACGGAATTTAGAAGCTTACAAAACACGCCCAATTAGAGAAGCTTGGTAACACCGTTGAAATGGCAGGTGCCTGAAGTCCAGCTCATGGACAAAAAAAAAAAAAAAAAAAAACCTAAGCAATCACAAAAGAAAAGTGAAATCCTTGCTTCGTGCCTCCTGCTGTGATGGGGGTGGGGGAGGAGCTGGCAGAAGCCTGTTAAAACAGACAAGGGCACAACGAAAATATCACAGTGGACGAAGAAAATGTTCCACACTTCAGCAATTCCGAGGACCTTCCCATGTAGAACTATACTTCACAGGATGAAAAGAAAATGGTAAGGTTTGCTGCAGCAAGGCCAGGTGTGTGTGGTCCTCCACACCGGGGATGGGGGACACAGGGCCTGTGAGCTGTCATGGGGTCTAATCACCCACCCGAGAGACACTTGTGCACAGAGATGCTCTCCCCAAACCCACCCAATGGGGGAGGTGCCTTGACCTTTGTATGTTTAGGAACTGTAATTCTTGGAGCCACCTAAAGATGGGTGGAAAACATAGCAGGTGACCCAGCAAACAGCCCATGGGACAGCATCTCTAGCTTCCCTGAATGTCCTGTTGAGGCTTCCAACAGACAGAGGGATGTCAAGGGTGGAGGGTGTTGCGGAGTGAATTAACATAATGACTCAAAACTGCACTAATGTTTCACAGCTTTTTTTTTATTAGCAATACCAAGATAAGTTATTGAAGCATTTTTAGTATTGTTTTACATTCCATTCATAAATGACCTAACTTGTAACTCAGCATACAGCACACTTAGAGATATAGTTTGACACTTATTCGGGAAGCTACAATTATTATAACTTACATGCCTTCATTACCAGGAACACCTTCATATATCTTCTAATTACTTCAACAATACTCTATTCAAAAGCACACCGTAACCCGGTACAAGTTTACACATTTCTCTTCAATCACCATTTTTAAGGAGTGGATGTTGCGGTGCTGTTCACTGGTGTTTTACTGTCATCTGCTCCTGGTTAACGTGACGACCTGACACAATATTAAACTAGCAATATTACTGCTTAAATACTACGGAGAAAGAGAATTACTGCACTTTTCTGTATTCTTCTAAAGTGTTACAAAATACAGGACAATCGGACACAAGCCGTAACGCCAATGAGACCATCACAGGGCCCGCTTCTAGAAGCTGTGCTGAGCGGAAGCCCCCCCACCCCCGCCAACAGGATTTCCACAGGTGAAGGGCCTCCAGTCCACCAGTGTTTGTTCTGCGGAATTCATGACTCTGAGGGAATTTTCTCTCTCGCTCAAGTTACTAAGCCTTCACCATCCTTGGCTAATAGTGGAACATATGGGGCAGTATTTTTAGTCTCCCTGATTCTTTGCTATATATACTGTAGGTTGGTGTGCCATGTGTATACACATACCTATGCCAATAGTAATTATTTATTCAACACACATATGTGTATACATTCTTCTCTTGACTTTACACGATTAACAAGCTGCAGATAGCCACCGAGGAACACGAACAGACAAGGGCAAATCCAGCTAGACCGACTAGAACAGGGGGTGTCACTTACCTGCAAGAAAATGTGCAGATTCATTAAACAATCCAGAAACCGTGTGGGCTAGAGGCATTTGAAAGCAAGGGCAGGGCCACATTCCCTAACTGTTTAATGGAATGATGACAATAAAGCAATATTTATAAAATTTGGTCCTTCCATCTCTGGCTAAAGCAAGAATAGTCTATGTGATTAGAGTAGGTTGGCAATGAGATGCAGAGGTGCTGTTGATCAGAGCTAAGTAACTGGAGATAATTACTACTTGTTTGAAACCTGGGTTTGGCACATAACATCTGAATAAAAAGAAGAAGGAACCTGACTCTTTCAGCAGCTAAGATGTCTGTAGCAAGATGACTGTCCATGCCAACCACCACTTTGATTCAGCAGCCTAAGAAGGCAGACCCCAAAGCTTAAGCCCAGGGTCCCCCAAAGCACTCAAGACACACATAGGGTCACTCTGTTCCTATTGCATATGGCGGTGGCTGGGCCTGCCTGGAGAGATGGCATTTCCCCAGGAATGTGGATGTCCATTCTGACAACACTCTCTTCACTCGGCATTCTCCTCCTCTCTCCCAATTTGAAGTCATCATTAGGGAGGAAAAATTACTGTATATACGCATGTATGTTTTGAACCAAAGAGTTTGGTTGTTCTCTTCTCCCAGCCCAGCCTTGATCCTGGGCAACAGGTATCATGCGATCCAAAGAGAACATGGATACGGCAACCAAAATGAAAGCTACCAGACTTCTGCTTCGGAGGCACTGTTGATTCAGACAGTAGCTTTTGGAGCCAAAAATATGCAGCAAAAGGAAAGGAACATAAACAAGGCTAAATGTCACCAGTGTTTGCCGACTTACAGACACCATCCATTTGTTTGTTCTGAAATGACGAGTGGACCATTTGGCAAATACAATGGTATTCACACAACAGTTCTGTCATCCTGCAGTGCAAACGACATCACGTCAGTGGCATTCCCATTTAATTTAAAAAGAAGGAAAGGGAGGAGGAGTAGAATGCCGAAAGAGTTTGGAGAGGGCTGTCATCCAAAGAGGCTGCACCCGGCGAGGCTCTGGATGGGGCCAGAGGAGAGCCTGCCCAGGGTGTTGGTTTCTGGGGGAGACCCCAAGGGGATAGCACCTTTGCTTTGTCCCATCAGAGACAAAAGGAAAGGCTCTGCAGCCAGTTGTGAGGCAGTCAGCAGGGGCAGAGCAGGTGGGATGGGGTGGTGATTTGCATTAATTGAAAGTATCTGCCCTTGGACTTCAGGACAAGCCAATTGGTCCTCCCTACGGAGGTCTAACATCAGGCCCTGGACACACACCATGACTGGGGGGCAGGCTGGATTATGGAAGTCAACAGCCAACCTGGAAATGATAAAACTGGACAAAGAAAGGGAGTGCAAAAGTTGTGCTTTATCCACAGTGTCTGTAAGCTGATAGTAAGAGTCAGCTCAGGAAGAGGAAGAGGAGAATAATTGCTCACTTGGCTTTAAGTAAAGCATGGCAGTTCTGGAGACAAGACCCTATGACAGAGATTCCGTGGGCCTCCTCGGCTCACTGCCCTCCCACATGTTGGCTGAACTGGGCACCTGTACGTGGATTTTGTGGTTCTCCTCCTGTGCCATTTAACTAATTTTCTTTCTCCATTAGAACCTGCTGGCTTCAGGGCCACACCTTAAACCTAGAATTGTCCATGAGACCAAAAAACATACCACCTATCATAGGCTATGTACTGGGAGCCTGTGCTTGGGTGTCTTCACACACACATATGCAGTGTTCAAACTGTCACACACCCCAGCCACAACTCACTTGGAAATCCCTGACTAACCACAGACATTAGCCATTTCTTGGCCAAAGCCTGAGGTAGTAAGACTTATTTCCTACTCTGAAGCACCTGCTTTCTATCAGGAGGCGAACTGGGTAGAAACTGGCAGAGTGTGACCACAGTGATGGGATGTCACCACCAAACTGCCAGAACTGCCTTCCAAGCTAACATTCCCACATACCAAGAAATAGCTATCAGTGACTTGGCATGACGGACATGAGGAAATAAAATTGGCATGCCTCCATAACCTTGATGGAAAGTAAGATTTGTACCTGCTCAGTGCTAAAAGGGACAATTGCAACCCAAAGATGTTTGGGCAGTGACATCACCTCCTTGTGATAGCCTAACGTGGACATTCATCTCTTCTAGAAAATATCAGCTCCATCTATCCAAGCTCTTCTACCTCCATCATCTCTTTTTATCCTTATGCTTCTGTCCATCAAAGAGGTCCTATGTCTTTCTCCTCTGCTTGCTTTGGCTGTGATGGTGGTGGCCCTGGACCCACCATGAGTCAAGGAGGAGGGTGTTCTCCTGCAAATTTTTTACACATAGACAGAGATATGACCTTCCAGAAACAGCTACTCCAGGCCATGTAGGTCTACAAGTCCCGTCTCACTCTCAGAAAATCTCTTGCATCTCTGGCATTAAATGGCAATAGGTGGAATGTTGACCTGAGTCCTGCCAACATCATCTATCTCACTGGCCGGTGGGGTTGCAGAAGACGGTTTTCACATATCTTTTCTAGGGATGACCACAGCAACGCAACCTTCTTTATACTCGAGCAAGGGCGGACAAACTAGGACCCCTGGGCCAATTCTAACCCACTGCCTGAGTCAGTAAATGAAGTTTACTGGAATGCAGCCATGCCCATTTGTTTCTTTATTGCTTACTGGCTGCACTGTGCTGCCCAGCAGAGACCACAGAGCCTGTAAGCCTAATGGGCTCACTCTCTGACCCAGGAAAGTAGTTGCCTACCCCTGCTCTAGACTACATAGCTGGTAAAATGGTGAATATTTTCAGACTGCCTATGTTGAGAAGTCAACAAGGTTTCTGGAGGACAGATACCACATTTCAAAAAGAGTTGAGCCTCATTATCATTTCATCAGACATTTTAGAATACATGAGGTACAGAGTATTTTGAAGCCTGTCTTTTTTCTCTTTTTTTCAGGAAGGGGGTCTCTCATTGCCATGAAAGAACTCTTGGTCTCAGACATAATTTGGGTCAGGGAAGCCAGTTGCCCCTAACCGGGAATACTGAATCAATTGCTGTTAATGACCTTGCCTTCTCACTTGCTTTTTCCCAGGCTCAGTGGGTCACTCAGTCTGGGAGCCACTGTACAAGGACCTCAGGCCCACCACAGACAAGCTCCTAGATTCTCCTCGCTCAGCTGGGCTTCCCTGAGTGTTGGTGACTCCAAGAGTAAGGGGGTTGTACCCTGCTCATTCCCTTTCACTTAATTTGACTTTAGTCAACCCTATTCTTGGGCTCACCAAAGAACATAGAACAAACTCTGTTCAACACACCATGGTTCCCAGTCATCCATCCAGGATTCAAATATAAAAGTAGTGGTTGCTCTTCAAATCCAGAAACTCTGGAGTGAAGCAAGTTCTGTCCCTGGGCCATGCAGCCAGTCCCACAGGTGCTCTGCAGACCCACCTCTGTGCAGTCTAGGGCCCACCAGAGCACTCTCAGATATCCAGCTACTTACTGGCTGATCCAACAGTTCATCAGATTTCTCAGCCTGGACGAAGGAGCTGTCTGCCTTGTTTTGTCAGTGGGTATGAATGCTGCCCTGGTCTGCCCTGGCCCCTCTTAGTAGATAATCACATGGATCCTGTCCCATTACAAGACCAAGGTCAAATCTATTCCAACAAAACCAAGGGCACATCCAAGTTCTCCCATGGCATGGGAGTGCCCTCGTACATTATGCTTTTCAACAGAATAAAGAAAGGTGGGCCATGCCTGGAGTCTGGAAATGGGGACTTTGATTGGAGCAGGATTTCTTGTAATGAGATCAGGCCCAGAGTGGGACCTGACTCACTCTAGAAGCCAACAACGCATGCCCTTCATTTTAATCCAAGATGGCTCAGTCACCTTCTTAGGATCATCTGTAACATGTCCCTGATCTTTAGAAATTCATGCTCAAGCTCTCAATGTTGGCAAAGGCTGCATGCTTCCCCTACCCAGCTGGCTGGGATGGCCTTTCTCCTGGCTGTCTCTCACTGCTGCATTGCCTAGGAGCTGATAGTGCACATAGGCCAAGACCCCAGGCCTATGACACTGAGGGATGTAGGACCAGAGCTTTAAAAGTTAGAAAGCAGGCATGCAGAATTACGAATCCAGAAGTAGAGTCTACAACGTGAGGATCACCCACAAACTGAGGGTTAAAGGCCCCTTCTCCACTCACCAGCTTGTGTCAGCAGAGCCACTGAGCTCTGGGGGGAGGGGGCTCTGCATGACTTGAAGAAGGTCTTTCCTGATGCTTCTCCCAACAATTTCACATGAGAATAGACAACAGATGGACATCAGCTCATCTGACAAGCCTGTTTCTAGGGGCATCAAAGCAGGGATTTGGGTTTACTAACCAGGCAAAATCAGGCTCCGAACTCTCTTGAGATAAGAACTATCAGAATAATTCTTCGGTTGTGCAAAGCCCAGCTTCTTGAGGAGACCAGCTATCAAACTGGTGGGCCTGTTTGAAAATCCATATCTACTCTGAGTGGAGCAGAGAGGAAGGAATAAACATTAGGAATATTTGATTCCCTGTGCCAATATCATATCCACCTTGGCAAAGTCAAGCCAACGGGAGTTTGAGGTTTTCAACTATCATTTGTGCTTTCTGCAATGCTAAAAAGACAGTAGACTAGGCAGGAAGAAAAATGTCCCCAAATGCCCCCTCTGTAGTTCAGCGAGTTTAAGTTCCCCTCCCAGATATCAGTTCTTAGGAAGGATGAATATGCCTGGGCCTCCCATGTCACAAAAGCCAGTAAGAAACCAAGAAGAGGATTTTGATTATGGTAGGCCGGCGTGGGAGAGGGGAATGAGAACTGAACAGAGTCAAGACATCCCCCCCCCACCCAAGCAAACACAGAGGCCAGGGAAGGGCCTTTCTTGCCTGCTCCCAAACTAAGCAAGAGGATGCAGAAGAACTGAGAATAAATGAAATGCAGAACTTGTGCTCTCTAAAAATCGGCATTTTTTGGCTGGAATAACTTTTGGCATCTTAGCCTGAGTTCAAGGTGGAGGAGTGGGACCTGGATACCCCACTGGGAAAGCAACCAGGTACCCCAGAACCTGGCTGGGCTGAGGGTCTTCATTCCCCTTTCAGGACAGGGGCTGCAACTTACATCTCAGGCTGTCACCCAGTGGCTGAAAAGGCTGACTAAGCAAAGCTTTTGCTTGTACCCTAGAAATGTCAGGGGAGTGTGGTGAGCTGCTATTTGGGGAGGGGGAGAAGGGCCTGAGAGCTACAGCTCAGAGGAAAGGGCTCCCTGATACCGCTTCCCCTCCACCCTCACCTCGTGCAAAAGGACACAAGTAGACATGCTTCCTCAAAGGCAGGCAGCCTTCCTTCGGCATTGATAGGACGATGGGAAAATTAATAGGGGTAATATGAGCTCATTTCAATAATAATGAGCGTATAAACATGCCAGGTTTTGATCTTTTCTGAGGCATGGATTCCTGGCAGGAACTAGGGTCCTACGTAGGTATTTGAAAGAACTGAAAATAGACTTAAAAAAAAAATCCCCAAACAACAATGATAAAGAAAGCACTCCAATCACAAACTTAAAACAACAATAATAATAAAAAAAAAAAGACAAACATCGCTCCCCTGGAAGAAAAGAAAAAAAAAAAATTGGACTGACATGAAACCCTTTTCTCCTTCCTTTAAATATTGTTTTTAACAGCTTCAAAAGTAATGAATTGTATGTGACTAAAAATAGATCTGGGGGTGCTGGTTAATGGGGCCTTATGAATCATTCAGCATAAGGAACTGTCAATATTTTTTTGAGCTGTCAGAAATCCATTTAGTGATTTTTGACAATTCAAAAAATATTTCTGACTGCTTGATCCAGTTCTTAGTGAATTAGGGAAGGAGAGAGAAAAAGAAATATATCAATTTAAATTATGAACTGAATCCAGCTTGCTGATCCCGCTCTGTGCTAAAAGGAATGTCAGGATTCAGAAGTTAAATAGGATCTTCGCTCCCTCCCTCCCTTCCTTCTTTCCTTTCTTGCTTCTTCCCTCTTGTCCTTTCCTTGCTCCCTCCCTCCCTCCCTTCCTACTTTCCTTCCTTTTTTGAACAAATAAAGTCACAGAAATGCATTCATGGGCTACAGATGGGAAGATACCATGGTCATTTGTCTCTAGTGGGAAATTTGGGCCTGGAAATAACACACTGAACTTCAATTTGGAGAAAGACTTTCAAATAAGAATATCTGGGTGCCAAGAGAATGACTTTGATCCTCCCTGCTCACACCGACATTCATCTGATGCAGTTCTAGGCTTCAAATCTAGCATTACTTTCTAAGATCTGGAATTACTTTGGAGTAAACATATTCTTTAAGGAAGTAAAGAATTGCCAATTTGCTAACAAGATCAGGCAGGCATAAATCCAAGACAGACAGGATCACCACACTGCTAACCAGGGACTTCATAATGTACACTTCTTGTTAGAACAACAGACAGACGGGTTAAGAGACAGACAGAAGGCAATAATAGAAGGCCAAAGTCACAGTAACTGCCATTTGATATGTCTGAAGATGAATCACAAACACCCCACAACTATCCCCCTATTTGGAGAGAGGGTCACTTTATTTCTACATTGTGGTTAGTGTGATATGATTTTAGTATCCTCTAAGTCATTGTAAAGAAAAGTTTCAGAAAGCAGATTTGGCTTAGCAAAGCAGTAAGGAATTGTCTTTAGGCATCTTATGCGTGAGTTGGAAAGACTGAAAAGTTTGCAAGTTACCAGGTCTCTTTTCCTTTTTGTTTTTTAAGTTTTTCCTTTCCCCCTCAAGTTATGGATTAAAAAACAGGAGTAGTTCATGCTGTGAGACCCCGCCCCCTTCTCTATGCCTTCAGTACAGGCATTTCAGATCACAATAATGCAAACTGAAACACAAAAGTAGGAGGTCCAACACTTCTAAATGAACTTGACTCTCATGATTGTCTACATGGCATATACAGCATAGTTGGGGGTATTTTATGTGTAGTTCAAAACCTGCTCATGGATAGATTTACCCCATTTTTTAAAAAATGCACAAATCAGCACTGATGTTTTTGGGAAATGAACTAAAGGAAGAGGATTCTAAAACTTACCACACAAGTCTGGCCTCTTGATACATCCAGAATTTGCTGTGCTACTTGCAAGTCCGTTAAAGGCTGCTAAGCCATCAGAGCTATAGGCCCTGAGGACTGAGAGCACGTTCATCGGCTTCTCCAGGCCCTGGGGCCCCCGCTCTGGCTTGGGCAGGCCCGCAGTGGGGTCCTGGGCTGGAAGAAGGCCCGGGCTATGCCACTGCTTCTCCGACGCCTGGGGCAGAGGGGAGACCAGTCCCTGGACAGGCTGTGGGGTGCCCGTGGGCAGCAGGCCATCCCCGCTGTCGCTGCCCCCATCCTTGCTCAGGGCAGGCGGCTTGCTCATCACCTCCGGCTCTGTGTCAATATCCTCTTCCTCGTTGTTTTCTCCCTTGGAGGAGTCCATGTCCTCCGAGGAGGCGATGTCCGAGAGGTCATCAGTAGTGTTCTTATTTGTGGTTTCGGGGATCAGGATGGGGGCGTCATCTTCGGAGTGGGCCTTCCCGTCGGGCTCCCTGTTGGGGCAGGAGCTGGCGGCCCCTGAGCCCAGCAGGCCTGGGTAAACACCGAACTGCTTGTAGAAGTCTGATGGGAAGCTGCAGAACGAGGGGTCCACGTGGCTGGGCCACGGGCTGCTCTTCTGCTCCCCCAGAGTCTCTTTGACCTGTCCTTGGGCCATCTTCTCGGACGCCGAGTCTAGAGGTCCCATCATGGTGGAAAGCGCCATCTCTTTGTTTGATTGTACCGAGGGCAGCAAGGCCACTTTACTGGCCTCCCGGGCTTGGTCTTTGCAATTGACTGTCACCCCGATGGTGTTATCTTTGCGTTTCGCTTTGCCCAGGTGGTTGGCCTGGAGATGAAGAGCCATCAGCTCCATAGAGGACGTTGTGAAAGCACAGAACAAGCAGCCGTGCCACGCAATGCTATCTTGCACAGTCACCGAGGAGCCCGGGAGGGAGGCAGCGTCCGGCCGCACGGACAAGTCCAGGGGCTCATACTGAGACTTCTCAGACTTCCTGGGGGCCACCTTGCCGCCCACCTTCTCCTCGCCGCCGTCCGCCCCGTGGACCTTCATGGAAGGAGGGTCAGAGAGGGCTTTGTCCTTCAAGTCCTTCTCCTTCTTCAAGGAGCTTAGGACAAAGCTGTCCATGAACGCTTGCAAGGACCCTTGGAAATTCACGCCGTTGTTCACGATACTTTGATAAGCTCTCCCAATTTCGGAGAAGTGGGTGCTTTTGGAAGGAAGGTCAGTGCCTTTCAGGGTGTCTGAAGGAGCCTCAGAAGACATGCCACTGGCCTGGCCTGTGTGATCTCCGGACGAGAGCGCTCCTGACGTCCACTGCTGAGACGCAGGGCCACCTCTGAAGTCGATTCCGGGGAGCCCCTTAAAGGCGCCCCTCAGGATGTCTGGCCTGATAAACAAAGCGGCTTTGTTGGACAGCTCGTCCCTGTGGTCTTGGTTCGGGGGCTGCCCAGACAGTGGCCCAGCTCCATTCTGCCGCTCCCGGTGGTGCCGTTCTAGGTGGTATTTTAAGGAAGCTGATTGGGTACCGGCATAATCACAGTGGGGACATTTGTAGGGTTTCTCACCTGCAAGATTTTGGTATAAGGAGAAAAAAAAAAGTGTTAATCTCATTTTGGTGTGCTGAACAAGGCTAGAAGGATCAACATTTGTTCTTGGAAACAAAGCAGCTCAAACTAATAATTAGTTAGAGAACAACTGTTTTTTAATAGAAGAATAATTCGTACTCTTAAGCTTTTTTAATGATTTTGTACCATTTGGGACTATTCAGGAATGACATACTATCTACACACAATTAGCTATCTTTTTCTTTATCTAACATGTGAAAACGGCTGTAGATTTAAAAGCTATGATTATGAAAATTAAGCATAATAATTTCAACCACAGTGATCATTAAAAGTAGAAGTTTAAAAAGACAAAGTATGTAACAAATGGGTGGTTGCAATATTTTGTGTATACAATAGCTCTAAAATTTGTTTAAATTATACACATGGAAACCATTTTTAAACCTAAAAATTTTATGGCACTGTTACGCAAGACTGAAATGAATGATTTAAGTCTTGCTCTGCAGTAAATCATGGATATAATTAGCAAATGGCATACTGCACAAGTAATTTATCATTATTTGGAGGGCACCATTCCAGACGGGCTCAGATATCTGCAGACCCACTGCATTGTTTCTAAATAAAGAACTATAAATACCGATTCTATAAAATATTAATACCATTACAGTGCATTATGATTGCAGCATGTAAAGACATATAGTTAAGATAAAAAGCAGTCAATAAAACTTAAAAGAAAATGAGTAATAAAAAGGCACAAAATATATTTAGTTTCTGTATTTGAAATTAACATTATCTACTGGTCTTTGTAGTGCCTTAAATTTGTACTAATGGCAAACCTAATGCTCTGGTAGTAAAATGTGTAATTTACCTATAATAAGCGCTTTCTAGAGAATAAAAATAGCTTTAAAGACTGTTTTAAAACATATAAGATCATTTTCATGAATTAAATATTTATTTAAATCCAACACACAACTTCTATTGTTCTTTCCACTATGGAAAAAATACCATGACATACGACCGAGACCTGCCTGCATTCTTGGAGAGGAAAAGAGAGGAGGGTAAACAAATGCGAATTCAAATATATTCTAAGAATTTGTGCACAGTCCAGGGTCTTTTCTGGACCTTGGAATCAAAAAGCTCTCTGGAAGGAATGGGACTGTTCCAGTTCCTTGTTTACAACAGCACTCTGTCAATAATCACAGTTATTTCTCCAAGGACGCTCAGGCATTCCCCACCACTTCTTCTGTTCTGTTGTAAAACAGAGTGATCTAAAGCAATAGCAAGTCAAGGGTGAATGGTGTATTCTGGAGACATCTCACCATGTCTAGTCTCAGATGATGCTGGATTCCCAGTCTCCAGGCACAGGGTAGTTTGGGGGTAATCTACTTATTAGGGGCAAGAGGAGGATGCATGGATTTTGTAAATAAGAGGACCCCCAGCCTGGGTTCTGACAGAGGACTCCGTGTGCTCCAGCCTTGGAGAAGCTACACCTGCCTCATCAGATGGGGGCTGTGTACTTCTCTTTCCCACCTACGTGCAGCTGAAGGTTCCCCGGGACGCATCAGAGAGGACTCAGTTGGGACTCTCTTTCTCAGGACCAGTGACAGGGATCTACAGGAAGACTCAGCCCCTTTGATGTAGAGGCACAAATGGCTTAAGGCCCCATTTCCCACTTCTTGAAGTCAATGCCCATGATCGGCTCCAATTCCCTTCAGTCACTGCTATGTGACATCTCACTGGAGGCTAGGGAACTCTGTGGGATGGGCATTGTGGATGGGGTACTTCTGGGCTGACCTAGAAGTCCAGTGCCAGTTGCAGCAGAGGCAGCCCCTGAAGCTAAGGGGGGGGGGGGCGCGGGGAGCAGGGGAGCGGGGGAGCGGGCTATGGGGCTTGTGGCAGGAAAGCCTGACAAGGAACTCATGATCCTGGTCCACGGACTGGTGTAAGGCCTGGGGGACGGCCCTGCAGTGAGAGCTGGCAAAGGTGCCTGCAGGTATTGGATGAGACTCAGGATGCATTTCAAAAATGCACCTGGAAATGATTAAGCGCATCTGGTGAAGGGTGTGCAGAGCATGCATGGGCATCCATCAGCATGAACTGCAGCGAGAGAAGGCAGGGCTTCCCTCCACGCCTGGTGGGGTGGGGGCTGCCTTTCCTGGCCGACTGCAAGGATGCTCGAGGGATGTGTGTCGATTTCCAAAGGACACACACTTGAAATGCTCATTGGAGCAGCGGTTCTCAGACTGTACTGAGCATTAGAACCCCCAAGGGAGTTTAAAACAACGGTCCTGGGACCCAAAGCACAGCAGTTCTGATTCCCTGGGTCTGGGGGAGGGAGGCAGAAGTGGGTGGTTCCATAGGTGTCCCTGATTATTCTCATGTCAACAATGTAAACGTTGTATTTTGAAAAATCAAAGTGAAGCTGCTTGAAGAGCTTTAAAAAGTGCTGATAACTGGTCCCACCTTTATTTCCAGAAGTTCCCCGGCAGATTGGCCTTTGGGGTTGGCCTGAGGGGGCAAAGGCCCCCTCACGTGACCCTCTATGGAGCCTGGGTGGAGAACCACTACATGGAGCCTCCCAGGGAAGTGCCTTTCTAGGTTGATGCCGTGGGACCCAGTAGCAGAGGAACTAGTCAGGACCTCTGGACCCCAGGAGGCGTTTGGAGAGTCTGGGATAGATATCCTGGACTATTTTTGCTCCACTGGGCACAGGATTCTCATCTTGGGACCTTTGCGTCCTTGACCTGTAATGTGGCAAGTTGGAGCATTGTTCTCTGTGGCATCGTGTCAATTCTAAAGGCCGCGTCCAGAGCTAAACCAAGTTTCCTGAATGATGCCAGAGACATACATGTCCATACATGTATGCAACTGCACACCCAGAAACACACAGGTTCATTCACACAGGCTGTGAGGGAATGAGCAAGTCCCCAGCCACCGAGTACTGCACTTGGTGCTGGAAACTGGGTGAAGAAGCAAAAAGACAAGACCCCTGCTCTCTCAGCTTTGAGAGGAGACACATCAGAGACATGAAAGTGGGGGGCACACCACACACACACACACCACACACCACATTCACACACACAGACCCTGTACACATACCACACACACACGTACCACACCACACACACACCACACAGCACACACACACACCACACACACACACACCACATACCACACATCACACACACATGTACCATACCACACACACGCCACACAGCACACACACACACACCACACACAACGCACACGTCACATTACACACACACACCACACACCACATTCACACACACAGACCCTGTACACATACCACACACCACACACACACGTACCACACCACACACACGCCACACAGCACACACACACATACCACACACAACCCACATGTCACATTACACACCACACACCACATTCACACACACAGACCTTGTACACATACCACACACCACACACACACGTACCACACCACACACACCACACACAACGCACACACATACCACACACAACCCACATGTCACATTACACACCACATACACACACACACCACACACCACATTCACACACACAGACACTGTACACACACCACACACCACACACACACGTACCACACCACACACATACCACACACAACCCACACGTCACATTACACACCACACACACACACACACATGTACCACACCACACACACACCACACAGCACACACACACACCACACACAACCCACACGTCACATTACACCACACACACACACACACACACACACCACATACCACACATCACACACACACGTACCACACCACACACACACCACACAGTACACACACACATACCATACACAACCCACACGTCACATTACACACACACACCACATACCACACATCACACACACACATACCACACCACACATACACACCACACACAACCCACACGTCACATTACACACATACACCACATACCACACATCACACACACACATACCACACTACACACACCACATACCACACATCACACACACATGTACCATACCACACACACACACCACACACCACACACACATATACCACACATACACACCACATACCACATACCACACATCACACACACACATACCACACACAACCCACACACCTCATTACACACCACACACACACACATGTACCACACCACACACACATACCACATACCACACATCACACACACACGTACCACACCACACGCACACCACACAGCACACACACACATACCACACACACACGACACACACACACCCCACATACCACACATCACACACACACATACCACACCACACATACACACCACACACAACCCACACGTCACATTACACACATACACCACATACCACACATCACACACACACATACCACACTACACACACCACATACCACACATCACACACACATGTACCATACCACACACACACACCACACACCACACACACATATACCACACATACACACCACATACCACATACCACACATCACACACACACATACCACACACAACCCACACACCTCATTACACACCACACACACACACATGTACCACACCACACACACATACCACATACCACACATCACACACACACGTACCACACCACACGCACACCACACAGCACACACACACATACCACACACACACGACACACACACACCCCACATACCACACATCACACACACACATACCACACCATCACATTACAAACACCACACACATACCACACACCAAATCACACACACCACACACACACAACTCAGCACACACACACACATATACCACACACACATATATCATACATACCCCATACATCACATCACACACACCACACAGCACACACACATGCAGACACCACACAAACGCCTCCCCACACACCACACAACCACACACAGACACTACATATATGCCACGCACATTCACACACACAGAGACACCACATACATACCACACACCACATACCACACAACCACACACACATAGACACCACACATCACATCACACAAAAAACACACACACATACCACATAGCACACACACATACAGATGTCACATAAACCCCCTACACACACACACACCACACAACCACACACACATACACTACATACATATCACACACACGCAACACACACATATTCACACACGCATACTACACACACACCACACACACACACATCACACAACGTAGGAGAGGATCTCTTCACTTGACCCATTGCTCTTTCTCCAGGTAGGCTTAGACCTCCACTGTTTCAGGGGAGAAAGACCACAGTTGAGACACAAGGATAGTTCGTTCTCAGCATTTGAGTCTCCACCTGGTAAATTCAGGGCCAGTCCTCCAGGGTTATTTCGACTGCACAGGTTCTAGAAAGCCCCCATGCACCTCCCCTGAGCACACCCTGGAAGAGCCCTCAGCGCGGGGTTTCTCCATGTGGCTTCACCTCCAAGTTCCTGAGGGGCTTTGTTTGGGTGACTGCCCCCTACCACCCAGTCCCCCAGATAAATGCTCCAGAGAGAGCTCCATGGGATAAACCCACAAACTTCAGGTATCTTGTTTCAAAAATGAACAAAAACCCAGTTTCACTTTCTTTATAATCCCTAATGTGCAATAACCACTATTGCCCTCTGCCTTGAAGACTTTCCTTGGCTCTCAGGGGCTTCATCATCAGGAAGGGGACAGGGAAATGCTTCTGAGACCACTGCCAGCCCGGCTGGGTGCGTTTCTGGCCAGCAGACCGGGGCGGGGCGGGGGGGGGGAGGCGGTGAGCATATCTCCTGGGGAATCCTGGCCGTGTCACGGTCTTGTTTCTACTGCAAACATCCCAGCTGTTTCCCAGCCTCCCTGAGGGCACATTTCGGTGTGCTCGGGAGGCAAACGTCTCACCACAGTGGCCTGGACTGCGTGGGAGAAACCGTCAGCACATTCAGCGCTCGGAGGTGCAGTCAAGGTCTGCTCTTCACTTTGCTTGACAGACAAATGCCGAGCCCCATGCCGGGAGCCTCTCCTTAGTCAGCGTCACCCCGCCTGGCCTGCACTAGGCTGGCTTTAACAAAGCCCCAGGCTTCTGCCAAGGAGCGGGTCAGTGGGCCACCCAGCCCTCTTCTACCAGCCGGGCTCTCCCCGAGACTTGGAAAGGCGTTCTGTGCAGCCCTGTGGCCCAGGCAACCTCAGACCCTGCCAGCAGCTCTGTTCAGTTGAATGATTGTCCACTTAGGCCCATAATGAGTCCAAATCTACTTGGGGGATCAGACAATTCGCCCCAGGCCTCCAGGGCAACATGAGCCCTCTGGTCACCTCCATGATGTTTGGATCCAGTATCTTTGCATCTGCTTGTTGCAGGAGCCACACACACAGATGCTTTCAGAACCCAACAGATGATAGGAGTGGGAGAAATAGCCGGGTGGGGCCACCCCTCTCTCCTGGAGGGGAACTGTCACCCAACGCCATCAGGGGTGAATACTAGGATCTTTGACTGTCCAAGGAATATCTTACCTCAAGATTTCTACATGCAATATCCCACTTATTAAATAATGGCATGCACTTCAAAACTTTTTCAAGCCAAGGACCCTATTCTGCAGACTGTATCTGGTCTATGAAACTTGTGTCTGGGAAAAGCACGATGAGTGTTGAGCCTTTCACCCACTGCAGGAAGCAGGATAGCCAATGGGGGTGCCTTTCTGTGGCGGAAACTTCTCACAATATTTTAAAGGAATAGGATGTGGTCCCAAACAATGCATTGCTAGAAAAGAAAGTTTTGCTAGAAAAGGCATAATAAATTAAAAAACCACCAGTTCATCATTTCATGGACTAGTGAAATTATTGAAACCATCTTACATTAAACCAGCTACCCACTGACACATGGCATAAGATGTATATTCAATTTTGGAATATCATTGATAACATCTCCAAGTCGTTGTATCATAAATTTTAAGAAATATACGACCAGTGGTTTAATTAGTTCACTGTACCTATTTTTACATGGTCATGTCTTTCATCATTCTGAGCCTCACTTTGCACTTGATATTCGAGGAAACTTCACTGTTCTGGGGAGTTATTCTGGAACTATTCAGAGCAAGTTCCCTATAGCACTTCTCCAAAAATGACACGGGGATTCATTTTATTCTCTTTGGAAATCCCTTTATCAAGCTTTTAAGAAGGGCTCATGTGTCTAACTTTTGTATGTGTGTGTTAAACCGCAAAAGTGCTTTTGCTTTTAAGTTGGGGAACCGAATATTTTTCCGTATTTGCACCCTCTATTTGATATTTATTTAGTCTTTCTACATATCTTTACTTAGTTAATACCAGGAGAGATAAATATGGTGGTGCCTTTGCAGCGAAGCTTCAGTACATTAATATAAATTGTACACTAATTCCCCCAAAGCATATATATGTTGTAAACCTGAAGACTTTTCACACAGCTGCTTATTGCTAAACAGTGCCTTGTCCAGAAGGGGACAATCTGTGTCTCTAATTGCTGTCACTGAAGCCGAGATTCATTATGTGACTTTCCCATTAAAATGTGAGCATTAATTTGTATAATGAAATATCACCCACTGCAGTGTTCATTAGCCATGCCCTACTGTATACGGCACATTGTTAGCTACCTAGAAACTGTAGTTAATTTCACTAATGGATATTTCCCTACTTAGTGTTTGGTAGGAAATTTATACTGTAACATTACCTCTTAAACTTTTAAGGAAATTTAAATTCAATCAATTATTTTCAACAAAAGTTTGGGATGTCATTAAGGCAAGAAAAGCAAGGATGGGGGACTGTGGAGGAAGAAAATGGGCTTTTAGTTCATCTTAGAGAAATGGTGGAATTTTAATTCAAAACAAAAAGAAAAAAAGGAATCATCTCCTTTTGGGCAAATGGGTCTTTTGTTTTTTCATCATTACGCAGGTGGCTGTCCCCCACGAAGAACAACAACTCACACTCTCCTTTTAGAAAAGGAAATGGGAAGCGCGCCCATTTTAACCAATCCTTTCTTGAACATTTATTCAAAGTGCTTTTATAAATGTTAAAACAGCCTGGTTACCTCGCCTAGAAGAGGAAATACAGACGCATCAAAGGTAAGCTGTGTGCGTATCAGGTGTAAGGCACCTGGCTTAGGTGGCTGAACTTTCATCCCACCCACATCTGCATGCCAGTTGGTACTTAGTTAAAAGGCAATTTCCAGAAAGGCAGTGGGAGTTTATCTTCTCCACGAGACCAGCGTCTACTCCACCCCACCTTCCATGCCAGCGCCAGGGCGCCTCCACCAGCCCCTGTGGCCATGCCCCTGCCTCACCACCTCCCCAAGCTCCTTGTGCAAAGGGTAAACAGAGGCAAGCCAGGTCAAGGGGGCCTCAGGCCAGGCTGAGTTAGGGGAGGGGAGGAGCCAGGGTGCACAGTACTTCCCTTTTAAATCGCCGAAAGGCTGCGTCAACACACCTTGTGGGTACAAGTCACTTCCTTTCCTCCCGCTGGTTATGGTGTGGACACACACTGTCAAAGAAATGTTGCATTAATTCCCTAAAACAAGCCAAAGGTTCACCCAGAAAAGTAAAAATAGCAGTACAGCACAGTGGTTAAAAGAATGGGATTCTAAATGAGGCAGATCTGAATTATGATCTGTAGTCAATGCTGGGCAACTCCAAGTGGGTAACCTCACATCTCTGAGGCTCAGTTCCCTCCCTTGCAAAGGGGATGAGGTGGGGAGGAGAGGAGGGAGTGGGATGGGAGGGGTGGAACCTGGTCTCCAAGGTGCTGTGAGGATTAAGGGGTGAATAATAATAATCCATGAGCAGTGACCGCACTTAGCGCAGTGTTTGCACGTGTGAGTGCACAGAAAGTGATGACTACAGTGACTACCTTTGTCATTGTTATATTACCCTTGTTGGCTGAATTTTTCTGTGGCCGTTGGTTGCTGTCATGCTGTGTAGACAGCCTCAGTCATGAAGTAAGAAAACCCCCAGGGTGTGCCTCCCCCGCAGGAAGGGCTCCCAGCCCTCTGGAGGGACTGCAGGAAAGAAGGTGTCTCACCCCCATCGCTTACTTCAGACCCATCAGACAAAGAAGACTCATGCCTGGTGCCAAGAATGCAGGTGAGCCCCAAGGAGGGCACCCTGTGTATCCCACCCAGGCAGCACCCAGCCGCTGCATCCTGGAGGAAGCACCCAGAAGGGTAGGCAGTGCTGGGCATGCCCTTTAGCCCACCCTGAGACCCCCAGAGAACCACTGCTGGCTTCCCTGTGCAAATCTAGTCCCATAAAGAGGTTCCCAACTCTGGGCCAGAGGCACACATGCAGCAAATAAAAACCAGATTAATAAACCACGCGCATACTTTGAGAGGGGACAAAAACTAATGAGATTTATTTTTAATTAGTCTCTGAACTTTAGTGCCTCCAAGTTTTCATGAGTGAGGTTGCTTAGTACATTTCTCTACACTGGTCATTCCTGAGACAGCAGGCATCACCAGGGACACCCGACACACAGGTGGGCCAACACACGGGGTGTTATATCCTTCTGGGGCTTGTGGGGAACACAGACCCCTCCAGCCTTTCAGGAACTGATCAGCACCTGCCAATCTCCTGCACAAAAGAGACACACTGGACCCTTCAGAGTATCCCCAAGTGGTACCTGGAGGAGAGGGAAGTGAGGGAATGGATGGGGTGCTTTTGCAGGCAGCTCTTAATGAAATGACTGGCTGGCCTCAGTCAAGGGCAACCTGGGGGCCTCCCTGCCTCCTGCTACATGGATGACTAAGTGTTTGCTGATGCATCTCTGTGATGGCTAATTGTATGCATCAACTCGATAGGGCCACAGGTTGCCCAGATGTTTGGTCAAACACGATACTGGATGTGTCTGTGAGGGTCTTTCTGGACGAGATTAACATTTGAAGAGCAGACCAAGAAGGAAGATTGTCTTCCCCTGTGTGGGGAGCCTCACCGCTCAGCTGAAGCCCTGAATAGAACACATCTGAACAGGGAGCCGTCTCCTTGAGCTGGAAGGCTAGTCTTCTCCTGTCTTGGGACTCCATCTCAGACTAGGACTTAAACATCAGCCCTCTTGCTTCCCAGGCCTCTGGATTCAGACAGGAACTTACACCATCCCCTGTCCGGGCCTCCAGCTGCTGGCTGCAGATCATGGGACTTCTCAGCCTCCATAATCGAGTGGGCCAATTCTTTATAATAAAGACCTCTCTTTCTCTCTATATATATATTAGGTATATAGATGTATATATATATACATGTAGATATAGATATGTGTGTATACATATATTGATGTGTATATTATGTATATAATCAATTGAGCCAATTCCTGATAATAAAGACCTCTCTCTCTCTCTCTCTCTCTCTATATATATATATGTATATTAGGTATAGAGATGTATATATGTGTGTATATATATATAGATATATGTGTATATTTATATTGATGTGTATGTATGTATACAATCAAGTGAGCCAATTCCTTATAATAAAGACCTCTCTCTCTCTATATATATATATATATATATACTAGGTATAGGTATATAGATGTGTGTATATATATATATATGTGTGTGTGTATATATGTATAGATATGTATATATCTATATATTTAGATATATAGATATATATAGGGGCTTCCCTTGTGACTCAGCTGGTAAAGAATCTGCCCGCAATGTGGGAGACCTGGGTTGGATCCCTGTGTTGGGAAGATCCCCTGGAGAAAGGAAAGGCTACTCACTCCAGTATTCTGACCTGGAGAATTCCATGGACTGTATAGTCCATGGGGTCGCAGAGAGTCAGACAGTACTGAGCAACTTTCACTTTCAATTTCAGATATATATAGATATGTGTGTACATGTATACTGGTGTGTATATATGTATACAGGGCTTCCCCAGTGGCTCAGCAGTAAAGACTCTGCCTCCAATGAAGGAGTCACAGGATATGCGGGTTCAATCCCTAGGTCAGGAAGATCTCCTGGAGGAGGACACAGCAACCCACTCCAGTATTCTTGCCTGGAGAATCCCCATGGAGAGAGGAGCCTGGAGGGCTACAGAGCTGGACATGACTGAAGTGACATAGCATGCACACTTAGCACACAGACACATGCATGTTGAGGTCTATATATATGTATTTTTGTTGTCCAGTTGCTAAGTCGTGTCTGAGTCTCCATGACCCTAAAGACTGCAGCATGCCAGGCTTCCCTTTCCTTCATTATCTCCCAGAATTTGTTCAAACTCATGTCCATTGAGTCGCTGATGCCATCCAACCGTCTCATCCTCTGTCACTCTCTTCTCCTTCTGCCCTCAATCTTTCCATAAAACATATATATATATATATATATATATATATATATATATATATATGTATGTATATAGGCGCTTCCCTGGTGGCTCAGATAGTAAAGAATTTGCCTGCAATGCAGGAGACCTGGGGTTCAATCAATCCCTGGGTCAGAAAGGTGCCCTGGAGGAGGAAATGGCAACCCACTCCAGTATTCTTGCCTGGAGAATCTCATGGACAGTGGAGCCTAGTGGGCTACAGTCCATATGGTTGCAGAGTCAGACACAACTGAAGTGACTTAGCATGCATGGACATATGAATATATATGTACATATGTGTGTATATTGCATAGATGTATATAGATGTGCATATGTATATATATAAATGTGTATATATGTAGATTGATGTGTCTATATATGTATATGTACACAGATGTGTCTATATAGATATATATATAGATACATATATATGTATATAGATGTGTAAACACACACTGTTTCCCTAGAGAGCCCTAACTGACACAGTCATTTTACTGTCTGGCTCTGAATTCCAGTCACCAGCAGTGTGCTCTAGTAGGCAAATCAGACACATCTAGTGATTTGGTCCTAACCAGCCAGACTTTCAAACAGGAGAGGAGTTCCGCCTTCCCTTGGTGGAATCAGCAATCAACATCTTCCCTGCAGTAGCCAGAGTGGGGCAGCCCTAGGACCTAAGGGTCCTCTAGGTACTCCTCTCTGTTCCCCATAGATCTGGCTGGAGCTCGGCGGCAGCCGGAATGTTCTAGCTCCCTGCAGGCTCTGCCCAGCCCCCAGGTGTTCAGAGCAATCTGACTGGTGCATCTGCTCAGAACCTCTCTAATAGACAGGTGTTGGAGAAGAAGAGCAGTAATTGAGTTAATGTAGCAGAGTTAAAAAAGGAAAGCGTTTTTTTTTTTTTATCAGTTGATGCTATACAATCAAAACTTCCCACAGAGGTGGAGTAGGACAGAAAGATACAGAGAATGTACCACCTCATACCCTGACCAATTAAAATATATTTATTACACATCAGATTTTTAATATGCTCATATGGGTTCATTATAGAAAAACTTCAAAAGATGGCATTTTGGAAAACAACTGTTCTATTTTGGAAACTGCTGTCCTCTGACCATGTCTTCTGGAAACACAAAACCACAAAGAGAAAGGGGAAGGCAGTCCAGGACATCACCACAACTGGGGCCCCTATTAACTCATTCATTAACAAACCACTTGATTTTGATTTTTAATTACTCACATAATCTATGCTTTTACATTGTCATAATGGATGTTCACTTTGGTGATTTATAACATGTAACACTTTCTGTTCTGTTCAAAAGCACAACTGTAAGCATTTTCCAACTTCTTTGTTCTTTGATAAAAAAGGAAATTGATCTTTATCTGGTTACCATTCTGCCTTTCAAACCCTGCAAATTCTGCTTCCAAGGAGGGCTGGTGTGATGTTTCCATGACTTCGTTCATTTTCAACCTTATTCTGGGAAGTTTCCAGAATGCCTCGGTCCATGGCCCTATGTCGCTTGTCTCAACATCACCAAAGACTGTTGGTCACAAACTTCAGAAGTTTACAAAGCAAAAGAAGCAGAAGTTTGGACAAATACAGTCTTCCTCAAACTTTAAAACTTTCGAAAGCAGTATCCATTTGTTTCTACTCAGGTTCAGCAAGACTTCTTTCTGCTGGCTTCAGTCCTAACTTACCAGGAATATGCTCTGGCATTTCCACATAAACCACAGTCCAGTGGGTGGGTGGGGAGTCTCTGGGTCGGCAGAGCTCCCGGCTGGAAGACCCTGCCTCTTTCCTTCCTGACCCACACTAACCCTGGCAAGGCCAGTCTCACCTGCGGTGAACCATCACCTGCCTGGGAAATCTGGCCCCAGAGCTTGTATCTACATCACGAGAAAGGGCAGAACCACCCTTTCACCATACGTGCCTGGACAGGTCTCTACACCTGTAGACAGCAGGATGGTGGATGTCCTGGTGGACTGTCTCCCACAGCCTGGCAGTCTGTGGGTCCCCAAGCCACAACATTGGGGGCCCTGGATACAATCTGAGGAGGAAAGTGGACATTGGTGTGGTTGGGAAAGCTGTCTCGTCCTGAACCCTTTTGCTGGGATGAGTTCTCTGAGAAAGGGACATGGGTGCCACTCTGAAGGTGAGGGCACAAGCCGGTGGGTGACCTATCTTACAGAGAAGTGCAAAAGCCCTGAGGCGGGAACTCAGGGACCCACCCCTGAGCTCCATCCACAACCATGAATCTAGCACCTGTAGGGTGGCTGCCACATGGTAGCTTCTGACCAGCTCGTGTGTGCAGGGGGTCTTTCTAGAAGGACCACAGTTTCCCAGGGAAGAGTCCAGGTTCCCCACTGCACTCACCCACTCCACGCTACCCAGCATAGAGCCGGTACTGCGGGAGAAGGGTCACTCACTTATTTGGTCTGTCATTCAACCTCTCAAATAAATGTACTGTGCCTCTGCTAAGCTATAGTTTACTGCAAGGTACTCTTGCAGGCCTGGGATTCTATAGCAGTTAAAAAGGTGGACAATATTACCACCCTCACATTCTACTTGGGGGAGGATAAACAACACATAAGGAAACGAACTGAACTGAACAAGATAATTTCACAAGGTGCTAAGTCTATGAAGAAAATAATGCAGAGGCACAAGGGATATTTCAGGCAGAGTAGTTAGGAACGGTCCCTCTGAAGAGATCATGTGAAGCTAAGCCCCCAGTGACACCTGGAGGAAGACCAGTCCAGGGGGAGGGGGCAGTATGTGCAGAGGTCCTGCGGCAGAAGCAAGGCCTCTTGCACAGGAGGAACAGGAAGACTGCAGTGGGGTCACAGGGAGGTGATGAAGGTCAAGATGGTCGGATCCCATGGACCCCAGGGGGTGACAGAGCCTGCTGCAGAGGCCATGCATGTTAGGAGTCCTCTCTTGCCTTGGGGTGACCCCACGAGAGAACAGCTCCAGGACAGGGAGGGACAGTGGTGACGCCAACTGTACCCAGGCTGCATAGAAAGATGGCAGCCCGTAGCCACTGCCCATGACCACCTGTCCTCAGGACGCTGGGTGGCAGGGAGACCTGTGCGCATGGGTGAGGGTCCAGGTGAGGGCTCCCTGTCTTCCACAGCATGCTGAACACGAGGCCTGTATGCACTAAATATCGTGCACAACCCTGAGCTTTATTGATTCCTTGGGAAACAGACCACAATTATTTTTGAAAATAGATGGCATATTTGTCTATCCTCTGAAGCAGCTCATACTCCAATAGATAATGTGTCGGGAGAAAAATCAAAGAAAATGGAGGTGTCCATATCTCAGATAGATTTCTTTTTTTTTGTATTGGCAATGTGCAAACAACTAGCAGAAAAGCTAACAAGAACCATGACCGAGGCTCGAGGCAGAGAGACCAAGAGAAGCCCTCACTGTGAGGGGCTCAGGCACTGCCAACACACGGGAGATGACAGCAGCCCAGAGGCTCGGTTAAGAGCATCTCAGTCTGTCTTTCGAGGAGATGCAGTGGAGAGCTACCCATTCCCCTCGCCATCTGTCCAAGTCCCAGGTGTGGGCACGGAACCCCAATGGGGCCGGAAGCCAGCCTGCCTTCAAAGACCTCCTACGTGACCTGTATATTTACAGTCTGAGCTGGGTTCACGTCATCTGCACCTGAAAGACCCCTGGTCCGTACGAGGATGTAGGAGGTGAGGCTTCAGTGCAGCAGAAGGACACCATAAGCAAAACGTTTCGGGGCCTCGGACAAAGCACCATCACCCCAAACCTGGACCATGGGAGACCCACGTCCACATTCAGGAGGGTGAGTGTGGGGCAGGGAACTAGGTCGTGAGGGTCACTTCAGACCCAGACAGTAGTGCACAGACCGGCCCACAGAGGCTAGACCTGGGACAGGAGCGTGGCAGCCTGGGCCTCCTCCTCCGAGCTGTGCACCCAGATTTCTCACCTGTGTGTATCCTCAGGTGGACCTTTAGGTGATGGGATGTCCGGAAGGTTTTCCCGCAGTACGGGCAGTCCTTCATGGCCGATCCTAGGCTCCTGTCACGAAGCAGTGCGGGCTGCTGGACGCCGGCCGATCTCCCAGCCTCCTCGCCAATGTCTGCAGCGGAGGAGAAACGTTCTCACATCACTTCAGCACATGTCAGAAGTTGTTCGCACCAAAACTGCTAACACCACACAAAGTTAAACATGTCAATACTACACCTGTCTATTTCATTCTTTAAATCTGACAGAATGCTGACAATTCATGTATTTTCTTGTTATTCTCTTAAATTATTTCATCTTTCCTATCATCATTTTAAGCAGCATATGGTACCTTTATATTGAACTGAATTAAACAAGAAAAGAAACAGCTGTGTCAGCAGCTGGTTTGATTTCTTCTTTTGCTTAGCTCCTATTAAGTATTTTTTTTTTTGCAAAAGTTTAAAAATGTTGGTGTTTGTTGAATCTGATTAATTTGTAATATGGACTAGCTGGAGAGTTTGCTATAGGATCGAAATCACATTTGCATTATATCAAGCAACAAATGGAAAAAAAAATGCGTCTCGGCTGAGTCCCTAAGACACGCAGACATACAGCTATTTTGGGACAGGAAAGAAAATTATCCCAAACTGATCATTTCTTCCTTGTAGAGTCTTGCCTCCATCGCTGGCTGGTGTAATCTCATGAAAGAGAGAAGAAAAAGTATGGAAATGTGGTTCCACAATTAGCCCATGATAAACATATAGTGACATATTCAAAGTCATGTGCAGAAACTCAGCTGCAAAACTCCCATAAACTTAGAGCACCACAGTTAAATCTTTGTGCAGTGACTTGAGAACTTCCTCTGTAAAGTATCAATACAAATTTTCCTTCCTGCTGTTATTTGTTATGTAACCCAAACCATTAGAAAATGGAATAAAATTTACATACGGCTGCCTTCTGCACAGAAATGATGGGACATAATAGTAAATAAAACTGTGAAAATATCTAGTGGTTGCGAGGATATGTTACTGCAACACCCAAGGCCTGACATCACACTGCCAAGGAGGCGACATCAGGGGGTGGGGCAGGAGCCGGGAATCTTGCCTCGAGAAGGGGAGGCACGCAAGCCTTCTCCCCTGGCCTCCCTGCAGGACTGGAGGCTGCTGCCTGGCGCAGAACCCAAGCCCCCGAGGCTGGCAGGGTCCTGGCCGCAGCTTCTGGCCCACCCTCCAGGCCTCGCGGCAGATTCACTATGAGAACAAGGGGACTTTCTGGGATAAAAAGCAGACCTGTGAGTTCCGCAGAGAGCAAAATAAACAAGATTTGTACCTTCCAAGCAATGGAAAATGCAAATTGCTTTTATTCTTCAACATCCGTTCCTGGTGTTCTCTGCTCACAGCCAAAAGGGACAGACTTATAGGCCATGAACAAGGTGAAGGCAATCGCACTTAATTCTAATCTGGATGTTTGCTCGGAACAACGGTGGAACGCTTTGGCTTCAAGCATCCTCTGTGCATTCAAACTGTGTGCCACCCTGGAAAGTTTCCTGGAAGGCTCACTTTGACTCCTATTCTCCCCAACTCTTCTAACCACCCTTGGAAAAGAGTTGTTCAAAGGGTCTAATTGCCCAGTTTTTTCCTCAAAATTTTACACGGGTAGGAGGACTCGGTTCATCCACATCTAGAGCCCACCTGACCTACCACTAGCTTTGTGGTTTGTCCACAAGACTGTGGAAAGACTTCCAGAGATGACTACTGATATGGGCAAGCAGGCACAAAGGAGGCTTTCAATATCAAGGCAGACAAACGCCCCACATGCAGTCATAGTGGCCAGTCCCACGTCCACAGGTCACATCCATGAGGACTGCTGCCACCTCTGTGTTAAAGAACCAGTTGGCCAACAGTTCAGGAGGAAAATGGCCAGACACCAGATGCCCATTCCAAGTCAACGACA
The DNA here is from genome assembly GCF_963930625.1 of Muntiacus reevesi. Classification (NCBI taxonomy): domain Eukaryota; kingdom Metazoa; phylum Chordata; class Mammalia; order Artiodactyla; family Cervidae; genus Muntiacus; species Muntiacus reevesi. The sequence goes on along the minus strand of NC_089250.1, from coordinate 253,253,135 downwards.
TCCTAGGTATAAACAACTGAGAGGCCAACTCTTACTCATCTCGCCATACCACACAGCCATCCCAATACCAAACCTGTTGCAGTTGCTCTCCCAGTGTAACTCAGCTTATCTTTTGTGTGATCATGAGGTCAGCCTGAAATAACAATGAGCCTAATTAAAATTCTGCCCAAGTGCTCCCTACAATGGGGTTAAGATATCCTATTTAAGTTAGGATGTCACGAGCCGTCATTTGAATGATGAACAGAACCAAGTGCTGACTTCAGCACAGGAGGAGGCAGGTGTGGGCTTTTGACGCCACATCCTTGCCCATCCCCGTGTCCCACTATCAGCAGTTGAGAACCTCCCCTAGACCCTCCTCCATTGGAGCCTCTGGGGAGCAGTCCAACAAAGGAGAATAGAGAGTAGGGGGAATGCATTTCCACTGCAGCTTTTGGTGAGCCCTGGCCCAGGGCATGCTATAGATAAATAGACAGATAAGGCTGCCCCATGCGATCCCACAGGCTTTACAGAAGGTGAGGATGAGCTGCGCCCCACTATATGTCACTCTAAGTGATGGCCTGTATCTGTTTTCCTTTTATCTTTCTATCTTGGATATGTGTGGCCCAATAAAAAGAATAAATTTGTAAGATAAACAGCTTTCTTTGCAGATTTAAGAGTCTAATTTTCACTTTACACAGAATTTTTTTTTTTCCCCCTTGGAGGGCCAGAAGGCCTATGGCGTTTACTCTTAGACTAATCCAAGTAGAAAAACAAACTTGAGTGAGGATGAAGGGGAATTGCGGGTGGTCCCAGGAAGTGTCCGCAGAGGCTGGAAGCCAAGTACCGTCAGTGATGGTGGAGGAAGGCCCACCCGGCCGCACTCTCCCAGGGCCTGCATGTGAGTCCCTGCCTATACATGGATGGGTACCCTTAAACAAGGTGTGCTAGACTAGGCCCTGCCCCGCTGAGAATCCAAGAGGCTGGCTCAGAGGGGAAGATGAAGCTGTTAACTCTGATTCCTTCTCTCCCCAGGGTGTAGAAGCACTAGCAGCTGTCTTTCCGCAAGACTCTCCAGACGGAGTCCCAAGGCTCTGCCTGTGGCCCCACAGAGCCAGCCAAGGACACATCCATGGTCCTGGTTATGGACAGACCAGTCCTTCCCCCGCCCCTTTAGGAAAAAGATGATAGAAGGGAAGAAGCATCATAAAAAAAGACATGTGTGGCCCTTTGTCAGGCCACATATGGATTGCTTTTGTTTTTGCTTTATTTATATTCCGTTTTCTAAAATCTGCAGTATCTCTTCTCTCTGATCAGACCCTTGCTCTAAGTGTGTTGAGTAGAATGAAGCTGGGCATGTGAGAAGAGGTGGGCCTCAGACTTGCTGTCTGCTCCTCCTGCTCCTCTGTGACAGCACTGCAGCCAGCTCCTCAAGGCTGGGGTGTCCCCAAGAGTGGGGACATCGGCTGCAGGCAACACAACCTCAGCCTGAGTGTGTTCTGGGCCTCACAGGATGGGGAAATAGCTGAGGAGGAGCTCCTGGGGCCTCTGTTTCTTTTCCTGACCCCACTGAGTAATATGCCATCTATTCTTCAGGAGTGGATATCTTATATAATGCCTCCTGCCAGGCTCTTCTGTCCATGGAATTCTCCAGGCAAGAGTACTGGGGTGGGTTGCCATGCCCTCCTCCAGCGGATCTTCCCAATCCAGGGATCAAACCCGAATTTCCTGCATTGCAGACAGATTCCTTACCCCTGAGCCCCTGGGGAAACATGTGGGGTTTATATATGTACATGTGGGCTTTCCAGGTGGCACTGGTGGTAAAGAACCACCACAGACACACACATTGGAGAAGGAAATGGCAACGAACTCCAGTATTCTTGCCTGGGAAATCCATAGACAGAGGCGCTACAGTCCACAGCGTCCCAAAATAATCAGACATGACTTAGCGACTAAACAACAAAATACACATACAGACAATGTTATACTACTCAGTCATAACAGAATGAAACTTTGCCATTTGCAACAACATGGATGGACATGGAGGGTATTCTGTTAAGTGAAACAAGTCAGACAGAGAAAGACAAATACCGTATGATATCTCTTACATGTGGAATCAAAAATATACAACAAACAACTGAAGAATACAAAAAAGAAACAGACTCACAGATATAGAGAACAAAGGAGTGGTTTCAGGTGGGGAGAGGGAATGGGGAGGGGCAGCATAGGAGCAGGGGATTAAGAGGTACAAACTATTGTGTCTAAAACATGCTGCAAGGATATATTGCACAATACTGGAAATATAGTCAATATCTTATCATAGCTATAAATGGAGCACAACCTTCAAAAACTGTGAATCACTACACTGTATGCTTTATATATATATATATTTATAATATTACATATCAATTATACTTCAATTTAAAAAGATGTGTTTTGGGGGAGACATCAAACAACTGACCCTCATAATTTTGTCATCTCAAGGTCAGAAAACTTGCCTTCTATGTTTCCATTTGCTTCTCCTAACCTTCTGCGTATATAGAAAGGTTGCCCTAGGTCAAGGTGATTGAGGTGCATTACCTTCCCTAGAATTCACAGAGGGAGGGACCACAGCTGTGGGCTAAAGAAGGGGCTGGGAGATTAAAAATGGTTGTGGATTATGTTAGAATCCTCATCATCAACTAAACCACAAACTGGCAGTCCTGGAGAGACAAAGAATCAGATGCTTAGAAAGAAAAACAACTTTCCAAAAGTTAAAACCTAGAGGCACATAAAATACCATCAGTAGCTACCTGAATCCATCTCTGAGACTGGTTATCTTGTATACAAATATTCGAATTTCTGGGTGCCTCATTATACACTTAACCTTACTGTTATATTTGTTTGGAATTTTAAAACTTGGTTTATGAAATAATTTTGCATTTTAAGGGTAGATTCCCTCCCCCCACGGTTATCTTTAAATACTTGACTTCCTTGATATATATCTAAAATACCCTTGTTTGCAGAGAAGGAGTCAGGAGTCAGAATCTCTTCCTTGGTCCCCAGTGCCTGGCTGTCCTTAGGCAAAACCTTTCACCCCCAGCTGGATTTACTGGCCCTTCCCCTCTGGCTCGTAATCCTGTGATATTGTGAGCCCCAAGTCCACTGCAGGCTGTCTTCACCCACGTTGTGGCCTTTCCTTCACCCACCCTAGCATACATGCCCAGTCATTTCAGTCGTGTCTGACTCTTTGTGACCCCACGGACTGTACCCCCTGTCCACACCCTCCTCCAGGGGATCCTCCTGACCCAGGGATCAAACCTGTGTCTCCTGAATTGCAGGCAGGTTCTTTACTGCTGAGTCAGTGGGGAAGTCCGAGCCCACCCTAATCAGAAACGGGGATGGATTTTAGAGATGGGAGGAAATGACCATGAAAGGGATAGTACATGCTTCAATATAATCCACGAGCCCCGACTTTTCCCAACTGCCTTTGCCCTAAGTTGGCACCACTGACTAGTCCAGGCAAAGGCTGGAGGCATTGAAAAGAGAGACAGGAACCATGGCTGCCTCCCTCTCCTCCCGGGACACCCTGTCCTTGCAACACAAGTGTTGAGGGGGCAGAATCGCAAAACAGAGGATGCCTGGATCGCTGAGTCACCAGATCAACCCAAGACAGACTGTGCATGAATGAGAACAAATCTTGGCTCTGTTAAGTCCTGGAGACTTGGAGACTTGTCACAGTGGGAGGAATCAGGAACCAAGAAGTATGAACCTTCTGCTGGTGAAGCCTTTTGGGTTTATACCCAGTTCTCCAGGTAGTCCTATTAATTCACATTATGTGACAGAGAACAAGGTCCAGAGAGACCAAAAGAGGCAGGGTGGGACCAAAAAGAAACAGCAAAGAGATGTTTCTCTTTAAACTGTGCATGTACCCTTACTGCTCACCTCATCCTGCCAGGCAGCCTTACCCTTCACATGCCCAAAAGTACATTCTGGAAAGATTTTCAGTTAAAAAAAAAATTGTAATGATGATGATGATGAAGATAGGCCCATGAGAGGAATGGAGAGTTGTCCCAGGAACCTCAGTGGGATGAGGGAGCTGTCCATACACCTGAGTGCTTACTATTTTACGACATAAAAGGCCATGGTATTTTAATTTCTATGAAACTCTTAGCATAACAGTAAATACATTTTCCCAGATGAGTCGTGCAGTTCATTCTGAAAGTCTGCCTTGTGCAAAGAGCATCTCAAAAGCACAGCTCTCACTTCATTAATGAAGGAAAAAGCAATTTGTGGAGTCTAAAGGGTGAGCAGGACACCGAAAAATCACATCTTTCTTAATTTCTTTGCCCACATATGTCAGTGTTTTAAAATGGTTTCAGGGTAGAAGAAAGAACACTTTGGAGAAAAAGTCCAGAGGAACGTATAGTTCCTCTTAAAAGTTTAACACTTTCCCTTATTTTGAAAACTTTAAAATAAACAGACTCAAAACAATTACTGCGGTAGGGGTCTCTGATGAAGGGTTCCTTTTATTTTTAAAAATGACTATAAATTAATGGTATGCATAAAAATTATAACATTACCATAAACAATTGTACTTAACTCTTGGAAGACATAAGTCATGCCTTAGGTCAGTATTTATTTGGTGTCTCTGTCGTTTCATCAAAGTTCTCTAGTTTATGATGGCCATATATAGTCATGTTAAACAGTTAAGCATTAATATGGATTGGCAAAAGTATTTGTTTAAATAGAGAGCTATTTTAGAAAAGGATGACCACTTGTGAGAAGGCAACAGCCAGCTTCCCTGTGGGTCCTGAGGACCCGGGACCGGCTGGGCTCCCTGAAAAGGCCCAGCTCATGACAGATCACTGGTCACAGAGGTGAAAGTCCTCCATCATCGCCTTCCTCACCTCTGACCCAGACTCCAAACTGTGCAGAGCATCATTTGCTTTTAGCAAGATAGAATTTCTGGAATTGGGGAAATAGGTCACTAAAAGGCTAAAATTTGGAGGAAAAAAAAATATAAGATACTAGGATCTCAAACAGCTTCTCTAAAGCAACATTTTGATGAGTTAAGTGAAAATGAATCAGAAACATATGGATTAAATTTCCCTTAAAATACACAAGGGCTTCAAAATCAAGCACTGTGGGCCAAATGTGTTTCTGGTTTTACCAAGCCCAGAGCCCTTTCCTAATTGTCAGGGGAGTGTGCGGAACCTCCCTGCTGGTGACTGGGCCACCCATGGGGTCTCTTCCCTTTGGCATTGTGTGACGCTGCCATTGAGAACACGCTCTGTAATCCTTGGGTTGCCAGTTCTCCCAAGGTGCTCAGGGCTGGCTGTGGGCGTGCGCTTTTAGTCCCCAGGCTGGGAGCTGTGACCAGGGAGGCACCAGGCAGGATGTGGGACTCAGAGAAGCAACCCTTGACAAGACAGACCGCGTGATGGATTTCTCCGGGCTCTGCACACCTCTCTCCTCCCTCTGGCCTGCAGGGCAGGGACACATCCCAGAAGCTGGTCTGGTGAGCCAGAGCGGAGCAGGGTCAACTACGGGCTGGTCTGGGAGAGGAGAAGCAGGTAGGATGAGACTGGGGAGGGATGGCCCAGGGAGATGCCATCCCTTGGGAAAAGCCTGGTATGGGCAGGGGAGGGACAGGCCATTGGCTCTGTCACTCTTTAGAACTCTATGGCTGATTCATATCAATGTATGACAAAACCCACTGAAAAATAAAAATAAATAAATAAATAAAATAAAATAAAATAAAATAGAATAACCCCCGACTCCTCATGGTCTCCCACCCCCACCTAAGTGGCCCCCGCTGCTCTTCTGACCTCATCCCAACTCTACTCCTGCCTTCCATCTACCTGTTTTCCTCAAGGCCTCCTGGCTGGTAACCCAATTTTGTTCCTGTTGCCCCAGTTCAGTTCAGTTCAGTCGCTCAGTCATGTCTGACTCTGCGGCCCCATGGACTACAGCACGCCAGGCCTCCCTGTCCATCACCAACTCCCGGAGCTTGCTCAAACTCGTATCTATCAAGTCGTTGATGCCATCTCATCCTCTGTCGTCCCCTTCTCCTCCTGCCTTCGATCATTCCCAGCATCAGGACTGTTTCCAATGAGTCAGTTCTTTGTATCAGGTGGCCAAAGTATTGGAGCTTCAGCTTCAGCATCAGTTCTTCCAATGAATATTCAGGACTGATTTCCTTTAGGATTGACTAGTTGTTGCGGCCCCATCCACCTAGAATTCTCTCCTCCCAGAATTCACACAGAGACTCACACTCAGACTTTAGTCCACTGCCTCTCCTGGGAGTGCTGTTTCTGACCACACTGTCCGGAGCAATTCTCCCTGACTCCACATTCCCGGGGTGCTTGCTCTCTGGTTTGTCCTTCGAGGAACTATCACCTATTGCAGATGCTAACTGACCTACATATTCGTCTGCTTACCACCTGTCTGCCCTTAGACACCAGCTCCACGCAAACAAGGACCACGTACTACTGTTTGGTGTTACACCCCCAGCACATGGTAGGCGCTCCGCTCATTAGCAGGTGCTCAATAATACTTTAAAAAATTGTACCTACTCTTTTAAACACGCCCTTTTAAAATAAATAGAAGAATCAGAAGAGGCAAGCAAACTGGAATTCAGAGGGCAAGATGAACTCCTGACTACAAGAGGAAAGTTGCTTTGAGTAGTCCTGGAAGAACTGTATGATCAAAATATCAGAAAAGCCCCCAAAGTGCTCAGCAAAGACCATCTGGGGCTGGAGTGTGAAAACAGCAGGTGGGCAGGATGTCAGGGGCACCGGAGGAGGCTTCCTGAGGGAGGAGACCTCAGGCTGTCTCCTGGGTCTCTCTCTCGCCAGGCGGGAGGAACCACATACATACAATTTAATCAGCAAAATCACAGGACAGTTTGAGAGAAGATGGTGGTGTGGCGTTGAGGCACCTTCCACGATTTCATTTGCCTACTTTCTGACTAAAAAGGAAGATGTCATTGCACTGGAAGAAACAGCATAAAGAAACAGTAATCAATAGAAAAACACAATAAAACAGATACCTAAAAAGTAATCCATGCTCCCAATCACTACTGTAATTGTTGCAAAATATTTGTTATGCTTTCCCTTCTTCATAATTTAAATTACATGTTCCTTTCTTAAAAAAACACACAAAAAAACTATAGACTACAGAAGCCTCTACTTTCAGTAAAGCATAAATTCCCAAAAGATTTCTACGTAATTTATTTTCTTTAAAAAAAACTATAGCTTTTAAGGTCCTCTTAAGGTAATTTACAGCCCCCTCCTTTATGGTCGGGGTGGGGGCTGGGGGAAGGTTGGAGGAGATCTCTTTGACTACCGGGTAGGCTTCAGGAATTCTTACTTAAGTGACACTGCAAACAAGCTGGACCGATCTTTTTCAAAATGCGCTTGGTCAGTCGCCATAACCTGTGAGCTGAGTTTTCTCAAGGGACGGACACATACTGAAAGGAGAAGGAATGATCTGGAGATAACGCCTCCCCTGGAGACAGGTTTTGCCATATTCTTTTTTAAACAAAGAAGACATCTTAAGCACCTTGCAATATCTTTCATTTAATCGTTGGCAGAAGGCAAGTCCCTGATGAACACTGGCCTGTGTCTTTCTCTTTAACCAGCTGAGTGATCCAAGCTTTTAATATAGCCGTTCCAATTATTGTAAAAGTCATCTAGTACCTTATAACCACAAATATTGACAGTTTATTGCACAACACATTCCTGACATTTGAAGGTCACACCATACATAATACATACTCTTTTATAAAAGTGTCTGGAACAAAAAGATACATGATAAGCAATTACCTCTCCCGGCTTGTGTGTATGTACAGTTCGGGGCCAATGAGGTTGCATGAGAGGCACAGGCACCATTTTAAATAATCTATTAAGGCAGCATGGAGGCATTCATGATGGATAATTATGAAATGGCTTGTGGACACGCTGCAGTCAGATTGGTTGGCCGGGCCATGGGGTCTGGGCAGCTCTCCTCTTCTGAGTTCGGGTCACAACGCCACATCGCCACAGAGAGCCCTGCCTCACATCACGATCGGATTTTCCCCCAAAGGCACGAAGCATAACAGAGTCACTACAATATGTTCTTGTTTTTCAGATTGGTCTGTATGTGGCCGAAAGGAATTTAAAAAATCCACCAGGCCTGGTTCAGATGCACCCCACCCTCAGGCTGTTGGGGCACTGATTGCAGCTCTCTCGTCACACACACGGCCAGACCCACCCTCCCAGGGCTGCCGTGTCCAGGGACCCGCAGCACAGGGGTACGTGGCTGGCAGGCCCAGGTGCAAACCAGGGTGGGAAGGGTGAGCCAAGAAACTCTACTGATGCTGAGGCCACGCAACATCTCCCGAGAACATTCTGCAAAAGAAGGCACTGCCTACTGCTGCCCCCCCCCGACCCCCCCATGCTGTTCCCACTTGTCCTTAAGACCGACAGAAAGGTTCCAATCACAGATTAAGTGGAAAAGGTTTTCAATCAGATGCTTCAGGTCAAAACCAAGTTCCACCAACTCTTAGAGAATATAATCCTGGGTAAATGACATAACATCTCCGAGGTTCATTCAGTTTCCTTATCTGCAAAACAGGGATAGTCGTAACAATTCATTTAGCAAGGGCCTGGTGCAGGATACGGTCCAGTTAATAACAGCTTTTAACATGAATATTGCCAAAGGGATCCCTTGCATGCAAGGGTGGCTTGTGGGGAGGGCAGAGACCTGTGGCTTTAGCGCTCTCCCCAAGTGACAGATTCTACAACCTGCACAAGGTCCAGAATGAGAGGGCATGCTCCCTTTCTGAAAAGTCCAGGTTACAGCAGTTTCTCCCAAGCTCTGAAAACCCAGGCAATTCTCCCAAGTGAAAAACAATTCAGGCTGCAATTGAGCTTTGCATAGATGACAATCTTTAATCACAGATGAAGCAGCAGGTCATTAGAATCTACATCAAACTCCCTCCCAAATGATACTAATGGCTACTGTTTGGGAAAAAAACAAACAAACCTATATATACATATGCATGTATACATGCAAATATATATTATTTTAAAACTGTATTAAAATAAATGATCAACAAGCTCTCAAGATAATCAAAAGTCCTTCCAAGAGTAATTTTATTTTGATTTTCAGGGTGAACACCTTGAAAATTTAAGACACGGGACCAAAATGATTTCTATAAAGATGACATGTTTATTAACATTAAATCCCAGGCAAGAGGGCTTCCTGATAAAGAACACATTTTTGCATCTGAAAAGCATACATATTAGAATGTGTGTGTTTCTTTAAGAAGCTATTCTGTTTTAGAGGGTAGCGGGTAAGACAGGGCACCACGTGATCAGGAGGTTGCTATGGTAAATATGCATTTTTTATTGAAGAGTAAACAGTGGCAGAAAACAAGTGTCAATTGCCAGCTCTGAAGTTACTGCCATTTTTGAGCTGCACTGACTTATCTAGCCCTTTTAATTTGAGAACCTTTATCAGATGAGCACTATCAATGGATCAAGATTTAAAATTTTTTTTGAATAAATGCTGAAACTTTAAACAGTTTGTAGTAATAAATACTTTAGTTGACATACAAAAATTAGCAAAAAAATTCCATCCAGCTCTGCCCATCATGGTACGAACATTTTTCTGGAGCTGTTTTGCCTGGCTGATAGATCTCCAAAGGACAAAATCTTTGGACTTGGCTCAGGCCACAAAGCAGAGGAGCCAAGGAGACAGCCAAGGTTACCACATTGACCACTGTCTTAGTACATGCCAGCAAAACAAAGCTAGAGCCGATGCCTTGGAGAATGGCGCTCCCCATGAGTGGTCCACTGTCTGCGTCCTGGCAAGGATGATGTCCGCCCCCCCCAACCCCCAGGCTCCTGGTTGGGCAGTGGACTTTAGACAATATGACTGTGACACGCTCAGTGAAGTTTTTGCTGTTTTCCTCCTCATGACCCCCAGAAACTGCTTCAAGGTAACTTTGCTTTCTGATAAACATAGGAGTGGCCTTTCTCAACTACAAATGAAGCTCTGCTATAAACCTCAGATAGCTCCTGGTTACACCCATATCCTGAGTGGGCCCGCAACTAGCTTCTCTGGCCAGGTGAAGAATGTGGATTTTGTTCTCCTTCTAGCTTATAACTGGCAGAGAACAAGAGGCGCAGAGTCCTCCTCCTCCACATCTGGCACATAGCAGGCCTCCAACCATCACTCACCCAGCTCACGCATGAATGAATGATGTGCAAATGAATGAACTGACCCCTGGGGACTAGCTTCCTGGGTAGCAGCTTCGAACAGGAAGGTCAAGTCTCCTCATTCTTCCTTTGATCACAGATAAAAGTATCAAGTGTTGGCAAAGTTCTCAAACGGGAAACCTCCAGGTTTCCCTAGCAATCCCATAGACCAGTCCAAACAAATCTTCACAAGGGACAAGCAAATGAGTGTGTCCTCCAAGGTGGCCCAGGGAAGGAGGGGACAAGGACAAGCAGCCTTGCTTGTGGAGGGAGGGGTGGTGGGACAGAGGAAATTGTCCCCATGGTCCCCAGGCATGCACAGAGACTGTTAGCCAGAAGGGGTCACCTCAAAACACCTAGAAGTATTTGACTCCAAGATCTGAGTTTGAGTTTAAACTCTGGAATTCCAAGCAAACCACTAAAGCTTCATGAACTTTTAGCATCCTAATCTGTATAACTGGATACTAATCGGATAATGGTACTTACAAAGGAATCTGAGTGTTTCATGAGATAGTGGGTTTGCAAGGCCTTAACATACATACCTTAAATCCTGCAGAGCTACCACAGCCAAGTGGGAAAGTCACTGGCTTTGAGACTGCCAGTTCTGGGTTTTCCAACCTGGACCGTCTGGGCTACACCTCTGTAGATGCTTCCCCTAGCCTTGCCCAGACTCTAAACACTGTCTGTAAAGTGGCAATAACAGCACTACTTTACAATCCCTTGTGAAAACTAAATGACATAATGTGAGGAAAAGGCATGTGATAGACTCCCAACTGAAAGTTCCCCTGAACTACCCAGGTCCAGATCTACCCTTGACCTACCAACACAGATAACTAGGATAAACCAGAGGTGATGATTCATATGATAGCACCACCATAGGAGCCCTGCTCATGGTCAGCTCCCTCCCCCGGCACATTGCCAAGCTGGGAAGATCATCTCCCGTGTGTAAAGTGACACCAGCTTCCATGGTGGGAAACCCATGAACAAGCCTCCATGCATGCTATGTTCTAATCCCGAAATTACAGTTTAACACCTTCTCCCAAGACACCTCCTAGACAAGACAGACTTACTCAGATCATCCCTTTGAGATGAGTAACTAGGGGGTGAGGAGGAGGACCTGGGGGAAGGTGGTGGACTGGGATGACAGGGAGAGATAGGAGCAGTCTCCATTTGGGGCAGTTCAGGCCTCACCATCCTACACACCTTTCATGAGGTGGCTGGTGTTAAAGGGCGACAGGCTGGCTGCTTCTGAACATCTCCACAGAGCACCCCATCTGCCCAGACATACTGGGCCCCTCATTCCTGTACCCCAGAGGTCTTCCGGCCAGCTCATGCCCAGACCCAATACTGGGAAAGAATTTTAGAGTCACCTTTCAGGCACTGGGACGTGAGTTGGGACTGTGATGTGACGTGAGCTGGGAGCTTTCCTTGACAAGGCTTTAGGGGGCCAAGGAGATGCCACTCACAGTCCTGCCTGGGTCTGTCCAGGGAATTCCCAGAATGTCTAAGAGCCCAAGGCAGCTCTACTGACCTTCCAGAAAGAGAAAGGTGAGAACTTTGTCTTTGATTGACCTCAGAATCTCAATACACGCTCATCCCTCTTCCTGAAACATACACCCCAAACCCTAGCATACCACCTCCCTCTTGCCTGGTTGACGCCACCATTCTTGACAGTTCAGTTCCAATGCCACTTTCTTGGAAGACATTCTGGTACTTACACACTGAGTCAGGTCAACCCCAATTACCCTAGAATGAAACCTTCATGACACACCTCTCAGAGTTTGTACTTACCATACATATATAATGATACCTGCTTAATTTCTCTCTCTCCAACTAGCTTGTCTACACTTTAAAAACTGGAATGCAGTCGGTCTTTCTCAATATTATCTCCCTAAAACTTCCTGTGGCTTCCCAGGTGGTTCAGTGGTAAAGACTCCACCTATCAATGCAGGAGATGCAGGACCTGCATTGGGAAGGATGGAACATGGGTTCCATCCCCGCACTGGGAAGACCCGCTAGAGGAGGAAATGGCAACCCACTCCAGTATTCTTGCCTGGACTTATCCATGGACAGAAGAGCCTGGCGGGCTACAGTCCACAGGGTTGCAAAGAGTTGGACACAAATGAGTGACTGACACGCATGCAAAACCTCCTGGCACAGAGTAGGTGCTCAGTAAATACTGATGAGAATGAATGAATGAATGGTGCTGGGAAGGCTGGGTGGCCCCTCCACACGGTGTAACCAGAGGAGGCCACCGTTCTAAGACTCCCTATACTCTCCTGCCCTAATACCAGAGGCCAGGGCTTGTGCTGTGTAGGGAGAGGCACAGTCCGCTCTCACAGCAGGGAAGGGGAGTTAGGGTGTGGTTCTCAAAGCTCTCAAGAGCCCTGGCCCAGGTGCAGGGGTGAGAGTGGCGGGTGGCAGAATTTAAACAGAACCCTCAGTGTGCATTGGAGAGGTTGAGTGGGTGCCAGTCCAGGACCTGGGCTGGTGGGGAGAGCAGAGTCCAGGTCCCGGGGCAGCTCATCAGGACATTCATTCTGCTCAGTTCTTCCGCTGACTATCTGGACCCAAGGAAAAGTCTGCCCAGACATATGTTCCTGGAGGTGCCCCCACCACATGCACACACTACCCAAGTGAGGAATACGCCACTCTCCCCTCTGTGTGAGGCTTTCTGCACCCTCCTTCCCCTTGGCTGCCACCCCCAGCCCTGCAGCTGCTCTCACTGCTCCCAACCCCCGACGTCGGCCTCCTCCCCAGCTCACCCCTAGCTGGGCACCACCCAATGTTGCCTGCTAGTGCTCAGTTCTCCAGCGATTCTTCCGTCTGTCTGGTTTGCCATGGCATCCCCAGACTGCTAGCAAGGTGCCGGGCACACAGTAGGCACTTCGTGTTTTTAAATAAATACGACACTGAACACTTTGTGACACCACTTTGGATGCAGATTAGACCCTGGCGACAATTTTTAATAAGGAAAATCGCTTTATCCCTTCCCTCTGGAAGCCCTTCCAGGCTAAAATTCAAAGCAGTGCTGCAGTCACAACATATATAGTCCTGTAATGCTAATTTCTATCCCATAACCGAGAGAGACAACTAAATGTTGTAAGGTTATTCAAAACTCCTGCCCCTTATCCTCTGACTTCTCCTTAGGGGGAAATTGCACAAGAATACATTTCCTCATCTGTATGTTAAAGCACGGTTATAATCCACCTATCATGATTGCAATTTTGGGAATCAAAATGGAGATCCAAAACAGCAGTGTGATCTACATTTTAGCCACATACATTATAATAAATTAAGTCAAAGAAAGAGTTCAGCATTAAGTCTGGCTCTAGTCCTTAAATACCCTATTAGAACCTTGAAGCTGCCCTCTGTAAGAGCCCTGGCCTTCTCTGCCTGCTGTCCAAGGGCTGCAACGTTGCCACTGACCCACCGCCTGGAACGGGTCAGTCACAGAGCCAGCTCAGAGTGTTGACTCAGTCCAGTTTTGCAACACAGGTTCAAGGCCACAGAGAGGCTGCCAGCCACCCCTGGCCAAGGGCAAGCAGAAGCCTCTGGAAAGGAGCAGGCAGTGTGGGCAGCATGCTGATGGGAGGTTCCTAGCCTGATGCGTGTGGACACTGCTCTGCACCTTGGGGCTTGGACCAAGGAGGCAGAGGGGACACGAGTGTCCACCGCCTTGATGAGCTAGCCCGTGTTCTTTTCCCCGCCTGGGCCTCTGTTTCCACTTCTGTAACTAGCGGGGGTAGCAACCCAATGGAGAGCTCATTCGTTACTCAGGGTTTTCATGTGCCAAATTTGTTTTTAACATTTACAAATTCGGGGCATTTCACACATGGTCTTGGTTTCAGTCTCTCCTGAAAAACTATTCTCTGTGATCACAATGCTGGGTCCAGGGTCCCCAAGGGGCAGCAGCTCTTGGGGTGGGTACTCGGGGCTTCCTCCCTGCTCCCAGCCCCCTCCCTCATTCTTGCTTCCTGGCAGCCCCCACCCAGCAGGCACAGCTCTGTATTTGCCATCTCGGCCGAGATGGTCCGGGACACCCTTTCCACCTCTAAAGACGGCCTCAGTAACCTCAGTTGAGCAAATAAGGCAGAAGCCTCCAGACTAATTCTCGTAATTATGATGGGTCTATTATTTCAAAGCCAGCGATGATTGTGGGGTCAGGTGCTCAGAGGAAGAGGGAGAGAAACATACTTTAAAGTGATAGCAAATATCCTTTGATACTTTGCTCTGATACCAAATTGCATCCAGAAATGCTGAAATATGTGCTCGCAACCTGAGTCAAATTTCAAAGAGGCCTCGGCAGGAAGGGCAGTGATCAGGGAGAGAGAGGAGGGGCCGGAGAGCCAGGCCACTGAAAGAGCCCACGCAGGACTCTGGGTGAGGGGACGTGGACACACCCCCGCTGCTGTGCTGACCTGGAGATTTCAGCCACACCCCGACCTCCCCGTCTGCGGCACCCAGCCTTCTCCTTCCTGCCTCCTCAGGTGTTCCCACTCACCCCACCGCCCCGGCCTCCCCAGCACAGCCTCGAATCCTCTGAACCTTTTCTGGACGATTCTGCACAATGACACGCTGCTCCGGGCTGCTCTCTCATTTTCCTCACGCGTTTTGATTCCATCCTGCTTACCAAGAGGACCCCATGGGTTTGCCTGTCTCGTAATCACCTACAAAGCCGAGCAAAGGGCTGGCCCACTGAGTCACTCAATAAACACAGGTCGGTTGACCTTTCCATTGTGAAAGACACCGTTATTACCTCCTCCAGGGCTTTCTTCCTGGGGCTTCTTCTAGGAGAAAGGCACATCCAACCAAATGACTGAAAACACCCTGGAGACTCTGGCCTCATTTTCCATTTGGTTTTGGCCCCCAGTCTTTGCTTAGATGTGAGTTAATTCATCCCGCCCACAAGTACGAATGTTGCCCACTCTGTGCTGGGCAGAGAGGGCGGAGACGGGCAGCAGTCCACGAAGCAGCCGGGGCAGCCCGGGGGCTGTGGGTGAGCACGGCAGATGGGAGAGGGGCCCAGCTCTCTCCTTAGTCCTCGTCTGTTTACAAGAAATCAGATGGAACCCACTTTTCCTTGGCACCCTTGCCCCTCTGGGGACAAACCTCTGGCCTGTGTAGGAGTCTCGACTGGGTCCCTTTCTGACTGCTCTTCTTTTACTTTGGGGGACTTCCTCTGGGCTGCAGAAGGGCAGGAAGCACTTTGGTATCTACTCCCACATCATCCACCATGGCTTTGTGGCAACGGAGCTGAGCCCAATGAAAGCCCTCTGTTTAATCAGCAGAGCCCCAGAGGTGGCCCTCTTGCTCC